>NC_141996.1:8387453-8689453 GCF_049901715.1 Pseudonaja textilis
GAATAAGCTCACGGTGTAAGTACAGCAAGTAATAGGTCATAGATCAGAAATCATAATTACAAAAATTGTTAATCATAAATTACAAGTAACAATTGATAAATCATAAGAAACCAACAGGGGAAGATAGTAGGAAAGATGAGAGCAATGGGAAAAGACAAGAAATGAGACAGTGCTGTGGGAATTAAGTGAAGTAGATAGTTCAGAAAAAGCATAAACATGAGATAAACGTCTGTGGAAATCCATTAGCGGGAATGCTGAGTAAACATCTGACTTAGTCATATATCAAAATTTCTTAGCATATCCAAATTTGTTCCTTCCATCTTCCAGACATGACAGAAGAAATGGCTTTCTTGTGTACTTTTCTTGGAGTGAGAATAAGCAACTACGGACTACATGAGAACAAATGTTAAATACTTCATAGGTCGTGGCCTTCTCTTTTATGACATCCATTCAGGTATTTGAAGTTTCTCCCTTCGTATCTCATATCTTCTTCCTCTGCCTTTCATGTCAAGGTGAAGCTTTCCCAGATCCTTCAAACTCTTCATTTGTTTTTAGTTCATTGCTCATTCTCACACCATTCTTGGACACTGGTCCACTTTGACGGAATCCTCTTAAGACATGATGCCTAGAACTGGACACAGTATTCAAGCTAGAGTCAAACTAATGCAGAATATAGCAGAACAATTTCTTCTGTAAAATTTAAGAATGCTTGCAACCACAATTGACTCATATTTATGATGGTTACATTGTCCTGGTGGTCACTTTTTTGTGACTTTCTGACAAGCAAAGTCAAGAGGAATTCAGATTCATTCTTAAGGTGCTTCCATGGTCATGTGACCAACTCATGACTATACATTGAGGCACCTGGAACGCTGTTACCTGCTCACCAGCTTTTTATCTACTTGTATTTGCGTACTTTCAAACTGCTAGGTTGGCAGGGGCTGGAGCAAGGAACGGGAGCTCATCCCTTCACGCATTGCTTGGGTCTCAAACTACCAACCTTCTGGTCAACAGCTCAGCATCTTAACTGCTAGGCCAGTATGATTGTTTTAGTTGCACTATGTGGAAGTCCAACACATTTGAATGTCACAAACAGCCTAGTGCATCATGTTATTTTACATGCAGCTTCTATCTAGGACTAAGATAGTTTGCATAATGCTTCCAACTTCCTCTTTTAAAACGACCCTGTAATCCTTTAATTTAGGGTAGAGTCAGGGCGACTGGATGAAACTGAGCATTTACTGGCCAGATGCCCTTCTTGATGCCTACATGGAGTTCGCAGCAAATATTTTTTCGTTGTGCTCTAGGAGAGAAATATCTGCTGCTACCTAGGATTGAACTCTCAACCTTCTGAGTGAAAGGCGAGTGTCTTTACGACTGGGCCACCAGATGTTAGAAGCATACCTTGGGTAATGCTTCTAACATTTCAAAAAATATTCATCAGAAGAACTACTATTGAGTATTGGCTTGGGTTTTTTAAATACACTTTTTAAAAATAATTTTATGATTCTGGTCTTTCTTATACTGTTTTTATTGTTTGTGAGCTGCCCAGAATTACATATGGAGATAGATAGATAAATAAATAAGGATGCCAATGAGAAAATAAGGCAATGCCAAGAGAAACCACTGCATATTGGACTTGCTTCAAGATGCCCTGCTTTGAACTTTGCCAGCTAAGGAAGTTTTTTTTTTTAATGTCATTCTAATGACATTCCGCTTGTTAGTGCTTGCAATCCTCATGCACGTATAGGGGTGTAGAATCTGATCTGGTTTTTTTTAAAGCAGTCATTTCCAGACTGTTTCCCCAGCAAAAAGCAGCAACTTAGCAAATGATTTCATGCCTTTGTCATTTGAGGCACAGTTATCTTTTTTGTTTTCCAAGCTGTTTTGTTTTATTCTACATATACACATCAATTCATCAACAGTGTGGCACCTAAGCCTCATATATTTTAGTGCAAACAAGAATGGCAACATTAATCATATATCTTACGTTAATCAAACTTATATAATTCTAATGTTAATAGACATATTTGTATTAAATTATAATCCCTCATTATTTAATTATTCAATATTCCAGTACATTCTTCTAATGCCAATCACCATATTGTTTAAACATACATGATAATTTCATTATTCAATTTCTTCTTTTGTTTTTGTATTTTTTTTTAAGAAGTGTGAAGACTAGTGGTGAGGTTCAAAACATTTTTATTGTCGATTCTGTGGGCGTGGCTTGGTGGGCGTGGCATGGGAAGGATACTGCAAAATCCCCATTCCCTCTGCACCCCACTAACCTGCTTTCCAGCTCTGTTCTCCTGTGCAGGGCAACCAAAGAAGACCCAGCCAATCAGCTGGCACTTGGGAGGCAGAAAATAGATGTGGGTTAGGCCAGTCAGAGGTGGTATTTGCTGGTTCTCTGAACTACTCAAAATTTCCGACCCTGGTTTTCCAGAACTGGTCAGAACCTGCTGAATCCCACCTCTGGTGAAGACCCAAAACTATGGAGAAGGTTCTAATCCTTGAAGAGTGAAAGGAAAGAGAAGAGGAAGAGAACATGGTGCAAAGACTTAGTTACAGAAGATAGACCAAGTTAGAGACAGATCACCATGGAGAACATGTATTTATGTGGTCGTCAAGAAGATGACTTGATGGCAAACCATCAAACCATCAACACGCAACCAAAAAAGACACTGGGTTAGCGAATATATGCATGTCGTCCCACAGAATGATGAATATTTCCAAGAATCAATTATAGAACCTCAAATGATGAATTTGTGGGACTTTTTCGTGCATCCTTAATCAGAGGATGTCCTGTTTTGAATTAATAGGTTAAAGAAACAGTTTGCCAAGGAAGACCAAATCAACCTTTTATTTGGGATGATTGCTTGCTAACCAATAGCAATGCTGAAAAGAGACTTCTGGAGTGGGAACTATGAGCTCAGGTCATTTCCTGGCTGGCAATCTACTTGGAAGGGTGAGGTAGGAATGTGTGTTTTGCAGGGTGGAATGGAAACACAGGTGATGTCAAAGTAAACTTCACCGCAATGTGGACTGCTGGAGATGACCAGGGAGACAGAAGCGGAAGGGATTGGGGAATGGAGTCACAGTTTTGGAGGGGTGCAAAATGTATTCTTTATGGAACAGGTGGAAGCATTCCCTCTCTCTCTCCATTGTTGGAATATGCTTTCCCTTGCGTTAAATTTATAGTCATCTTTCTTCCAGGATCTGGAGTATGAAGTTGTAGACTACCTCCAACGCTGGTATACCCCTGGGCAATGTTCTGTTCTAACAGAGTGTCTAAAACTTCACACACATGGCGACCAAATTGGATATTGCGTCTCTCATGGTCAAAAACTACAGAAATTACAACAGGTATTTTTTTACGGACTGACAATACATATTGGACCCCACATCCATATTTTGCAAGTAAACATAGAAGACATACATACATAATTTGTGTATTTATTTGTGTGTGTGTGTATGTGTGTATATATGTATATATGTAGTATGTATGTATGTATGTGTATGTATAGATGTAGATAGATAGATAGATAGATAGATAGATAGATAGATAGATAGATAGATAGATAGATAGATATGGATATATGGATAGATAGATAGATGATAGATAGATAGATAGATAGAGATAGATAGATAGATAGATAGATAGATAGATAGATAGATAGATAGATATGGATATCTGGATATATAGAGAGATATAGATAGATAGATAGATAGATAGATAGATAGATAGATAGATAGATAGATAGATAGATAGATAGATAGATAGATAGATATGGATATCTGGATATATATAGAGATATAGATAGATAGATAGATAGATAGATAGATAGATAGATAGATAGATAGATGATAGATTTGCTGGTGCTTTATTTAAACTTCCTGACCTCTGTAGATGCTATATACTAAATAAATAAACACATTCTATTTCTGTTGCTAAGTGAATTATTAAGTGAGTTTTGCCCCATTTTACGACCTTTCCTGCCACGGTTGTTATATGATTCACTGCAGTTGTTAAGCGAGTAACAGGATTGTTAAGTGAATCTGTTTTCCCCATTGCCTTTGCTTGTCAGAAGGTCGTAAAATGGGATCACATGACCCCAGGACACTGCAAACATCATAAACAGAAGTCAGTTGGCAAGAGTCCGAAGTTTGATCCCTTGGGGACCTGCAATGATTGAAAGTGTAAAAAAAAACCAGTCATAAGTCACTTGTTTCAGTACTGCAGTCACTCAACAATGAATGTAATTTGAGGACTACCCAGAAGATAAATGACTAGCCATGAATTTGAGTTCCGGCCACACAACTGTTTTCTCATTGTACACATGTAAATATGGTATGTATATGTGGCATGGGTGTGCTCTGACATGACCTCCAGAGTCTCGGATGTCATTTGTGTAATTATTTGTTTTTTATTATAGTATATAGTGGCTCACATGACTGGACTGTATTAATTTGCAAATAAATGAATATGAATACTAGAACATGGAATATAGAACAATGGGGTTGGAAGGGACCTTGAAGGTCTTCTAGTCTAACCCCCTGCTTGTGAAGAAGATTCTATACCAGTGATGGCTAACATTTTCAGCACCAAGTGCTCAAAGCGCATGTGTGCATCCCCCAAATGCAGCGTGCGTGCCCCTTGTGCATGCGTCCCACTCCCCTGCGTGTAAGTACCTGTGACCCCCATGACCCCGTGCATGCACCCATGACCCCTGTGTGTGCGCTCCACCCTATGCACGTGCAACCCCCGCGTGTGTACCCCGCCCACTGCGCATGCACACTCAAACCCCCATGTGCACCCCCACACACACATGTGTGTGGCAGAGACCTTAAGACCAGCTGGATGCAGGAGGCGTGCGTGCATGCGTGGCAGAGCTTAGCTGGGGCAATGGCTCGTGTGCCCAGAGAGAGGGCTCTGCCATCATGGTGGTCCTATGCCATTTCAGGCAAATGGCTCTCCACTCTCTTCTTGAAAACTTCCAGTGTTGGAGCATCCACAACTTCTGGAGGCAAGTTGTTCCACTGGTTAATTGTTCTAATTGTCATGAAATTTCTCTTTAGTTCTAGGTAGATTCTCTCCTTGATTAGTTTCCATCCATTGCTTCTTGTCCTGCCCTCAAGTGCTTTGGGGAATAGCTTGACTCCCTCTTCTTTGTGGCTTTTGTTCATGGGGTTATGCTTTTTCCAAGCTTTTAACACAGAGAGCCCAAAAATTTCCCCATCACTGTATTCTGATGTATATTCAATCAAAGCAACTGAAAGGCCATCACGCAATGTAGGTCACCCTCTGCTTTCAACTCTGTTGACTTGACAGTTCTATGTCGTAAGTAAGATACAAGTCTAAGGCTACACAATTCTCAACCTTGAAGCAGAAAAAGTACCTTGGAACTTGTGAAGTATCTCAAAGTAGTATCTACTGAGAACCCCCCCCCCCCCTTTTTTTTTTAACTATTACCATCTGGCAGACGGTACAGAATAATAAAAACAAGGACAAATAGGCTGAGAAACAGCTTCAATCCTAGGGCAGTAGCTCTGTTGAATTCTACTGTATAGTGCAGGGTTGGTGTGGTGTCGGGGGTTTTCGGTTCAATGTGTGTTTGTGTTTATTTTCATGGTCATGATGTGCACTGAAGATGGTGTTTGATTTCGTCGTACGAGGTGCAATGACAATAAACTAAACTAAACTAAACTAAAAACAACTAAACTAAACCATTAGCATCTCCAGAAGGAAGAATGAAGGGAGAAAACTGTTTGGATTTCCCCGGGTCTCACAATGCAAATTTAATATATTATTACTTTTTTAGAAGTATTGTTTCCTCTCCTCCTCCTCCCATGAAACATAATCTCAGTCAATGATTTGGCTCTTCAGTTCCAAATTGTCCCTTCTCAGAGTCTTTTGTTCGCCTTGACTCTTGGATCAACCCCATAACTGGCTTGGCTTTGAGAGTCGCAGGCCCCCCAAAATTAATGTTTAATCCAAAACACCTCTTAAAGTCCAAGTGGAAGAAAGTCAGAAACTCCTTCCATCCCCTGTATCTCACTTCAACAACCCTCCAAGAAGCTCTCGTCTTCTTTGGTGTGATTTCTTGGGATTTAAGCAATCTTGACCATTGTCCTTGCCTCCCAGATGGGTGGTAGAACACATTGGCTGAATTTGGCAGGGGTCCCCCGATTCAAACCAAGTTCTTTGCCTTGAGTTGGGGGAACAGAGTGAGCAATAAATGGTGGAGTTTTGCTTTAGTTTGTAATGAAAGAAAAGCTTGTTCCAAAATTCTGGTTGTTTTCGTTCCAGACAGACTTAGGTGGGGGAATTCCGCATAACTCATTTGGCATCAGCCTCGGAAAATTGTTGAGTGATTAATCAGGAATCTCCTTGAAGCCCTCATGTCTAACTGGCAGCCAATGAAGGAACTTGACTGCTTTGACATCAGCAGGTAAACTTCATTTATTTAGAATAAGGAGCTGTTTATATCAACAGGGCCAGCCCAGGATTCTAGTGATCCAAGAATAAAGGCAGGCAAGTTTTATAAATACGTTGATAGAATGTATAATTTTAATGAGAGAAAATGAGGAAAAATCGCTGCAATATTGACCAGAAACATTTCACAATTCTGGTAGTTAAGGAATTTATGTGACCAAAAGTAACCAGTCTAGCAGTTCTAGAAAGATCTGGGAAACATATGGGGGGAACTTTACTTTGTGGTGTAAACCCTACGGAGATAGGGGAACTTGTTCTGACGTAGGCTTCTCCAACAGCATGAAGCCGACTCCTCATTCCGATAAAACCCCTTTTATTTAGTTTACAGCGAAGTCCCCTCCAGCAAAGTCCTGGCCAACAGTCTTTCAAGAGATTTCACAATTACAGACCTTTATCAGGCTTGGAGAGTTGCCAGGCCGATATCTTTCGGATGCCACACTGTAGCAGGCAATACTTAGCAAGAATGCAGGAACAGATCTTCACCCTAATGAACTAATTGTCTACTGCAAAACCCCACTTCCCTTTCGATCCTCTTTGGGAGGGGCCATTCACCGTCCACCAGTGGCTTTACTTCTTAGTTGAGCCTTGTACCTTAGCTGTTCCCTTCTTCTGGCAGCTCTGTGCATGCGCATGTTGGGAACAGGCTCCAGCTGTTCTTCTGCCTCACTGATGTCTGACTCTGAAGGCAGCTGATAACTGTCAGACGGCTGTGGCCCCAACTCTGCCTTCAACACAAAGTACTGGTCAGAGCCTTCCTCAGACTCCAGGACTGGCTTATGTTCCTCCCCAACCTCCTCACTGTCCAAATCTGCTATCAGCTGTGCTGGCCGTTGGCGGGCCACAACAGAACTTTTAGAAAATCTCTAAGTCATACCACAGGTAGTTCCGGACTTACAATGGTTTTTTTTAGTGACTGTTCAAAGTTACAATGGTCACTGAAAAAAGTAACTTATGACTCTTTTTCAGACTTATGACCATTGCATCATACCCATGGTCATGTGATTTATGCTTGACAACATATTTTATGGTTGCAATGTCCTGGGGATCATGTGATCCCTTTTTGCGACCGTCTGACAAGCAAAGTCAACGGGAAGCCAGACTCACTTTACAACCGTGTTACTAATTTAACAACTACAGTGATTCACTTAACAAACGTGGTAGGAAAAGTCGTAAAATGGGGACAAGACTCATTTAACAAATTTCTCACTTGGCAACATAGGTTCTGGGCTCAATTGTAGGTTGTAAGTTGAGGGCTACTTGTAGTAACTTCACCACAGCAGCGATTCACTTAACACCTGTGGCAAGAAAGGTTGCAAACTGGGGCAAAGCTCACTTAACAACTGTCTTGCTCAGAGACAGAAAATTTGGGCTCGATTGTGGTCATACGTCAGGACTGCCTGTATATGTGCTTGGTCCTTCGAAGGCATTTGGCATTTGGACAACTGCTTCTTGGGAAGATGTCACTTTGACAGAAGAGACAACCTTGTAGAGGTGGCATCCAGCCAGTTCTGACAGGTTCTGGAGAAACAGTAGCGGACATTTTGAGTAGTTCAGAGAACCGGCAAATACTATCTCTGGTTGGTCTTGCCCCCATCTATTCGCTGCCTCCAGAGTCCCAGCTGATCGGAGTTCCAGCTGATCAGCTGGGTCCTCTTTTGTTGCCCTGCACGGGAGAATGGAGCTGGAAAGCAGGTTAGTGGGGTGGGGAGGGAATGGGATTTTGCAGTAACCTTCCTCTGCCACACCCACCAAGCCACACCCACAGAACCAGTAGTAAAAAAAAATTGAATACCACCACTGCAACCTTGCACTAATAATAATTCTTTCTTCTTTATGACGGTGAATAGCTGGATGAATCTTCAGACCTCAGCGTTGTCTCCCGGAGATTTCTTCGCCTCTAAGGCCACCTCAGATCTGCAATCCAGAATTTCCCTAGGGCAGAGTTGTCAACTTGCTGTTCTCCAGATGTATATTAAACTTCAAAACTACCCGCAGCCTCCAGGCAATCTGGCTTATCCTGAGGATTACGAGTCATTTTAAAACATCTGGGGAACAGCATCTTGGAGAAAAGGCTGCTTTAAGCAACGCAGGTGCTCCGGTCCTGGGAAAGTGTCCTCTGCCCAATCTGGCCATTCGTTTCTTTAATGGAGAAAGGGATGGAGGGTTTGTGTTGAAGTTGGAAATTTGCTGGGACACATCAAGGTTTCTTTGGCCCTGACACTTGGCTTTCTGTAATCCTTGACTTTTACTTCCTGGCTCTGGTTCCTGGCTTGATCTTTTGGTACTCAAAATCACCAGGCTCACATTTAGAATTAGATAATTGGAAAGGAATGATCACTTCCATTCCGTCCAAGTTCATGCTCAGTAGAAAAATCCAGATGGAAGTGTTTGTCTGAAATGGTATAGGGCAGGCCTGTCAAACTGGTGGCCTGGATGCATCAAACACAGGTCACGCTCACCCTGGCTCCACAAAGGTGGAATGGTGGCCTAGTGGTGAAGATGCTCACCTCCTGCTCGGAAGGTTGAGATTCAATCCTAGGTAGCAGCAGATATTTCTCTCACGGGGCACAAAGAAAAAAAAAATCTGCTGCTGTGATCGCCGGGTGGTGTCAGGAAGGGCATCTGGCCAGTAAATGCCCAGTTGCCCTGACTCTATCCCAAATTAAAGAATTACTGCAGGGGTGTCAAACGGGATTTCATCAGCATTGTAGTGACCTTCCACAGGCCAGATTGGGGGCGAGGAGACGGGATAGACTCCTCCTGTAGCGCACTGCTGGCCAAAATGGGGTGCAGGGGGGGTCACATGTGTCCCCCTCAGCCCCATTTCTGTCCCGAATGGCCTTCTGTAGCACTTTGCCACCCAAAACGGGGTGGGGGGTGCACGCAGCCCCCTCCGTGCCTTGTTTACGGCCTCTATGGCCTCCTGCAGCATTCTGCCAGCTGAAAACAGAGGCCTTGCAGAGCCTCTGTGTGGCCTGTTTTTGGCTGGCAGAGTGTTGCTGGCGGCTGGGGAGGCTGAAAACGGGCCTTGCGGGGCCTCACAAGGCCTCCATGTGGCCCATTTTTGGCCAGCAGAACGCTGCTGGCGGCCAGGGAGGCCGAAAACGGGCCTTGAGGGGCCTCGCAAAGCCTCCATGCAGCCCGTTTTGGGTTGGCAGAGTGTTGCTGGAGGCCGGGGAGGCCAAAAACGAGTCTTGCGGGGCCACACAAGGATGCTGATCCTTTGATATTTCCATGCCAGCCTCACAAGTCAGATTTAAGCACCCCGTGGACTGGATCTGGCCCATGGGCCTTAAACTCAAGGACACCCCTGGACTACTGGGTCATAAAAAGGGAGTTACTTTCAACTGACATTTCTAATCTATCAAGATTGCTTTTAATTTTGTGTCTTCAAGGGTATCAGCAATCTCATCAAATTTGAGGTCATCTGCAAATTTGTTAAGCATTCTTCCATTTCTTCATTGAAGTCATTAGTAAAGCCAGATCTGGTCTTTGGCACTCCACTTGACAAATCATTCCAGACTGATGAAGAGCCAGTGATGAGTGTAATTTTTAAGCCTGCGATGTATCCGCTTAATTTTTCAAACCATCCAGCCCACACTTATTT
This sequence comes from Pseudonaja textilis, assembly GCF_049901715.1. Lineage (NCBI taxonomy): Eukaryota > Metazoa > Chordata > Lepidosauria > Squamata > Elapidae > Pseudonaja > Pseudonaja textilis. Next base: position 8,397,560 of record NC_141996.1, read on the forward strand.
AATTAGCTAAACACAGTGCTCTTTACTAAAATCCCTTGATCTTATGTCTGAAGCATTTGCAAATACACTCAGGAAAGTGACCCAAATAAAAAAGTACATTCAGTGAATTGAGCAAAAAAAATAATAATAATTTCCTTGACAATTCCATACTACCTTCTGTTTTCTAAAAAACAGATCTAAAACCTCCCTTCTTATGTCAAAAGGGCCGTTTTACTGTTCTCTGCATCCTCCCTTTTTGAAGACTGAGAAATATGTGAAACAGATAATCAGAATTGGAAGGGACCTTGTAGATCATCTAGTCCAACCCCCCCACCTAAGCAGAAGAGCCTACACCATTTCTGACAAATGGCAGTCCAATCTCTTCTTGGAAGTCTCAAGTGATGATGCTCCCACAACTTCCGAGGGCAAGCTGTTCCATTGGTTGATTGTTCTCACTGTCAGAAAGTTTCTCCTTATTTCCAGGTTAAATCTCTCCTTGTTCAGTTTCCATCTATTATTCCTTGTCTGGCCTTTCGGGTACTTTGGAGAATAGCTTGACCCCTTCCTCTCTGTGGCAGCCCCTCAAATATTGGAAGACTACTATCATGTCTCCCCTTGTTCTTCTCTTCACTAGACTAGCCAGGCCCAGTTCCTGCAACCGTTCATCGTATGTCCCTATTCATCTTGGTTGCTCTTCTTTGCACTTTTTCTAGAGTCTCAACATCTTTTTTATAGTGTGGTGACCAAAACTGGATGCAGTACTCTAGGTGTGGTCTTACTAAGGCTTTATAGAGTGGTATTAGTACCTCACTTGATATTGATGGTATCCCTCTGTTAATGCAATTTAGGATTGTTTTTCTCCAATCATCCGTTGCTTCATCTGTTCTCAAAGGTATCTCAAAATATCTCATAAAAGTTCAGTCAGAACATTAACAAGTTCATCCAGAGCTCTCTGATCTCATCTGACCTCAGACAGTGTAATGATTCTTCTTTTATTTTGAACATAATTAGCTGAACAAGCTCTTTTTTTTATTATCCTTGGTCAACCTCTGCTCATTTCACTCTCCAAAACTTACTCTATTGTTCCATAACAGGGCTCTTCAACCTTGGCAACTTTAAGACTTCAACTCCCAGCAAAGCTGGCTGAGGTATTCTGGGAGTTGAAGTCCACGAGTCTTAAAGTTGTCAAGGTTGGAGACCCCTGTTTCTTACTATCTGTCCGGTTCTTTCTTTTCAACGTGATCCTTTTTTGCATTGCAACTATTTGTTTAGAGAGCATCCAAAGTCATAACAGCAGCACCCAGTATAGACTGGGTGAAATCAGGTTTAATAGCAGTAACTGTGAGAGGGAGTCTTAGTGGGACAACCAATTAAATATGATTCAACCATGTGTGGCCGCAGCCAAAAAAGCCAACGTAATCCTAAATTGCATTAACAGAGGGATTCAATCAAGACCAAGGGAGGTTACTAATACCACTCTATAAAGCCTTAGTAAGACCACACCTAGAGTACTGCATCCAGTTTTGGTCCCCACGCTACGAAAAAGATGTTGAGGCTCTAGAAAAAGTGCAGAGAAGAGCAACCAGGATGATTAGGGGACTGGAGGTTAAAACATATGATGAACAGTTGCAGAAACTGGACTTGGCTAGTCTGGTGAAGAGAAGGATAGCAGTCTTCCAATACTTGAGGGGCTGCCCCAGAGAGAAGGGGGTCAAACTATTTTCCAAAGCACCCGAAGGCCAGGCAAGGAATAATGGATGGAAACTGAACAAGGAGAGCTTCAACCTAGAAATAAGGAGAAATTTTCTGACAGTGAGAACAATCAACCCATGGAACATAAGTTGCCTTTGGAAATTGTGGGAGCGTCATCACTGGAGGCTTTGAAGAAGAGACTGGACTGCCACCTGTCAGAAACGGTGTAGGGTCTCCTGCTTGGGTGGGTGGAGGGTTGAATTAGATGACCTACAAGGTCCCTTCCAACTCTGTTAAATCTGTTAAAAATTTAATCTATTAAAATGATTTGCGACCGGTCTCCACCCTTAAAACCATTTCAGCACCCCCACAATCACGTTTCTCTTAATTGTCTTTCTTTTTCTCTGTTCTTTCTCCAATGGTTTCTATAGGGGAAGAGAGAGTGTTCTTTTCAGGCATTGAATCTCATTGTTTGCTCAAGCGTTTTAAGATTAGGCTAAAGTCCATAAAAGACCCATGCTCTCCGTTTGTCTATGTTAATTCGAGAGATTTACCTCTACTTTTTAAATTCAACTGATGCAAATCATAAGATCCAGTGTCCCTGAATTCTAAAAAAAAAAAAAAGATATTACTGTATTCTTTCGGAGAGGCAATTGAATCAACTGGCTTGAAGTTAACAGTTAACTTTGCTAACCACAGCAAAATTCGCAGTCCTGAATAAAATGTTTTGGAAACATCTGAAATTCTTAAAGTTTCCTTCATTCTTCAGAAATTATTTCAGAAACTGTGCATAAAACCTCCATTCTTCTTCAAATTCTGAAACAATCTTCTTTTTAAAAAAATAACGTTTAAAAGTAGATTTTGTGTGGATAGATTCCTGATAAATGCTTGCAGAAATATGCGATTTATTGAGCCAACTTTTCAATTTAATGTGGACATATATGTAAAATAAGTGTGCTTTGTATTTTAACTCCATTTTATCGGACGTTAGCTATTAATGAGTGTTCTGTTCTCTCTAATGCAGTGATTTCAAACCAATTCTGCTTTCAATGAATTTACAGATATGAAGATTACCCATGCTAATAAGGAAGTGGAACCAATTCAGAGTTAACGATTAAATAAATAAATTATGCAAACATGGATTGCATAGGTTAGAAGTTAGATAACTTTTTGATGGGCAGCTGATAGTTGAACTTATCTTTTCTTTTCAGGAAGTCAACAGCTGCAGTGGATATAGCAATGTAGGCAAGTCCATGTTTTGCATTTGTTATTATTGTTTGGAGTGTGTGTTTAAAGTATTTAACAAAAATACTTTAAGTCTAACTTGTTTTTTCAGTCTTTGTGTGTTTTCAACCTCTAGTAGCAAGTGTTGTGGCTCGCCAGCAGAGCTGGTGGCAGAATCAGACAGTGAGGATGGTTGGAGAGGAACACGGGCCAGTCCTGGAGTCTGGGGAAGGCTCTGATGAGTGCTCTGCCTTAAAGGCAGACATGGGGCCAGGGTCATCTGACAGTTATCATCTGCCTTCAGAGTTGGAGATCAGTGGGGCAGAAGAACAGCTGGAGCCTGTTCCCAGAGTGCGCGTGTGCAGAGCTGCCAGGAGAAGGGAACAGCTAAGGAACAAGGGTCGCCTCGGGCACAGGGGGAGGGTGAATGGCCCCTCCCATAGGAAATAAAACAGGAGCGAAAGAGGAGAGTTTTTTTGCAGGAGACAATTAGTTCAATTCATTAGGGTGAAGATCTGTTCCTGACTTCTTGCCAAGTAATTTCTGCTACAGTGTGGCATTTGGAAGCTTTCGGCCTGGCAACTCTCCAAGCCTGATAAAGGTCTGCAGTTGTGAAATCTCATGAAAGACTGTTGGCCGGGACTTTGCTGGAGAGGAATTCCCTTTAACCTAAATAAAAGGGTTTTTATCGGGATGAGGAGTCGGCTTCATGATCTTGGGAAGCCTAGGTCAGAACAGTAGAAAAATTTTTCAGTCTTTACGTGTTTTCAACTGTAAGTAGTAGGAAAATATACTGTTTTTAGAACACGTGGCCAGAGTAAGCTCTGAGGATATCCAAAATAAAGATTTGGGGGGATATGTAGAGAAAACTAGAGGATACAAAAGATGCAAGACTTGGGGTGCAGGAAGGTTTCCCCTCCATTCCTGCTTGATTGAATGTTTGTTTAGGTGCCTTCCCTCTGCAGGATTCCTTGACATACGACCACAATTGAGCCCAAAATTTCTGTTGTTAAATGAAACACTGGTGAAATGGGTTTTGCCCCATTTTACAACCTTCCTTGCCACTGTTGTTAACTGAATCACTGCGGTTGCTGAGTTGGCAACCCGTTGTGAAGTGAATCTGGCTTCTCCCTTTGACTTTGCTTGTGAGAAGGTCACAAAAGGGGAACCACACGACCTTGGGACACTGCAACCGTCATAAGTACAAGTCAGTTGCCCAGCCTCTGCATTTGATCACGTGGTCCTGGAGATTAGGTTGTAACTGTGAAAAATGGCCACACGTCCCTTTTTTCAGTGCCGTTGTAACTTTTGAATGGTCAATAAATGAACTGTTGTAAGTCAAGGACTATCTGTATAGCAGAATAATGTAATAATAATAATAATAATAATAATAATAATAATAATAATAATAATAATAATAATAATAATAATAATAATAATAATAATATAGCGGTCCAATCTAAGCATAGTTCACAAAATTGTCTGCTATAACATCCTGTCAGTCAACGACTTCTTCAGCTTCAACCACAATAATACACAGCTGTGGTGGGATTCAAAAAATTTTTACTACCAGTTCTGTGGGTGTGGCTTGGTGGGCATGGCAGGGGAAGGATACTGTAAAATCCCATTCCCTCTCCACCCCACTAACCTGCTTTCCAGCTCTGTTCTCCTGTGCAGGGCAACAAAAGAAGACCCAGCCAATCAGCTGGGACTCAATGGGAGGCAGAGAAGAGATGTGGGTGGGGCCAGTCAGAGGCGGGATTTGCCAGTTCTCCGAACTACTCAAAATTTCCGCTACTGGTTCTCCAGAACTGGTCAAAACCTGCTGAAAACCACCTCGGATACACGGGTAAACAACCGATACAAACTCAAGGTAAACTGCTTCAAACTCGATTGCAGAAAATATTTCAGCAACAGAGTGTTCAACGCCTGGAACGCCCTACCCGACTCGGTTGTTACAGCCTCAACCCCTCGCAGCTTCAACCTCAAACTGTCTACCGTGGACCTCACCCCATTCCTAAGAGGTCCTTAAAGCGGGCGTGCATACGCATACCAGAGTACCTACAGTCCCTGTCTTACTGTCCCCATTCATCTGTATCTACTTCCTTTGTTCTTGTTTATGTTCATACCTACACTTGTTATCTTGTACATTTGACAAACAAATTAAACAAACAAACAAACAAACAAATAAATAAATGAGCTGGAGGTCTTTTAATTCAGCCCCCTGTATCTTTTCAAATTGTTGTCCAATCGCTTCTTAAAAACTTCCAGTGTTGGAGCATTCACAATATCTGTGGACACATTTTGAAATTTTGCTAGGCTGAGCTAGACGTTGTACCTACATTTGGCAAATTTCTCTCTTATCTTGGTGATTCAACGTGCTGCAGCTGCTACCTCCCCCCCCTCGCAGCCCCAAACCTGGCAAACCCTGGCATGTTCACCTCCAATAATAGACGTTAGATAACCATGGAATTGTTAAAACCTTCACCATTGCCACATTCCGTTCCAGGTGGCAAAGATGGGATTTTGTGCCAATGTTTGATTTGGTTTGGCTTTCCAAGTTCCTTCCGCAAAAACAAATTCATTCAAAGTCTTCTTTGGGTTTCAGGTTTGACCTAAATTTTATGAAACCACTTGATAAGCTGTTAAATCTATAGTATAGTCAAAGCTGGAATAAATTACAGGCCACAATGGAGTCCCAAACTTCTGTTGCTGAGCCAGACAGTTGAAGTACTGTCATACTTCAACGAGTAGTCCTTAATGGGTCTAAGTCTACATGAAGGGAAGTAAGCAGTGGGGTGCCAAAAGGTTCCATCTTAGGCCCAGTACTCTTCAATATCTTCATTAACGACTTAGATGAGGGGATAGAAGGGGAACTTATCATATTTGCAGATGATACTAAGCTGGCAGGAATAGCTAATACCCAAGAAGATAGGCTTAAGATCCAGATGGATCTTGACAGACTAGAACACTGGACCATATCTAACAAAATGAATTTCAATGTAGAGAAAAGTAAAGTTCTACACTTAGGCAAGAAAAACCAAAAGTACACATATAAACTGGGTGAAACCAGGCTCAATAGCAGTAACTGGGAGAGGGATCTTGGAGTCTTAATGGACAGCCAGCTAAATATGAGCCAGCAGTGTGCAGCCGCTGCCAAAAAAGCTAATGCAATCCTAAATTGTATTAACAGAGGGATACAATCAAGATCAAGTAAGGTACTAATACCACTCTATAAAGCCTTCGTAAGACCAGACCTAGAGTGCTGCATTCAGTTTTGTCCACCACATTATAAAATAGATGTTGAGACTCTAGAAAAAGTACAGAGAAGAGCAACCAGGATGATTAGGGGACTGGAGGCTAAAACATACAATGAACGGTTGCAGGAACTGGGCTTGGGTAGTCTAGTAAAGAGAAGGACCAAAGGAGACATGATAGCGGTCTTCCAATATTTGAGGGGCTGCCACAGGGAGGAAGGGGTCAAGCTATTTATTAAAGTGCCTGTAGGCCAGACAAGGAATAATGGATGGAAACTGAACAAGGAGAGATTTAACCTGGAAATTAGGAGAAACTTTCTGACCGTAAGAACAATCAACCAATAGAACAGAAGTTGCCCTCGGAAGTTGTGGGAGCGCCATCACTTGAGACTTTCAAGAAAAGATTGGACTGCCATTTGTCAGAAATGGTGTAGGGTCTCCCACTTGGGCGGGGGTTGGACTAGATGACCTACAAGGTCCCTTCCAACTCTGATTATCTGTTAAATCTGTTATCTGATAAATCTGAAGTGAATTTTGCCCCAAGTCTTTCTTGCCACCGTCATTAAATGAATCCCTGTAGTTGTTAAGTTTGTAACAGTGGCACATTTTAAAGACCATTGTAACTTTGAACAGTCACTAAATGAACTGTTGTAAGTTGAGGATGGCCTGTATGCCCAGTAGTGGAAAGATCTGATATTACTTACAATGCAAAAAAGAAAAAAGAATAGCGAAGTGGAGGGAGCTGGCTGAGAAATGACTCCATCTTATTTTACAGAGGTGATATTTATGGCCATAATGAGCCATGCTGAGATTTTTTTTAATGATACTCACATATTTATTGCCTGTTTTGCAATGAGAAGTTTCTTGGAGCAGGTCATTGAACTAATCTAACTCCCGGAATATTGGAAGGACTGTTTTGCACTGGAAGTGAAAAATGCAGTTTCTCTTTTCTCCACCTTCTCCAATCCTAGTTCTGGCAAGGATAATGGGAATCATAGTCCATCAAGTTGGGACTTTATTATGGCAAAGAGAGAACATCGTGTCAAACCTGTCAGCAATCTATATCAAAGCCAAGTATCACTCACTCATCACGAAATCTCCAGAACCATAAAGCCTACAAACTTGAAATTTGGCACATATGTTCCTTTTGGCTTCTAGGTACTCGCTAAGAAAGGGTTTTTCAAAATGACCATCAGATCATTCCTATTCCTATTCCTATTCCTTAATACAGCAATTAACACGCTCTGATGCTAAGGAGTTCTACTCCCCGCCCCACCTGAAAAGAACTCTGTTCCAACTGCCATTTGCCTCACATTCGGTTACCTCAGTTCAAACCGGCAGATATTCTACTCCTTCACTCAGGAGCGGCCTGGGGCTCCTTACAATACTAAATGTTGGTACCTCACCAAAATGTCTTTGCCTTCGACCTATGGAATTGCTTATGGACTCAAAGCGGTGGGAGCGATATTCCCTTATGTGTTTCAATCACGGACCACCACTGAGACAACAGATTGTGAACCGGATTTCTCCTGCATAGCCCGATCACAAAGTTTTATCGAGAAGCACAGGCATCAAGCTAGTTTTCCAATACAACAATGTTCCAATATTTGAGGGGCTGCCACAGAGAAGAAGGGGTCAGGCTATTTTCCAAGGCACCTGAAGGCCAGACAAGGAATAATGGATGGAAACTGAACAAGGAGAGATTCAACCTGGAAATAAGGAGAAACTTTCTGACAGGGAGAGCAAACGGCCAACGGAACAGAAGTTGACGTCAGAAGTTGGACGCTGGAAGCTTTCAAGAAGAGACTGGACTGCCACCTATCAGAAATGGTGTAGGGTCTCCTGCATGGGCTGGAGGTTAGACTAGATGACCTCCAAGGTCCCTACCAACTCTGTTACTCTGTAGCTGTAATTCCTTAAAAGAAGCTGCATATAGGCGAAGGAGTGGCAGAACCTGGGGCGGAGTCAAAACAGGAATCGGCCTGGGGTCTCTACTGTAGCCATAAACAGACTAAATCCAATCCTGCTTGGATTTTGTTGATCCTTCCTTCCTTAGTCCCAAAATAATGCTGATCGCTAATTGAGTAGATTCTTGTGCGCAGGCATCAGCAATAAATCAGTTTAATTGGAATTTAACATATGATCCCTAACTTTTGATTCCTGACACTGCATCTCTTTACAGACTCATGCTGTTGTTCCATTGCAACCCCAGGTAGGTGTGTTTGATTTAAAGTGGGACTGGCAGGTAAAATGTGCGGGTCCATCTGTCTTCTGAATCGCTTGCTCTTCCTCAAACCCAGATCCTTCCACAGCCTTCTTTAAAGTACACCTGCATTTCTTTCCTGTTACTGTTCAGATTTAGAATCTCTCTCACCCCCTCTCCCTCCTCACCCCCCTCCACTCCTGATAGAATGTCCCCTTTCAAGGAGCCCGGCTCCTCAAAATGGAGGGCGAGAAAAGCTGCTTTCCCCTCCTCTCTCGCCCCTCCTTCCTTCCTTCTTCCTATCCTCTCTCTCTTTCTCTTCCTCCCTCCCTCTCCCTGTCCTTCTCTCTCTCTCTTTCTCCCTCTCTCTCACTCCCTTCCTCTCTTTCCCTTCCTTTCTCTCCCTCTCTCCCTTCCTCTCCCTGTCCTTCTGTCTGTCTGTCTGTCTCTCTTTCTCCCGCTTTTACTCCCTTCCTCTCTCCCCATCCTTTTCTCCTTTTCTCTCTCTCTCCCTGCTTCTACCTGTTCTCTCCTTCTCTCCTCTCCCTCACTTTTCACTCCCTCACTGTCCTCCTCTCTCTCTCTGTCCCTCTCTCCCTCCTCTCTCCTCCCTCCCTCCCTTCCTTCCTTCTTTCCCTCTCTCCCTCCCTCCCTTCTTCCTTCCCTCCCTCCCTCCCTTCTTTCTTTCCCTCCCTCCCTCTTTTTCTTTCCCTCCCTCCCTCCCCTCCTTTCCTCCCTCCCTCCCCTCTCTCCCTCCCTTCTTCTTTCCCTCCCTCCCTCCCTCCCTCCCTCCTTTCCTTCTTCTTTCCCTCCTCCCTCCTTCCCTCCCTCCCTTCCTTCTTCTTCCTCCTCCCTCCCTCCCTCCTTCCTTCTTCTTTCCCTCCCCTCCCTCCTTCCCTCCCTCCCGCGACCCTCCTGGGGCAGGGAAGCGTCCGCAAACGTCGCGCGCTCTTTTAAGGCACCTCCGGCTGTCAATGGAGCGGCGGGAGGTGAACCAGGCTGGGGGAACAGCGGAGTGGGGGGTGGTGGAGGGAGGAGAGAACGTCGGAGAGAGAGGTCGGGGATGGGGATGGGGGGGGCGGTGGGGGGCAGTGGCAATCGGAGAAAGCGATCGGGGGTGGGAGGAAGAAGAGAAAGTCAGAGCAATCGGGGAAAGAGAAAGTCGGAGAAAGTGGTCGGGGGCTCCTTTTTTTCCCTTGCTTTTGAGCGAGGGACCAGCGCCTTTTCATGCAGGTCTTTCATGCTCTCCCCCCCCCCACCCGCCCCCCCAGGCACGCATGGATTAGCAGCGTTTTGGGGACCCGAGACAACTGAAAAGACTTCAAGCGCCGACTCCGAACCAACCTCTGGATGCGCAGGGAGGGGCGGGCGGTGCACCGAGATGGGGAGGGGAGAAGGGGGAAGAGGAGGAGGAGGGGGGGGTTATTGTGGAAGGAGGGGAGGGGCATTTGCCCGGCCGGGGAAGAAGAAGAAGAAGAAGAAAAAAAAAAACACACAAACTTGACAAAAAGGCTGGGTTGGGTCACAAGGCGCCTGCGCCAGGCTGCCGGCTGCCGAGCCGTCCCGAACTTTTCCTCCGCCTCCTCCTCGCCTTGGCAAGCGGAGCTCAGCCCGGAGCTCGCAGAAGGAGCGCGGCGGGGCTCTCAGCTCGCACCTCCGAGGATCCCCTTCCCCTCGTACCTTCCTCCTCTCTCTCCGGGGCTGCCCTCCCTCCCTCCCTCCCGCCCAGGGGGAAAAGAAATAAGAGAAAAAAAGAGGTCCACCCGCGGGAGAAAAGCGCTCGCCCATCCCCGCGGACTCCCTCCCGCGTGGGGAAGACACCCCCATACCCCCCAAAAGCTCTGATTTTATGAAAAAAGATTGATTTAAAGCTTTATTTTTTGAGGAGGAGGAGGAGGCGGGGACGGGATCATCAGTGCGAGGAAACCTGCGAGGGGATGGGCTGTCGGTGCCCACCTGCCTGATCGTTGGGATCATCACTTTTCAACCCAGAGCGAACTTTTGCTTTCGGGAGCCCGGAAAACTTTCGGCGCCCTTAAAAACTGCGGCAGAGGTAAGTGGCGAAAGAGTCGGGGGAGGGCGGGGGGAGAGACAGAGAGATAGAGAAAGAGGGAAGGAGACAGAGAGAGAGAGAGAGAACAGAGAGAGAGAGGGAGGGAGGGAGACAGAGAGAGAGAGAACAGAGAGAGACACACAGAGAGAGACAAACACAGAAAGAGAGACAGAGAGAGAAAAAGAGAGGGGGAGGGAGGGGAGAGAGAGAGAGAACAGAGAGAGAGACAAACACAGAAAGAGAGACAGAGAGAGAGAAAAAAAGAGAGAGGGAGGGAGGGAGACAGAGAGAGAGAGAAAGGGAGGGAGGAAGAGAGAGAGGGAGATACAGAGAGACAGGAAGACAGGAAGACAGAGACAGAGAGAGAGAAAGAAAAAGAGGGACGGAGGGAGAGAGACAGAGAGAGAAAGAGGGAGGGAGACAGAGAGAGAGAGAACAGAGAGAGAACAGAGAGCGACAAACACAGAAAGAGAGACAGAGAGAAAGAAAAGGAGAGAGGGAGGGAGAGACAGAGAGACAGAGACAGGAAGACAGAGACAGAGAGAGAGAGAAAGAAAAAGAGAGGGAGGGAGAGAGAGAGAACAGAGAGAGACACAGAGAGCGACAAACACAGAAAGAGAGACAGAGAGAGAGAAAGAAGAGAGGGAGGGAGACAGAGACAGGAAGACAGAGACAGAGAGGGGGAGAGAGAGAGAGGGAGGGAGGGAGGGAGGGAGGGAGAAAGACATAGAGAGAGAGAGGGAGAGACAGACAGACAGACAGACACAGAGACAGACAGACAGAGACATACACACACACACACACACACACACACACACAGAAGGGTGGGTGGCTGGGTGGAGGGGACCGGCGACCCCTGCAGCTGATGCCCTGGACATCCCCTTCCCGCGAGGCTCCCAGGCGATATGGCCAGTGACCAGGGATAATGGGAGGTAGGGTCCAACCCACGATGAAAAAAGAGCCTCTCCTGCCCCCTCCCCCCCAGCCTGAATCACAACTACAACCCCCGTGCGGATTTTGAGGGGGCACCGAAGCCCTTCGGGGCGCCCCGAGTCTTCCCACTGGAAGATCCCACTTTGCATTGGAAGCTGGAAGCTGCCAACCAGGAGGTATTTAGAGGGGCTGCATTTGAGGACAAAATACCCCCGATGGAAGGCCGTCCTTCCTTTCTGCCGCTACCGGGGATGGTTGCCGGTGAGACTTCTGGCGGAAAAGAAATTCGCTTTTGGTGAAGTGGTTCTGTTCGGTAATTGGAAAGGCTACTTCTTGGTGGTATCAATGAAAGGTGGAGCAACGAATCCAAGGAACTAGACGGGATCAAACTTGGTGGCCCAGCCAATGCTCTAGAAAACAGAAAGGGTATTCCCAACATTTTCACTAGTTTGGGCTGCAGTAGTGGGGCTGAAATTAACAGGGGAAAATGAATAGGAACAACAGCTGTGGTATGTTATCTCATTGTTGTGCACTGCCCTGGGTCCTTTTTGGTGAGCTGTGTGGCTGTATAGACAGACAGACAGACAACATAGATAGATACTGTAGATAGACAGACAGACATATCATAGATAGATAGATAGATAGATAGATAGATAGATAGATAGATAGATAGATAGATAGATAGATACTGTAGATTGGGGTCTTCAAACTTGACAGCTTTAAGACTTGTGGACTTCAACTCCCAGAATTCCTCCTCCAGTCATTTAGCTCAGAAATTCTGGGAGTTGAAGTCCACAAGTCTTAAACTTCCAAGTTTGAAGACACTTGCTGTAGATAGATAAACAGACAGACAGATAGACAGATAGGTACTGTAGATAGGTAGATAGACAGACAAAAGGGATGATAATGATGAAGATAGCTAGATGGATAGATATAGAACTGTAACTTTGAATAGACGGTTTGGCAGCAGGCAAAAAAGTTAATGCAGACTGCATTAACAGGGATCAAATCAAGATCACGTGAAGTGTTAGTACTGATTTATAAAGCCTTAGTAAATCCACATTTGGAATGCTACATTTAGTTCTGGTCACCGCAATATAAAAAAAGATGTTAAGACTCTGGAAAGAGTGCAGAGAAGAGCAACAAGAATGATTAGAGGGCTGGAGGCGAAAACCTATGAAGAATGGTTACAGGAATTGGGTATGTCTAGTCTAATGAAAAGAAGGACTAGGGGAGACATGATAGCAGTGTTCCAATATTTGAGGGGTTCCTACAAAGATTGGGGGTGGGTGTCAAATTATTTTCCAAAGCAAGATGGAAAACAGTGGATAGAAGTTGACCAAGGAGAGAAGCGAGCTAGGACAAAGAAGAAATTTCCTAATGGTGAGAGCAATCAACCAACGGAACAGCTTGCCTTCAGAAGTTGTGGGTTCTCCATCGCTGAAGGCTTTCAAGAAGAGATTGGACAACCATTGCCAGAAATGCTTGAGCAGAGGGTTGGACTAGAAGATCTCCAAGGTCCTTTCCAACTCTTGTTATTCTATGTTCCGTGAACAGTCACTAAAAAATTGTTTGTAATTTGAGGACTAACCTGTACTTCTTTCCTGCCTGTCTGAACTTAGGTTATGTATACATCTTTAATTGTCCAAAAATGTGACTGCCAAAGTTAAAAGCAGTTGATCTCATAACACAGCCTTTAGCCTCTCCCATCTGATGAAGGCAAGCATTCCAGAATTCCTCATTAGCATGGCTGGGAATTCTGGAGGCTGAGATGTTTAGACAGCCCCAGACTAGAGAAACCTGAAGAGACATATTTCATCTTGAATAGTATTCTTCTCTTTCCACTTACCTTACCTTCACGTTCAGATTTGTATGAATTTGCTCTTAGCGAGGAGACTTATTTCCTTACTAACTCGATACCTGTGCTTCGCTACAAAACTATGTGGTCAGGCTTAGTTTTTGGGGAGGAAAATAAGGGGAAAGAAATTCTACCTCTGCCTACCAGCATCCATCGGTATTCATCTGGCTATCTTTGCGTCAGGGTGTGAGAGAGTTGAGGGCTGTTTCGAAACTGAAATGGTATTTGCTGTGTGAGCAAGAAGGAGACAGCAAGTAGCCTGGGCGTGGCTTAGCTCAACTGTTCTGTACTAAAGTTGGTTGCTGCTGTGAAACTAAAACTGAAACTGAAACTCCTCTGCTTGTGTTTTGCATTTGGAACAGATTTCTTTTCAGGTGGGGAGGTGGAGTAGAACTCCTTAGCATCAGAGCGTGTTAATAATAATAATATAGGAAATACTAATGCTCTGATGGTCATTTTGAAAAATCCTTTCTTAGCGAGCACCTAGAAGCCAAGAGGAACATAGGTGCCAAATTTCAAGTTTGTAGACTTTACAGTTTATGATGATGTGTGAGTGGTGTTTCGCTTTTATATAGAGAGAGATTATTCTTTGAATTTGTTAAGGAATTTAAGAAGCTACTTCTGTAAGATCAAAGTTTTAGTCTCTCTAGGATTCTTTTATTGAGTTTCCTATTTTTTTGAGTAGGACATACATTCAACAGGGAAACTTTTGCAGGCGAAGTCTGGATTTTGCTCTGGGCTACCATCCTTCTCTTGGTGAGAAAGCATGTTGCTCTGTGCATGCTCAGTGACTCACATAGCAAGACTTAGTAGGTATAGTGGAAATTAAATGAAAGAGTGTTGCATAAAAAATTAGGAATGCTTTTTATGATTGCTAAGTCACGAACCAGAAATTCTTCCATGCTTTTTTAAAATTGGCACAAAATAAGGCACCTCTCACCAGATGTTTATTTCTTATCTTGTTCACTGATTGCTTGCTATTCCGTAGTATCTTATGAATTTTGGTTTTGCTCTTCTCCAACAGCCCTGTAAAGCAGGCCAGCACAATCTCGCAACATTGCAACAAATGTTATTAGACCAAGATGACTAACCAGTGAGTTTTCAGACAAGGCCAGTTGAAACAATTGTCTAATTCATGCTCTTGCAGCTCACATTAATTTATGCGGTTCCTTTCATCTTGGTTGAGGCTTTGGATTTGTAAATCAGAATAGGGTATGTCTAGAACTTCTTGGCTTAGTTGGGAATGCTTGTTTTAAATGTGTTTTTAATGAGGCACAATAGCATATTTTTCCTTCCTAGAGATAAGGGCTTTCTACGGAAACATATGTTCTCTATGTGAAGAATTTTTGTACTTATTTTTGTTTAATTATACTAAACCGACTAAAACACACACACACATACCTCTCAAGGGAAAAAAAAGGCAAGATTTGCAGATGAAATATGCAATTTTTCTTATGTCTTTGAAGGAGTATCTATTTGGTCTAGTTGCTGCCAGCCACAGCTTCTGCACATAGTGTGACTTTAAGCCAAACAGACATTATGTTCACGCAGTTTCCATGCAGACTGGTCTTAATATTCCCCCCTGATTTTTAAGATTATTTCCCCTTAAGGAGACATGTCCTGTTTGACCCACCCATTTGAGTTATTATTATCTGTTTGTTTCCAAATTTGATTTACACCCTGCTTTTTCTAATCTGGCAAGTTCTCAAGGCAATTAATTAAAGGAGTCCTTTTGGCCAAAGCATCAGGAATGTTTGCCCAGGAACTCATTCTTTCTCTAGCTGGCGTTTTGCTGGAATTCTCAAACAACAGGTTTGAGAAGAGGTACTTCAAGAGTCAGTAAAGTCTCTTTCCAGTTGAAGTGAAGTTCTTGTGACTTCATGAACAACAAGGATGATAAGGGGTCTGGAGATTAAATCGTATGATGAGCAGTTGAGAAAACTAGGTATATGTGGTTTGTCAAAGAGGAGGATCGGGGAGACATGATAACTGTCTTCCAGTCCTTGACTGGTTGTCACAAAGAAAAGGAGATTGATTTATCACCACGATAAAAAAAGATGTTGAAACTTTAAAAAAAGTACAGAGAAGAGCAACAAAGATGATTAGAGGACTGGAGGATAAAACATACAAAGAATGGTTGTAGGAATTGGATTGTATAGTTCAGAGATCTCCAAACTTGGCAACTTTAAGACTTGTGGACTTCAACTCCCAGAATCCCTGGTCTAGTTTAATGAAAAGGACTAGGGGTGATATGATAACAGTGTTCCAATATCTAAAGGGCTGCCACAAAGAAGAGGGGGTCAACTTATTTTTCAAAACACCTGAAGGCAGTACAAGAATCAATGGTAGATAGATAGATAGAATTCTTTATTGGCCAAGTGTGATTGGACGCACAAGGGATTTGTCTTGGTGCAAATGCTCTCAGTGTACATAAAAGAAAAGATACATTCATCAAGAGTCAGAATCATAAGGTACAACACTTAATAATAGCCATAGAGTACAATAAGCAATGAAATCTTACTAGGAAACAGTCAATAAAAATTGTTAGGATACAAGCAACAAGGTTACAGTCATAACAGTCATAAGTGGGAGAAGATGGATGAAAGGAAGGATGGGAGGATTAATAGTAATAGTAATGCAGACTTTGTAAATAGTTGGACAATGTTGAGGGAATTATTTGTTTAGCAGAGGGATGGTGTTCATCTTGGTTGCTCTTCTCTGCACTCTTTCCAGAGTCTCAACATCTTTTTTGTAGTTTTGTAGATAGTGCCATCAACACAATGCACATGAATTTGGGCAAACTCTGGGAAACGGGGGAGGACAGGGGAGCCTGGTGTGCTATAATTCATAGGGCTGTAAAGAGTTGGATACCACCTAGTGACTGAACAACAACAACTGCTTGTGTAGTGGTGGGAAAAGGGAAGATTTTTATCATTTGTCATCCTACTTGGTATCCATTTATGGCGGTGAGCCAAGTGCCAGGAACACACAGGAAAAGTGTTCATCCTAGTTTGGTACAAAAAGGTGAAGTGTGCAAGTCTCTGTGTGGTGATCTTCAGAGACCCCTGGAATGGATCCCAAAAATCAGGAGTTTAAGAATCATATTTTCAGGTAGTACCAGATTTTATTTGAAGGCATAACCTTCTGCGAGCTTTTGCTTATTTCATCAGACATGATACATCTGATAAATGAGATGGTCTCCACTGCTTCTGAGGGAATGAATTACAGATAGTCCTTGTTTAATGACTGTAACGGGGGGGCTGTTAAACAATGTAGTCATTAAGCAAGACATCACACAACTGTGTCTTACCATTTTTACTCTCCATTGACTCTGCTTATTGGAAGCATGCAAGTGTCAATCATGTGCCCGCACATATGTCATAATGGTTGTAAGTGTATAGCAAACCATTAGGCTAAATTGACGGCTAAATGGATCAAAGAAAAAACAAAAACAAATACTTTTATTTCTACTTGGAAACCACTTCTGGACTTTGTGCTTGAGATGGAAAAAAAACCACCCAAACTACAATTTTGGGTTTTTCCGCTTAGATAGATGTGTTGTTATAGAAATGGTTAGTTTAAACAATGATGTAAAAGTAAAAAAGTGAGGTTTGGTATTAATGCCTTATTCTACTGCACCAAAAGGAATCAGAAGTCAATGCCTTTTCTTTCTTTCCCCCCTTCTTTTTCAACCTTTCTCCTTCCCCTATTTTTCCTGTTATTTGCTTTTGTATTTTTTGTATGTTATAACATAAATTAATAAAAGATTTAAACATGCGTTAAGTGTGAGGACCAGTTGTAAAGTTAGCTTTTCAGCACCATTATAATTCCAAATGGTTGCTAAACAGTGGAGGGTTCCAGTGAGGCCTACCTCACAAAAGGTAGACTTTTTAAACAAAAACTGTTAGAAGAGGTGATACTGGATTTCTCCTGATTCTGGATTATGATCACTTTTCCCCTACAAATTCTAGAATGGGTGGGGCTTCCCATTTAATCCCATTTTTCTGTTCTTCTTTGAAGACCCTTAGGGCCAAACGGGCATCTTAAGTAGAAGTGGGATTCAAAAAAATTTACTGCCGATTTTGTGGGCATGTCTTGGTGGGCATGGCATGTCTTGATGGGCGTGGCTTGGTGGGCGTGGCAGGGGAAGGATACTGTAAAATCTCCATTCCCTCCCCACCTCACTAACCTGCTTTCCAGCTCCGTTCTCCTGTGCGGGGCAACCAAAGAGGACCCAGCCAATCAGCTGGGACTTGGCAGGCAGAGAATAGATGGGGGCGGGGCCAGTCAGAGGTGGTATTTGCCGGTTCTCTGAACTACTCAAAATTTCTTCTACCAGTTCTCCAGAACTGGTCAGAACCTGCTGAATGACCACCTCTGATCTTAAGCTTTCCAACTATTTAAGTAACCGCTTCACTCTTGGAACCCACCCAAACCTCTCAGCTTTGCCAGATTTTGGAGTGCAACCTTGGCCAGCAGAATTTCACACCGAGGATCATCTGTAAGCAAACCAGTTCGCTCTGATGATCAGATACTGGGCCTGCCCACCTGGGCTCTATTCTGACCTTTATATCCTGGTTTTCAAACTCAGCTGCTTTGCGCGGCACAGCAGATTGCCGCGCATCAGCTGTTGAACACACAGGGAGAGTGCAGGATTGCAAGCTACACTGCTGTCATTAGCAGTGGTGGTATTCAAATTTTGTTACTACCGGTTTGGTGCGCATGGCTTGGTGGGCGTGGTGTGGCTTGGTGGGCGTGGCTTGGTGGCATGGCAGGGGAAGGATACTGTAAAATCTCCATTCCCACCCCATTCCTGGGGGAAGGTTACTGCAAAATCCTATTCCCTCCCCATCCCACTAACCTGCTTTCCAGATCTGTTCTCCTGTGCAGAGCAACAAAAGAAGACCCAGCTGATCAGCTGGGACTCCGATCAGCTGGGACTTGGGAGGCAGAGAATGGAAGGGAGCAGGGCCAGTCAGGGGTAGGATTTGCCAGTTCTCCGAACTACTCAAAATTTCTGCTACCGGTTCTCCAGAACCTGTCAGAACTGGTTGAATAACTACCTCTGGTCAGTAGCGAATCCTCTGCATGCATGTGCAAAGCATGTGTTGTCCCCAAAATTGAGCTCTTGCTTGGTGTCGAAGCTGATAAGTCACCGGACAGAAGGTGTGATACAATATATTTTTATTTTGGTACCAAGATATAAGGACCCTGGCTCAAAACTTAACCGAGGGCCCCGATGAGAATCTTTATAGTCAAGGGGTGGTCACATTAAGCCCTTTGCCCTTCCCCTGATAACGCATGCATAACAGGTAATATTGATCGGTTATTTGGATCTCAGCCCCCTACATAGCTAAATGTCGAGTCATCTGGTTTTCACCCCAGGTCACGGGTATCTTGCAAAGTGTCCTAGTTTCATGTGCCAGCTATATGTGGTTTTTGGGGTTTTTCTTATAAGCAAGCTATTCTTGTCCCTAATATCCTGGCTAGTGGTTTAAGGTGTTAACTTCTGCCTCGCTAAGAATGTGCAGGTCCAACCCCCTTCCTATTGCGGAGCAGCTCAGAGCAGCACTCCCATTCCCCGTGACCCCCATCTTTCCGCAGAGAAAAGTACAAGTTTTAACTTTGTCTGAGGCAGCACCCCCCCCCCACGACCCCCCCTCCTTCTGTAGAGACAGAGAAGACGGGAAGGAGCTAGACTGCCCAAGGCACAGAAATGAAGACGAGAGAAAACGTTTTTATCAGATTTCACGTTCCTCACTCTCATGTCCATTCCATCCCTACCTGGGCCCTATTTCCACATATGACCCTTCCTCTGATCCCCAGGGCCTCCTCTGTACATACATTCCATCACACGATCCTTCACGTGCGCTCGTCGAAACGGTTGTTACACCGGTTGAATTGCACCCCCCGAGCCACGACCACCAAGCCACGACCACAGAACTGGTAGTAAAAAAATTTTTTTGAATCCCACCACTAGTTAAGACTTGCAAAAATGTATACAGGTAGTCCTTGACTTAGGACCGCAATTGGGTCTTTCTGACACCAGTGAAAGAGGCAAGGAGCTCCTACTTCCTGGATGTATTTCAAGTAGAAGTTGGACAGAAACCTGGTCAGAGATGCTTTCATTTGGATTTTTGTGTCAAATGGATATTGAACCCCTGGAGTCCTGAGTGTATCCATCCAATTCTGTAAGTGCAGTTTTAGATAATTATACCGGACACTTTCTTAGTCGGTTGCATTACAGGTAGTCCTCGACTTACAACCACAATTGAAACTAGAGTTGCTAAGCGAGACAGTTCTTAAGTGAGTTTACACAAAGGATGGTTGTGTCGTGATGTCACAGTGCAATCTAGTGGTTTTGATGAGATTATAGCTTGTTGCTGATGCCCCTCAATGCAACTCCTGTCATTTGCACATTATGGCTTAGAACAATATGCAAACCTAGGCATTTGTGGCTTACCTAACTCATGGTTAAACCATCGTGATAGGGTGGTTGTGGGAATTAGGCCACTGTTAACAGGGTTGGGTTTTTGCCTGGATCTTTCTGACATGCCAAATTTCTGCCAAGTGGTTTTTCTTTTCCTACTGGGCGCTCAAGAAGTTCGCTAGGTTAACACTAATGCTCCAAAACAGCTTTCCAATTTTCCAATTGTATTTATTCAAATATGGCCCAAGCTGTGTGATTGAATCAGTTTGCTCTTTGGTTATAAATGTGGACACTTCTTTGGCATGGCTGCATTTGGAGGGGAAAATATATCCTTGTGGCTTGAGAATTCGAGGGCGGAACTCGGTTTGCAGGTTTAATTTTGCTGGGTCTGTTTTCATTTAGATACTTATAGAACATTACATAAAACAGTTCCTTTGCAGAGAAGTTAATGTTTAACTTCTTATCTGAATGACTGTGAACACACCCGGATTTGATCTCCAATCCATTCTCCCCAACTGCCTTTTTGGTCAGGCCCCATAACAAATAGCATTTTATTTGGCCTTGCTAGATGACTGAGGTCTGCTGAAGCAATAGAACATAGAATCGTAAGGCTTCCATCCATCAGAATAAGAGCTGGAAGGGACCTTTGAGATCATCTAATCTGCTCAAGGCAGGAGTCTCCATACCATCCCGGTCAAAGGGGGATGGTCCAATCTACTTTTGGAAACCTCCAGTAATAGAGTACCCACAACTGCAGGAGGCAAGCTGTTCCATTGATGGATTGTGCTCGCCGTCGGAAAAATTCTCCTTGTTTCTAGGTTGGATAAGAGACGAAAAGCAAACGTCAAGAGGTAAAATTTGCCCTTTTCATGATGTAAAACTGTGGTAAAATTTGCCCCTTTCAACTGTGTCTGTAGCTGGGTAGTAAGGAAAGCATGATATGAATAGAATGGAACGGAATAGAACAAGAACAGGAAGGAACAGAATATAATAGAACGCAATGCAGAAAAATGCAGAGTAGAGTAGGGTACATGCAGAGGGCGCATTGCATTGTGGGTACCAGCATGCGCGCACGCTTTCGACAGGCCACAACAAAAAGGTTCGCCATCACTGCTTGGGCGGGGGGTGGGGGGTTTGGACTAGAAGACCTACAAGGTCCCTTCCAACTCTGTTAACTTGTAAGATCTGTAAGACTAAGTCATTCAACTTGCCCTACACTGCCAACTGCTAACCCAATAACATCACAATCCTATTATTTTTATGTGTGGGGGGTGTGTGCAGTTGAGCGCCATATATCTGCTGCGCAACTACTGTATTTGCTGGCACATAGCCCATATACTTCCAGATGGCTTTGAGCATTTTTAACCCCCCTGGCATGGCTCCTCTTGTAACCCTCAAAGCAGTTGAGCTCAGGGTAAAAGGAATCAGCGAGTCTGCTGTTTGGCATCGTTCCTGTCGGTTGTAATCGATACAGTTTATGTTTTTAAAAATGTCACACACACACACCAGGTTTTAGAAAGGGATATTTGGCTTCCTTGACTGCACCCTTAACTAGCCGCAGAAAAGGTTTGTTTCACTTGGCAAAGGTAGAAGAGAGTTGTGGGTCGGTGTACACGCTGCCGTTGGTTTCAGGAATCTTTCTCTTCTCCCTCTTGGTCCACTTTCCCCTCTACCGTCTATCGTTTCCCATGGAAAAACTGCCTTCATCGCGAGCTGTAATGGAGATTATGGCTTTGACACCCGCTTCTCCTCCTAGGAATTCTATCCAGGGTTTGGTAAATCATGACTTTAAAAAAAAAACAGAAGCACAACATGCTTGTCCTGGTTGCAAAACGATTCATGGAATGATTGAGGTAGATAGATAGATAGATAGATAGATGCATTTCAGAGAGTAGGTAGGTAGGTAGGTAGGTAGATAGATAGATAGATAGATAGATAGATGGATGATAGGTGCATATCAGAGAGTATGTAGGTAGGTAGGTAGGTAGATAGATAGATAGATAGATAGATAGATGGATGATAGGTGCATATCAGAGAGTAGATAGGTAGGTAGGTAGGTAGGTAGGTAGATAGATAGATAGATAGATAGATAGATAGATAGATAGATAGATAGATAGATAGATAGATAGATGGATGATAGATGCATATCAGAGAGTAGGTAGATAGATAGATAGATAGATAGATAGATAGATAGATAGATAGATAGATAGATAGATAGATGGATGATAGATGCATATCAGAGAGTAGGTAGGTAGGTAGGTAGATAGATAGATAGATAGATAGATGATAGATAGATAGATAGATAGATAGATAGATAGATAGATAGATAGATAGATAGATAGATAGATAGATAGATAGATAGATAGATAGATAGATGATAGATGCATTTCAGAGAGTAGGTAGGTAGGTAGGTAGGTAGGTAGATAGATAGATGATAGATGCATATCAGAGAGTAGGTAGATAGATAGATAGATAGATAGATAGATAGATAGATAGATAGATAGATAGATAGATAGATAGATAGATAGATGATAGACAAATAGGTAGGTAGGTAGGTGGAGAGATAGATAGATAGATAGATAGATAGATAGATAGATATAGATAGATAGATAGATAGATAGATAGATAGATGGATGATAGATGCATATCAGAGAGTAGATAGGTAGGTATGTAGGTAGGTAGAGTAGATAGATAGATAGATAGATAGATAGATAGATAGATAGATAGATAGATAGATAGATAGATAGATAGATGGATGATAGGTGCATATCAGAGAGTAGATAGGTAGGTAGGTAGGTAGGTAGATAGATAGATAGATAGATAGATAGATAGATAGATAGATAGATAGATAGATAGATAGATGGATGATAGATGCATATCAGAGAGTAGATAGGTAGGTGGGTAGATAGATAGATAGATAGATAGATAGATAGATAGATAGATAGATAGATAGATAGATAGATAGATGATAGGTGCATATCAGAGAGTATGTAGGTAGGTAGGTAGGTAGATAGATAGATGATAGATGCATATCAGAGAGTAGGTAGGTAGGTAGATAGATAGATAGATAGATAGATAGATAGATAGATAGATGGATGATAGATGCATATCAGAGAGTAGATAGGTAAGGTAGAGATAGATAGATGATAGATAGATAGATAGATAGATAGATAGATAGATAGATAGATAGATAGATAGATAGATATCATGTTTCCCCAACAATACGACCTCCCCCAATAGGAAGACCCAGCATGTTTTCTAGGCATAAAATCAAATTAAGCCCCTCCCCCCAAATTTAGGCCTATTTTAAAACATGCAAAATGGGGGGAAGGGCGGGGGGACTTGCCGTTAGGGGCGCCCCCTGGGCAGCAATTCCTCACCACCAGCTGTTCGTAATGGGCGATCATGGCAGAGCGCAGAGAGCTCCCTACTCCTGCCAAGCACCTTTGCGGCAGACCCAAGACCTTCAGCGCCCGCCGCTGTTGATTTCCCTTCTGCCCATGCCGCCGCCGCGTTTGGAGCTGCCACTTCCACGTTTGTAGCACCACTGCTGTTTGGAGCTGCCGCTTCCACATTTGGAGCTGCCGCTTTTGCATTTGGAGGTGCCACTGCATTTGGAGCTGCCGCTTCCATGTTTGGAGCGCTGCCGCTGTTTGGAGCTGCCGCTTTCACATTTGGAGCTGCCACTTCCGCATTTGGAACCCCACTGCTGTTTGGAGCACTGCCGCTGTTTGGAGTTGCCATGTCCGCATTTGGAGCTGCCACCACATTTGGAGCTGCTGCTTCTGCGTTTGGAGCACTGCCGCTGTTTGGAGCACCACCACCATTTGGAGCGCCGCCGCCACTCCAAACACGTTGGCAGCTCCAAACGTGGAAGTGGCAGCTCCAAACATGAAGGCAGTGCTACAAATGGCGGCAGCACTCCAAATGGCAGCGGCACTCCAAACGCAGAAGCAGCAGCTCCAAACGTGGTGCCGGAATGGGCAGAAGGGAAAGCAGCAGCGGCGGGTGCCAAAGGTCTTGGGTCTGCAGCAAAAGTGTTTGGTGGGAGTAGGGAGCTCTCTGCACTTCGCCATGATCGCCCGTTAGGAGCGGCTGGTGGCGAGGCTGCCCGCGGGGCACTCTAGATGAGGATGCAAGGGGGGGAATTAAGTCACCCCTGAAAAGACGGCCTAGCTATTTTTTCGGGGCTCAAAAAATATAAGACCCGGCCTTATTGTATGAGAAACATGATAGATAGATAGATAGATAGATAGATAGATAGATAGATAGATAGATAGATAGATAGATAGATAGATAGATAGATAGATAAATGTTTATCAGAGAGTAGATAGATAGATAGATGAATATCAGAGAGAGAGAGAGAGAGAGAGAGAGAGAGAGAGATAGATAGATAGATAGATAGATAGATAGATAGATAGATAGATAGATAGATAGATAGATAGATAGATAGATAGATAGATAGATAGATAGATAGATAAAGAGAGAGAGATGATAGATAGATAGATAAATAGAGATGACAGATAGATAGATCTAGATAGATAACCTTCTACAAAACTCAGTTCAGTTGTATCCCTCCATCTTTTGAATTCTTCCTTTGAGCCTTCACTGACTTGTAGCAAGGTCCTGCTTTTAGGATGTTCTAGGGTGTCAGGTTCTGAAAATCGAAAGAGATGTTGAAATGCTTCTAAGCAATTTCCGTTACTGTTCCTCACCTGTAGACAGAGATCTTGCCAAACTAAAGTAGACTTCCTGCACCATTTAACACATACTCTGGGAACTGTTAGGGAGGAAACATCTTCACTCTCTTTCTCCCACACCAAGAATCCAAGCGGCATTGTCTCTTGCTCGTCTGGGATGCACTCTCTCCCTCCCTCCCTCCTAGAAATCCAGACTACATTCCACCCCAGTGGGTTCTCAATGCTTGCTGGATCATAACCCCCAAATAACATCTTAATTAACATAGACGTTATTGATTGTATGACCTTTGCACTCTGGGTTGCTCCTGAGCCACATTTGAGAACTATTGCTTGGATGTGGTGGGTTCTGACAGATGCTAATAGATTCCTCCCTGGACTGCAGTTGTTCCTGTTTTCCTAAGCCTTGGTGCTCACAGCTTCAGAAATGATAATAATAAACTTCGGAAATGGTAATAATAAGCAATGATACAAAAAAGAAGCTAGAGAGTGCTAATTTTCTTCTGATCAGAATATGCACTCAATCCTCCATCCCTGCCTCAAAAAAAAGGGGAGATTTTAAAAAAAACCTCATGTTGTTTTTGGCACTTATCCAGCATTAGCTGGCTGAAAATAATGGTGCGTCTAAGAATGAAAAAGTACTTTTTTTTCCTGCTGAATTGGAAAACATCCATTTGATATTATTCATCCTGTAAATTGCATTCTCCATTAAGGCGAATAGATGCCTGCGGTAAGGCAGCAATAATCATAACAACTTTTATCATAACTTCGGGAAATATTGGAGCAAAACCACAGGTGGGGTCAAAGGGAGGCCAATGAATAATTGGCCTTTCTTATGCAAATTCCACTCTTTTGTACACAGGGCATGTCGTGCATATGGAAAGTGGGTGGAGCTTCCATCACAAAGGGAGGGTGCTGTCAGCATTTGGAACAACGCCGGCAATTCTGTACATTGTTCTGCAGCGAGCCACATATTTTAGAATAAAATAGAATAGAATTCTTTATGAGCCAAGTGTGATTGGACCCATAAGGAATTTGTCTAGGTGCAAAAGCTCTCAGCGTACATAACAGAAAAGAGACATTCGTCAAGAGTCAAGAAACATACGGTACAATACTTTATCATAGTCATAGGGTACAATAAGCAATCAAACCATACTAGGAAACAGTCAATACAGATCGTAAGGATACAAGCAACAACATTACAGTCACACAGTCAGAAGTGGGAGGAGATGGGTGAAAGGAAGGATAGGAAGGTTAACTTGATTAATCAACTTGCAAAAGCTCATTTAGTGACAGTTTGAAGTTATTAGCGGCTCTGAAAAAAGTTTATGACTGTTTGTCAGACTTACGGCCATTGCAGCATCCCCATGGACATGCGATCGAAATTCAGCTGCTTAGCAACTGACTCGTATTTACGACGATTGCAGTGTCCCGGGGTCATGGGATCCCCTTTTGCGACCTTCTGACAAGCAAAGTCAATGGGGAAATCCTGGTTCACTCAACAGCTGTGTTAGTAACTTAACTGCAGTGATTCACTTAATAACTGCGGTAAGAACGGTCGTAGAATGGGGCAGAATTCACTCAACAACAGTCTCACTTAGAAAGAACAGAAATGTTGGGCTTAATAACTTGGTCTTTTGCAGTCCTTTACCCAGCCTGTTTCCCAGGCCTTCCTTGCATCAAAAGATTTAGATGTTCCTAAAGCGGACCTCGACTCCCCTTCCCAACCTGAAGAAACCAGGTTTCATTTTGTTTAATGAGTACAGGGTTCAAGGCACTAAGATTAGCAAATGACCTTTGGTTGAGACTATCTTGCGGATTGATTCTGATTGACCATAGCTACTGGGAAAATGAACCAGGATAGAATTAGTTTCCAAATTTACGAGAGCCTTATAATCAGGGGTGGGATACAAATATTTTTACTACCGGTTCTGTGGGCGTGGCTAGGTGGGAGTGGCTAGGTGGGCATGGCCATGTGACTGGGTGGGCGTGACTTTTTTGCAGCACCCCGCCCCACGTGCTCTGTTTTTTTGGCCTCCTGGGCCTCAGGGTAGCCTCCTGGGGGGCATTTTTGCTCTCAGGAGGTTTCCCTGAGGTCCAGGAGGGGGAAAAAATGGAGTGTGGGGGAGGGGTGTAGCACTCACACACCCTGCGCACCCCTTTTTGCCTTTTGGGCCTCAGGGAAGCCTCCTGGGCGAAGGAGTAAGGCAGCAAGTGGGATCCTGGAACAGCTGATCATCGGAACAGCTGATCATCGGAACAGCTGGTTATCGGGAGCAAAAAAAGAAATACCTTAAGGAATGACTGGGCAGGGGAGAATGCAGTCAGCGATGTCGGGCATGCACGGGATGTCGGGCATGTGCAATAAGGACTGACTTAGCAGGGAGGGGAGGGGCAAGTGGAGAGGGGTGGGCCCAGCCAAGGGCATGATTTGCCGAACCGGTAGAATCCCACCCCTGCTGATAAGAGAGAATAACAGAGTTGGAAGGGACCTTGGAGGTCTTCTAGTCCAATCCACAGATTGTGCAGGAGACCCTATACCATTCCAGTCAAATGGTTGTCCAACCTCTTTTTAAAAAACCTCCCTTGTTGGAGCACTCAGAACTTCTGAAGACAAGTTTATCTTTAGTTCGATTTAATGTTCTCCCGCCCCCGATAGAAGAGCTCAGGGTTGATCTGTGAGGTTCTTGCTGCTCTCTGGTGCAGATGTGCCATTACCAAACAAGGTTACCTCATCACTGCTGCACAATGCACTGAAGAGGTTATCGAGTTTGGTAATCAAATGTCTGTAAGAAAACCCCCAAATCAGAGTGCACCAAGGACCCCACAGTTAATGTTCTCCCCACAGCTCTCCTGGAATGGAAATATAGGAAAACCCTATATGAAACCCAATATGAGTGATATGAGTACCATAGAAACCACAACTTATATTCTTTTCTATTGCCAGTGCTACAGGGACATTCGTCACCAGTTAATTACTCCTCTCTTGTTTCAATTCTGGGGCACTCGGTTAGCTTTTATTTATTTATCAGTTCAACAATCAAGATAAATTTTATCCACTAAAAGCAGCAACATTTTGCTCCATTGTGTGTGTAAGCTTTACCCACCAACGTTTGCTAATAGTTTTTGTTTTTCATTTTATCGATTGTACTTTTATTGGTTCGTGACCAAGGTAAATTTTCTGTCTATCTGTTAAGCAGTCATGTTTGTTTCAAAATAAAGTGAGATGACCAGGATGGAGTAAAAAGCACGCAAAGAGCATTCATTCTTGGTGCAGAGGCAAACATTTGACATGCATTCGCTCTGCAGTGGTCTCTCCAAACTCTGGTTTCCTCAAATAAGCTGGGTACGTGGGTTCCATCTTTTCTGGTGACATCTGCCAAGCCTCCAGAGATAAATGTTTTTCTAAATGGGCCAACGGGGGTGCCAGATGTTTGCCCATCTCTCGTCCAGGCATTTCCAAGAGGCTACATCCAACAAACAAGAATAACCTGTGATAGAAACTGGGATAAGGCAGAACGGAGAGGAAAACAGTCACCATACTGTATAAGAACAATTGTAGGATTGTGTAGGTAGGCCTGGACCAGGGGTGTGAAACAGGATTTCTTCGAGGGCCGGATCAACATTGTAGTTTTCCTCCACAGGCCAGTGGGGAGGGGGCAGGGGGTGGAGGGTGGGAGATAGGACATATGCCTCCTGCAGCACCCTGCTGGCCAAAATGGGGTACGGGAGTCTCGGGAGGCCTCCTCTACTCCGTTTTCGGCCTGAGCAGCCTCCTGCAACACTGTGCTGGCTGAAAACAGGCCACGCGGAGAATGCCCGGGGCCTCTGCGAGGTGAGTTTTTGGCCAGCAGGGTGCTGCTGGAGGCTGGGGAGGCCAAAAATGAGCTGCATGGCAGCCTCGCGAGGCCTCCGTGAGGCCCGTTATTGGCCAGCAGAAGCACTGCAGGCCGGTGCTTTGATATTTCCAGGCCAGTCCCACAGGCCAAATTTAAGCACCCCATGGGCCTTGAGTTTCATAGCCCTATTCTAGACTAACTAAGAGAAGGACTAAAGAAGGGGTCTTCAAACTTGACAGCTTTAAGACTGGTGGACTTCAACTCCCAGAATTCCTCCTCCTCCAGTCATGTTAGCTCAGGAATTCTGGGAGTTGAAGTCCACAAGCCTTAAACTTGCCAAGTTGGAAGACCCCTTGGACTAAAGGGTGATATGATAGCCATCTTCCAGTATTTGTGGGGCTGTCACAGACAAAGAGGAGGTCAACTTATTCTCCAAAGCACCTGAAGGTAGGACAAGATGTACAGGTAGTCCTCAACATATGGCCACAAATTGAGCCCCAAATTTCCATTGCTAAGTGAGACAGACATTAACCAAGTTTTGCCCCATTTTACAATCTTTCTTGCCACACCGCTGTTCAGGGAATCCGCTCAGTTGCAAAGTTAGTTACACGATGGTTAAGTGAATCTGGCTTCCCCGTTGACTTTGCTTGCCAAAAGGTCGCCCAAGGGGACCACGTGACCCCAAGACGCCGCGACCGCCATACATAGGAGCCGGATGCCGAGCGTCCACATTTTGATCACATGACCGTGAGGATGGGGCAACGGTCACAAGTATGAAAAATGGTCATAAGTCTTTTTTCCCCAGAGCCGTTGTAACTTTGGTCACGAAATGAACAGTTGTAAGTCGAGATCATTAAACAGAAATCCAACCTAGAACTAAGGAGAAATTTCCTGACAGTGAGGATAATTAATCTGGAATGTCTCGCCTCCCGAAGTTGTGGGCGCTCCATCAATGGAGGTTTAGGCTCTCCTGCTCAAGCAGGGGGTTGGACTAGATAGGAGACCTCCAAGATGCCTTCCAACCCTATTATTCTATGTTCCGTGATGCATTATACATACACCTTACCACCAGGGGTGGGCTTCAAAAATGTTCAAGAAATAACATTCAAGAAATAAATATTGAAACAAGTACTTGGGCAGATCACAAGCCAATGACAATTAAATGGAAAGCACAAAAAAGAAGATCTAGATGGACATTAAATAATACTATTTTAAAGGAAAAAGACTTCACACAGTGGATGGAGAAAGAATTGGCTTTTTTCTTTAGGGAAAACAAAACAGAAGATATATCAATTCAGAATGTATGGGGTACAGTGAAGGCATATGTTAGAGGCTTGATAATAGACTATACAAGGAAAAGGAATACTATGAAAAGGCTAGCCTCTAAGGCCCTAGGGGATGAGCATAAAAGACTTGAAAAAGAGCTACAGAAAATGCCACAGAAAAAGGACATCAAGCTAAAAATGGATATAATTAAACACAAAATGGGTCAAATAGAAAAAGAAGAATTAGCACAGAAAATTAGAGGTGCTAAACAGAACTACTTTGAAGATGCAAACAAACCAGGTAGATGGTTAGCACACAAACTGAGAAAGGAGAAAGAATCAAGGAAAATATTGCAATTAATAGATGACCAAGGCCAAATTTGCCATGGTAGCAAAGAGAAGAAAGAAATCATTCGAGACTTCTATGGGGAATTATATATGCAAGAGAATATTGATGAGGAAAGAGTTAAGCAGTACTTACAGAATGCTAATTTACCTCAGATACCTAAAGAGACTGAAAAAACGTTAGAAAGCAATATAATGATGATGGAGTTAAGCACTCAAGAAGCAAAATAATGGAAAGGCACCAGGTCCAGATGGACTTCCAGCAGAATTTTATAAAACATTACAAGAATCATTGAATCTTCCATTGCTAGAAGTTATGAATGAAGTTATGTTAAAGAAGAAGATACCTAAATCATGGTCAGAAGCCTATATTACACTTATTCCAAAAGAGGAGGCCGACCCATTACAAATTAAGAACTATAGACCCATTTCTCTACTAAATGTAGATTATAAAATCTTTGCTTCAATATTGGCAGAAAGACTTAAAAATATTTAAATAATTTTATCCATCCTGATCAAAATGGATTTCTGCCAAAGAGACAAATTAAAGACAATATGAGAGCAATCTTGGATACTTTGGAATACTACCAGGCACATCCTGAAAAACAAATGGCTCTGATATTTTTAGATGCACAGAAGGCATTTGATAATATGAATTGGCGATTGGGTTTTGTTAGAAAATTTATTCAAGCAATAGAAGCTATATACTATAAGCAAACGACAAAGATAATGATAGAGGGAGAACTGACAGACTCTATTAATATAAGAAAAGGAACAAGACAAGGGTGCCCACTATTACCTTTGTTGTTTGTGTTAACTTTGGAAGTGTTAAACAGAAATATTAGAGATGAAAAGAATATAAAAGGAATGAAAATCAAAAAGGAAGAATTTAAGCTGCAAGCATTTGCGGATGATCTGGTTTTCATCTTAGAAGACCCTTTAGAAACAGCATCAAAATTGATAGAAAAGATAGAGACATATGGAAAGGTGGCTGGTTTGAAAATAAATAAAGATAAGACAAAGATTTTGACAAAGAATATGCTATTAAGACAAAAGGAAGAACTGGCAGATCTATTGAAAATTCAGGTCACAAATAAGATCAAGTACTTGGGGATATATTTGACAGCAAGATGTAGTACATTAAAAGAGAATAATTATATTAAACTTAAACAGCAGATAGCGCTAGATTTGGCGAAATGGGAAAACTTACAACTGTCACTAATAGGGAGAATTTCAACAGTCAAGATGAATATATTACCCAGAATTTTATATTTGTTTCAAACAATTCCAATTAGGCTTGGAAAAGACTACTTTGAAGATTTAAATAAAATTGTGTTGAAATATATATGGCAAGGTAAGAAAACGAGAATAAAGTTAAAACTTTTTCAAGATGCTAGAATTAGAGGAGGATTTGGTTTGCCTAATTGTGAGTTGTACTACCAAGCTACAAATTTGATGTGGGTTAAGGAATGGATAACATTAAGAAATACTAGATTGTTGACATTAGAAGGACATGATTTGTTGTTGGGGTGGCATGCTTTTTTATGGTACAAAGGAACACGGGTATTTTAGAAGACATTATATACGGGAGTCTCTGTGGTTAAACTGGGAGAAGATTAAAAGACAATGTTATTTGAAAATTCCAGTCTGGTTATCGACTATTGAAGCATTTTCTTATCCTATAATATACAAAAAGGAACAAACAGATATGGTGAAATATTGAATGAAAAGGGTGAACTTAAATCTATGCAAAAACTAGAGGAACAAGGTATAAAGATGAATTGGTTTTCATATGTGCAAATACATTCAAGGTTTGATAAAGATTCTAAAACAGAAGGTTTCTATGATAAACTGACTGACTTAGATAAGATTTTGACAGGTACTGATGAAAAAGTGATTAAAAAATTGTATGGATATTTATTAAAAATTAAACTAGAAGAAGAACAAGTTAAAGAAACTATGATTGCTTGGGGGAAGAATTTTGGATGTGGGATTGATTTAGAGAAATGGCAAAAACTGTGGTCTCAAAATTATAAAATGACAATGTCAACAGCATATAAAGAAAATTTGTATAAGATGTTTTACAGGTGGCATTTCCCCCCGACAAGAATAGCAAGAATGTTCAAGAATAAATCCAAAAACTGTTGGAAATGTCATCAGATACCTGGCTCATATTACCATATGTGGTGGACTTGTGCGGATGCTAAAAAATACTGGACTAAAATTCACATGTGGTTGGAAAAAATGACAAAAAAACATATAGACTTGAAACCAGAGATATTTTTGGGGGGAATTTTACCTGAAATATATAGTAAAGACTTGAAATACCTGATTGTAAATGTATTAACAGCGGCTAGGATTGTATTTGCTAAAAACTGGAAAAATGAGAAAATAACATCACAGGAGGAAATCATTAAGAAAATATTGGAATGTGCTGAAATGAGTAGATTGACATTTGAAATTAGAGAACAAGAGGATAAACAATTTTATAAAATTTGGGATCTTTTCTATCAATGGTTAGACAATAAAGTACAGTAATGAAATACGTAGACTTTTAGAAAATAATAAATGTATAAAGATGTTCTTCTTTCTTATTATATCTACAAAATGATTTTAGGATAGATTTGGGATGATAATATGAACTGTTATAAAATAAACTAAGTAAATTATGGTTACCTTGTAAAACATGAATGAATAAAAGTATAGTCAAATGATTGATTAATAATGATACTAAGGTATTTAATTTTTGATTGACAATATGAGATTATACGTAATGTAATTGTAATTGAAGACTACGAAATGGAAGCACAAAACAATTTGTAAACCAACCGGCACACTGTATGTACACCTATGGAAGATAGCTTGATGTTTTTATGTTTTGTTTGTTTAGGTTTGTTTTTAAAAACCAATAAAAAAATTTTTTTTTAAATGTGAGCAAAGGGTCCTCTGCCTGGTTGCTGGCTGGGCGTGGCCATGGTGGGTATGGCCTAGTCAGCCTCCTGCACCACGATGAGGGGGGGGCGTTTTTGCCCTCCCTGGACTCCGGAGGCTTTCCCTGAGCTTCTGGGAGGGCGCAAACAGCCTCCCTGAGCTCCGGAGAGTCTCTGGAAGCCGGAAACAGGCCAATTTCCGGCCTTCCTGAACTTCCGGGTGGCCCGTTTTTTCACCTTCCCCGAGCCTCCATGAGGGCCGTGCACTTACCTGCATCCAAACGGGCCGTGTGGGGACTCCTGGGAGGGGAAAGGAGAGATGGGCAGGGCCAGTCAGGGGTGGGATTTGGGGGTTCTCCAAACTGCACAGAATCTTAGCTAGGGGCTCTCCCTACGAATCCCTAGCACCCCACACCTGCTTATCACGCTCCAAGGAGTACACTGAATTTTTTCCTTCTTCACCCAGTGCCAGGGACCCTTTCTTAAATCTGGCAGTTATATTCCATTCATTTGCGGCATTTCAAGAATGAAGCTAACCCACTCTAACTTTCATTGATTTAACCCCAGCTGGGTTTAAATACGCATAAGATGCATCTAATACGTGACGATAAAGAAAACTAAACTATTAGCTATGGTTTGCTTGAATAAGGCTGACCAAGGAGCGGGCGAGATTTCCTCCCACTTTGCAGTGGGAATTTAGATGCCTGCGGTGCTTTAGCTGCCTGACTAATTTTCAAATTAATTTTTCATTTCTCCCCTCCCCCACCTCTCAATCCTGTTGTTTTCATGCTTTTTCTTTTCTTTTTTCTTTTTTGTTCCTCGCTACTGGGCGGTTTTCTTTCCTCTTGGGTATTCACAAGGCTTTGGATAATGTGGCATTGATTTTTTTTTTTCCCCATGATGAGTAGAAATGTGGGTAGCGGGTTTGAGTTTCACAATGTTTTTGCAGCCTGTTGGAAACCAGCAAGACAATCGTGTGGAGGTTCTCAAATTGACGTCTCAAGGGGGTTGTGGGCAATTTAAAAGGGAGAGGGTGGGTTGTAAAAAATGTTAAACATTGCCTTAAGCATCGTAAGGCATTTCAGACTTCTGAATATTAATAATTTACTGCTCTGTTTTCTTAAGAATGGAATGGAATGGAATGGAATGGAATAGTATAGTATAGTATAGTAATAGTATAGTATAGTATAGTATAGCATAGCATAGCATAGCATAGCATAGCATAGCATAGCATAGCATAGCATAGCCCAGAACAGAACAGAACAGAATAGAATTCTTTATTGGCCAAGTGTGATTAGACGTGCAAGGAATTTGTCTCTGGTGCAAAAGCTCTCAGTGTACATGGAAAACAACAAGGTAACAATAATCATAATATCAAAGTAATAACAATAATAAAAATGATACCAATAGAGAAGATAGTGGAACAAGAGGAACATGAATTCTGTGAAAAACAATCCACAGCTATATTCTCAGATTATTATGCTACAGAGGGTTACTTTCAGATGAAGTCCTATCTATGAATTTTATGAAACATTTACATTTACCTGCTGGAATACCCTGCTGTGTCCAAAATGTTCACAGTTTTGAATTTTGCTTTGATTAAAGTATATTTTGCAGCTGGGGTGGTGTGTAAGGGTGGTGTTTGTGTGGCTATGCCCTGATCCACTGAAGCAGAGTGTAAAGCTACACACACATTTGCAGAGGATGATTTTCGAATGGTTTCCAATTCTTTTAGTAGTAGCTGACGTAGGAGACATCTATACTTCTGAAAGGCAGGAACAAGTTACAGGTAGCCTCGACTTACCAGTATAATTGAGTTCTCAATTTCAGTTGTAAGTTGTGAGGATTGTTAAGCAGGTCTTCCCATGCCTGATTTTAGGATCTTTTTGTGCAGCAGTTGTTAAGTGAATACTCTGGTCATAAAGGAAATACCATGGTTGTTAAGCAGACAGTATAATCATTAAGCAAATCCCTTGTTCGCTATCCCTCTATTGATGCAGCCTGAGACTCCATTGGCTTCAGTGGTGGGATTCAATTTTTTTTTTTACTACTGGTTCTGTGGGTATGGCTTGTTGGGCATGGCATGGCTTGTTGGGCGTGGCTTGTTGGGCGTGGCAGGGGAAGGATACTGCAAAATCCTCATTCCCTCCCCACTCCTGGGGGAAGGATACTGCAAAAGCTCCACTAACCTGCTTTCCAGCTCTGTTCTCCTGTGTAGGGCAACCAAAGACTGATAAATTGACTCATATTTATGACGGTTGCAGTGTCCTGGGGTCATGTGATCCCCATTTGCGACCTTCTGACAAGCAAATTCAATGGGGGAAGGACAGATTCACTTAACAAACATGTTGTTAACATAGCCGCTGCAAAGATTCACTTAATCAAACAAGTTTTGTTTATACATAATGCTCTTCGAGAAGATGGAGAAGCTATGGAGTACATAACCAAGCTTGGTGATACAGGTAGCCCTTGACTTACGACAGTCCATTTAGTGACCACTCAATGTTACAAAGAAGGGACTTATGACTGTTTTTACAACCTCTGCAGCAAAGTCAATGGGGAAACCAGATTAACAACCACTGCAATGATTTACTTAACAACTGTGGCAAGAACGGTCATAAATGGGGCAAAGCTCAGTTAACTCACTTAGCAACAGAAATAGGCTCAGTTGTGTTCGTAAGTTGAGGACTACCTGTAACTGAAAAGGTGGAAAGTTAGTGCAGATTTATTCTGTTGCGAATCCCTTTTATTCTGTTTCTTCAGGATCGAAGTAGAATAGCTGGTTAATACTTTACTCATTAAGACTTTCCTTCTTTTTCTCCAGATCCTTGCTCACCATGGTGGCACTGCCAGGCTTTCTCCTGCTCCTATGGATTGTAAAAGGAGTTGTGCCCTCACATCCTCATGGGAAGCCAACTTGGCCAACCTACAAGGTGCCCGTCGTTCTACCCCAGTTAACCATCCCTTTGGACAAACCCAACTTTGACTCAGAAGCCCAGCTGGAAGTGGTCTCCCCGTGTGGCCCATCTTGCCACAAACGTTTCCCGCCCCCCACGTACGAAGAAGTGAAAGATTATTTGTCCTACGAGACGTTGTACTCCAATGGATCCCGCACCGAGACTGAGGTGGGCATCTACATTGTTAGCAGAACCAACACAGGGGGACAGAGCCGATCGCGGACAAAGAGACAAATCTATGGCTACGACACCAGGTTTAGTATTTTGGGCAAGGACTTCTTGCTGAACTACCCGTTTTCTACTTCCGTCAAGTTGTCCACGGGATGCACCGGAACGTTAGTGGCTGAAAAACACGTCTTGACGGCTGCTCATTGCATCCATGATGGGAAGAGTTACGTCAAGGGAGCCAAGAAGCTACGGGTTGGGTTCCTGAGACCCAAGCCGAAAGATGGCGTCAAAAGGACCAATCACAGTAGCGCCCTTGAGCCCGAGAAAATGAAGTTCCAGTGGATTCGGGTGAAACGGACACACGTTCCTAAAGGATGGATCAAAGGGAATGCCAACGACATTGGCATGGATTATGACTATGCCCTGCTGGAGCTGAAGAAACCCCATAAGCGAAAGTTCATGAAGATTGGAGTGAGCCCAACAGCACGTCAGCTGCCCAAAGGAAGGATTCATTTCTCGGGCTATGACAATGATCGGCCTGGAAACTTGGTTTACCGCTTCTGTGATGTCAAAGATGAAACGTACGATCTCTTGTATCAGCAGTGCGACGCCCAGCCAGGGGCCAGCGGTTCCGGAGTCTACGTGAGGATGTGGAAGAGACAGAATCACAAATGGGAGCGTAAAATTATAGGGATATTCTCAGGGCACCAGTGGGTGGACACCAATGGATCCTCCCAGGAGTACAACGTGGCCGTTCGCATCACTCCCCTCAAATACGCACAGATTTGTTTCTGGATCACGGGGAACTACCAACAGTGTAGAGATGGATAGAACCAATTGAGGTCCTAGAGCGGCTTGCTGGGGAGGGGTAGGGAAAGGGAGAGGCATGGTGGAAAGCATACGCCTAACAGCTCTGTGGGCACAGTTCCGTTTTTAGAAATGCCAGGGTGCAAGGAGTTGACCGGGAGTGTAACCAGATTAGTGTTTGGCAATAAGGCACAGTCTCTGCGCCATGACACAGATCCTGGACTTTTCCTCAGTTTTCGCCTTAGGATAAGCAATAGCGGAGGTAAAGGGGACGGGGCTGAAGCAAAGTATCTGCATCCCCCCTTTTTGCACCCTCTTTTAGGATGGGCCATTGTTCACCAACGGGGATATTGATTGGCTGACTCTTCCACCATTCTGTAGTGCAGGATTGGCTAGCTCTGATAGGAAGGCAACTAGAGAGAGACACGGGCATCCGTTTTTAAATCCAGTGGTGCCAAAATAGCAAATAGAGGATTGTGACATCACAAGGCAAGCTCTGCACTTCTGGATGTGTGTTGTATCATCAGTTAGTATATAAGGAGACTATTAATTTACTTTGGGATGTCGTGATACACTTTTCACCATTTCCTTTTCCTATATGGTTAGAGATTTTCCACGGTGGCGCTTCTCCTTCTCCTCCTCTTCTCACCATTCTCTTCCTCCTCTTCCTCTTCCTCCTCCTCTTCTCACCATTTCTCCTTCCTCTCTGGTTGGTGATTTCCCACAGTCCTCCTCTCCCTCCCCTCCCTCTCCTCCTCCTCCATTCTTCAATTCCCAATAAGAACCAACAGGACATAGAAATGGGATGCCAAAAGTACTTGAAAAGCAAAAGACAAGAGGAACTTAAGCTGATATTCTTCTAAAAGAAGTGGCCAACAAAATGCGAATCTTTGTCCAAATTGAGTGAACCCCGAACACATATTTTAAGGTAGAATGCCATTACTTTCTCTGCTTTCTTTTTTAAAGGCCTATCAAAATTTGAGATCTGGATGTGCAGTAGCTTTCTCCAAGGGTCATGCTAGCCATAAGTCTGGTATGGTATTGAAACACATATTTGATTACGTGACCATGGGAATGCTGCAACGGTTGTAAGCGTAAAAAATGGTCATAAGTCACTTTTTTCAGTGCCATTGTAACTTCAACCAGTCACTGAATGAACTG
The DNA here is from genome assembly GCF_049901715.1 of Pseudonaja textilis. NCBI lineage: Eukaryota > Metazoa > Chordata > Lepidosauria > Squamata > Elapidae > Pseudonaja > Pseudonaja textilis. Next base: position 8,435,358 of record NC_141996.1, read on the forward strand.
TTGTAAGTCAAGGACTCCCTGTACTGCATTAGAATGGAACAGTTTAATACCCACAGTACTCCTCTCTGTATTTCATGAAATCTTTTTCCTTTATTTCTAAGCATTTAGAAATGTATTGAGCTGTTCCCTGAAGTCCTCCTGCTTTGAAAGGTGTCATGGAAGGTCGAAGACCACTTGGCCAACACAGGAGCTTGTAAATATTTATAAACCTTGGCTAGAAATGGAAACATGCATTGTAATTCTACTTATTTTGTAAGGATGTTCAAATACAGCATGTGTTTAACACCTCCTCTGTTTCTTGTTGTGTTTCTTGGTTTACTTCCTCGTTTTCTTCTTGTGAGAAAAGTGCAGGCTGTTAAGAAGATAAGAATAACCCGGCTAGATCAAAGCAAGGCCAACCTAGAGGTGACATGGAGTCTTCAAGATACAGTAGCAATAAGCACTTAGACTTATATACCGCTTTACAGTGCTTTACAGCCCTCTCTAAGCGGTTCACAGAGTCAGCAGATTGCTCCCAACAATCTGGGTCTTCATTTTACCCACCTCGGAAAGATGAGGCTCTAGAAAAAGTGCAGAGAAGAGCAAGAAGATTAGGGAACTGGAGACTAAAATATATGAAGAACGGTTGCAGGAACTGAGCATGGCTAGTCTATTGTAGAGAATTCCAATATTTGAGGAGCTGCCACAGAAGGGTAGGGGGGCTGTCAAGCTATTTTCCAAAGCACCCGAAGGCCAGACAAGGAATAATGGATGGAAACTGAACAAGGAAAGATTCAACCTGGAAATAAGGAGAAATTTTCTGACAGTGAGATCAATCAACCAATGGAACAGAAGTTGCCTTCAGAAGTTGTGGGAGTTTCATCACTTGAGACTTTGAAGAAGAGATTGGACTGCCATGTGTCAGAAATGGTGGAGGGTCTCCCACTTGGGTGGGGGGTTGGACTAGATGACCTACAAGGTCCCTTCCAACTTTGGTTATCTTTAAATGGAAGGCTGAGTCGACCTTGAGCCTGGTGAGATTTATAAAAGCCCACTATAAACAGCGATCCCTAACTTTTCTGGCTCTATAGACCTGCACTGACGGCAGCTATGGGCAGAAGTGTGGGGAGGAGGGGATGGTTTTGCACACACAACCCAATCTCACACAAGCACAACTAAAGCTTTGCATGCTCATCTGCCACTTGCATAGCCTGGTTGGTTCCCAGTGAGCCACAGACCAGTGCTGATCTGTGGACCAGGGTTTGGGGGTCCCTGTTCTATTACTTTGTCTTCCTTTGTTCAATACCCTTTCAAAGACATCCAAATTAGTGGCCATCACCAGATCTTGTGGGAAGGCATGACACAGTTTAGCGATGCGTGTGTGAAGGAATGCCTCATCTATATGCTACCAAATCCTTTTGTGTTCTTTAACTGGGAGAAATGGGACACCAAAGGGCAATAATTTCTGAACCTAGATACCTCAAGTGGTCTAGCTTATAGGATGTGTACAAAATCGGAGGCCCTTGACTCTGGAAGTAATGAAATTTGGGGAATTGTGGCTGCTTCAGTGATGACTGTGGCTGCTCATGGTCTCCATTTTCAATGTTCTGTGACAGTTTCCCAGCCAATCTCACAATCCCTTGATCCTTCCCCACCCAGCAGCAGCCACTTGCGAAGGGAATGGAATGGAAGGAGAGGGCAGGGGAGGAAAAAAGGGAGGGAAGAAAGAAAGGAAGTTTCTTGATGCTGTCTACTAGATTCTCACAAGAAAATTCAGTGGGGAAGCCAGCAGGAAATCGGACATTGCTTCTAATCCTGCTGTTTTTTTGGTCATGCTGCTTCTCTGTCTAGGTAAGGAAATACTTGTGAAATGATGATCTGATGGGGCACAGGTTGTCTAATCTTCCCAACATTAATATTTAGTCAGTTTCACTGGTTTTAGAGCTTGGGGAGTAGATGAAAATTCTTCTTTTCCACTTTTTCCAGGCTATGTCTAATTTCATACGGCACCATTCGTTTCCTCACAATTCACTGTTTTTCCCTAAAAGGAACCTAAGTGTTCTAATTTTTTTTCTTAATTGCATCTTTCCATGAACTTTTCACCTCTATTTGTTGGGTTTTGAGCGTGCAAAGTAGGTTGTCCTTTTTTGCCAAAAGAAGGACAGACCATCGGTTGTAGAATCAAAAAATTCACCACCTCCAATCCTTTTATTATTATAACATAAATTCATAATGCCTCTATTTATTGTTCCAGGGGTGCTTGGAAATTGTCCAGCTTGAATTTTTCTGGCCGGCAAACACGACATACTCGAAATTCTTCCCCGTCATTGCCTTTTGTATGGTTGTTCCTTGATGGAGAGCCCTGTTTATGCATAAAAACACTCAGGCTGTGTCCTTGAGAAGGGAAGCATTTGTGGAAGGAAGATTGACAGCAAAACAATCAGCGCAAGGATAATGTTCACATTTCCGTAGAGACCTAAGAAAAATCTCAGGTTTTGTGCCACAATGAAGGAGAATTGCTAGGAACTACATATTCATATAGCTCAGCGGTGGGCAACTACGGCAACTTGATGGCTGTGGGCTTCAACTCCCAGAATTCCTGGCTTCCTGAACATGGCTGGCTCAGGGATTCTGGGAGTTGAAATCCACAGGTCATAACGTTGCTATAGTTCCCATCCTGATCTAACTGGGGGTCAAATCATGGTGTGTGTGCGTGCGTGCGTGTGCGTGTGTGTGTCTGAATGTGGTCTGGCAGCTTCACATATGGTCATTTGGGCCCTTTGTTGGTGGAGATGGTGAGGAACATCATTTGGGATTTGCTATTTCTCACTTTTGTCAAACTTGCTTGTTGAGCTGGAAAGTTATGCTATGTGTTTTGGGTTGTATTTCCCAAACATGCACATTTTTATTGTGCAATCTTATTTACAATTTATGTACCAGTTTTGGTTTCACCCCCTTTTTTATGGCTGGGATCCTGTCAATTTCATTTCTTTATTTCCTCAATAATTTGTCAAATCTGGAATGTCAAGCTTGAATTTTCTAATTATATGCATTTGGGTGTACATTTCCCCAAATATATGCCAATGTGTTTATAACTTTTCCAACACTTTCCTTGCATACAATGCATAATCTTCAATAATATGTCTTTTTACATAAATAGGACTATCATCAAAGGGCAAGCTGCACTAGAATAAATGAACATTTCAAACGAGAGCTACATTTTCATTGCTTGAACATTTCACACTAATTAAGTTTGCATTCAGTGCAAACAACCCATATTTTTGTTCCTTATCGCTTGTTCTGTCCTCACTGCACTAGTTTATTTATTTATTTTTGTCACTTGCTTACAAGATAATAGGTATAAGTAAAAACGTAGTTATGTATACATGGATACATATAAGAAAAATAAATATAAAATATGAAAGAAACAATAGGACAGGGACGGTAGTTATGTTTATGCGCTTATGCACGCCCCCTACAGATCTCTTAGGAAAGGGGTGAGATTAATAGTAGACAGTCTAAGGTTAAAGTTTTTGGGGTTTGGGGGGAAAAAACCCACAGTCAGGTAGAGTATTCCAGACAATGACCACTCTGTTGCTGAAATTGTATTTCCTGCAATCAAGTCTGATGCGATTAATCTTGAGTTTGTATCTATTGTTTGCCCTTGTGTTATGGTTGAAGCTGAAGTATTCATTGACAGGTAGGACATTGCAATGTATGATTTTATATACTATACTTAGATCTGACCGAAGGCGGCGTAGTTCTAGGTTTTCTAGGTCTAGAATTTTGAGTTTGGTGGCATAAGGTATTCTGCAATGAGTAGAGGAGTGGAGAACTCTTCTTGTAAAATATTTCTGGACTTTCTCAACTATGCTAATATCAACTATGTAATGTGGGTTCCAGACTGATGAGCTGTGCTCGAGTATTGGTCTAGCAAATGTTTTGTATGCTCTAGTTATTAGTGTAATATTACCAGAGAAAAAGCTACGTAAGTCTGTGTGCAGCTCAACATGCAGCTAAACTCACCTAGCCTCCAATAAAACAAACCGTGTGCATAGATCTGAACGTTTTATTGAAAGAACAGGATATGGTGAAACTGGGGAAAATAGGGATATATACAATGAGAATCAAATACAAGATAGGCAGTACAGAGTTACTGCTGAACATAACAATTAATAAATACAAGCAATTCAAATCTCACCAGCAATGCTCTGTGTGAGGGATGTGGGTTTGTCCTTGGATGACCATGTGCCACAAATTAAGATGGATTCTTCTCTGTGCTTCTGCCTTCTCCAAATGCTAAAGGAAATGGAATCCGGCTTCCCAGCCTGCACTTGGTTTGAGAGTACAAGCTGATGGGTATGTGGGTTGGGGCAGCTTCAAACAATATACTTGGCCTTTGTCCCTTTGGCCACTAGATGGGACTAGAGAGCAACAATATATAAAAATGATATGCTGGCGCATCACATCGCTAAGCATTAGCAGCAAGTGATTCCAGATATGGATGGCTTCTTTGGAAAGCCATTGTCAGGGTTCCGGCTGTTACTCCAATTAAATAATGCACCTTGAGCCACACTCCCAAAACTTCAAAGGGTTTATTTGAAGCTACCATTTTACATCTGGCACTAACTTGAGCATAGACAACTCTGAGATACGTAATTCACTGTCACCCTTGACCCTGCTTTTCCACCCACCCTTCTGGGTATATCATCCAACGAAACACATCCTTAGCCAAGAGTCATCAATCATTCTCTCCAATTAGATATTTGTGCGGCAGAAGCTTCAGTCATCTAATCAGTCTTTGAAGAAAATATGAATGGAATGTACTTTCGATTCCACACTGCTGCCTCTTCTTTGAAACTCATATCCCCTTCTTCCTATAAAATGCGTATACAAAATGTTTTATGAGTTGACAACCACCTTTAATCAATCAAGGTTTTTTGCATTTACATTCTTTTTCACAATGGTGTTACTGAGTTAAGAACCTCAGTGATTCACTTAATAACTGTCGCAAGAAAGGGGAGCAAGAAAGATTGGGGTCAAACTCACTTAATAGCTATCTTGCTTAGCAATGGAAATTTTGGGCTCGGTTATAGTGGTAGGTTGAAGACTACCAGAGCCTTCAGGGTGATTTCAAGGTGAACGAAACCCTCCAACTGTTTCTCCTTTTAACAAACAGATTGAGAGATCAAATCCACAAATCTGTTATCCGACATAAGGGAACCCATAAGAAAGAGTAGGCAAAACAGCCACTGCCCTTCTCATCTCCTGCCTTAAGTAGTATTTTAATAACAAGGAGTACCAGGACCTCCTGGTACCAGGAGTGGGATTCGACTGGTTTGGGTGAACCAGATGTTAAATTTGCATCTGGTTCACTGAACCGGTAGGTGAACCGACCTGCTGGCCCTGCCCACTCCTCCCCTCCAGGAGTTTCCACGTGGCCCATTTTCAATGCAGGTAAGTTCAGGGTCCGCATGGAGGCTCTGGGAGGGGGAAAAACAGGCCTCCAGGAAGTCCAGAAATGGGCCTGTTTCCGGCTTCTGGAGGTCTTCCAGAGCCCGGAGGAGGCTGTTTTTGCCCTCCCAGAGGCCCGAGGGAAGCCTCTGGAGCAGTGGTGGTATTCAAATTTTTTTACTACCAGTTCTGTGGGCGTGGCTTGGTGGGCGTGGCAGGGGAAGATTACTGCAAAATCTCCATTCCCTCCTCACCCCCACTAACCTGCTTTCCAGCTCCGTTCTCCTGTGCAGGGCAACCCAAGAAGACCCAGCCAATCAGCTTGGACTCGGGAGGTGGAGAATAGATGGGGACGGGGCCAGTCAGAGGTGGGATTTGCCGGTTCTCCGAACTACTCAAAATTTCCGCTAGCGGTTCTCCAGAACCAATCAGAACCTGCTGAATACCCCCTCTGCTCTGGACCCTTGGGAAGGCAAAAAACGGCCCTCTCGGAAGTTCCGGTAGGCCACGACCACCATGGCCACACCCACCCGGCAACTGGGCAGCGAACCGGTTGCTGGGATTTTTGAATTCGAACCCTGGCTGGTACTAGTACCCTAACCCAATAAAAGTACAAATAAAGGCGAATATTTGTAGCTCAGGGTTGACATGAAGGGTCCTTGGTGCTCTCTGAGCTTGGTTGTTTTCTTGCGGGCGTTTCATTACCCAACTAGGTAATGTCATCAGATAGAACTGGCCCTGCTGCCAAACATCATCCATCTTTTTTTTTTCTTTAAATAATATTATTCTAATTTGAACTATACATGTATTCATCTCTTTTATTTTCTAGTTCTGATATATTTCCCATCTGGCCCCAAGGCTTCTTAGCAAAGCTCTTCCATTGGCTAGATAAAAGGATTAGGATTTTTTTTTTTTAAAGGCAGTGTGGAAAAAAAACACTTGACCTCTGAAATGTTTCGTTATCCGTCTTATCTTAAGCTTCTCTAGCCCAGCTTTTTAAACTCTTCTATTCTTGGGGCACTTCAGCATTTATCAGCTCCTGATAAAGATGCCTAGGAATGTGCTTTATTGTATTTATATACAATTACTTTTAATGGTCATTAGGTTGCTCTCCTTCACTTTTCTTTGATGATTAGGGTCATTCTTTTTTTTATGGTTTTCTTCCTTCCCTTTTCCTTCCTTCCTTCCTTCCTTCCTTCCTTCCTTCCTTCCTTCCTTCCTTCCTTCCTTCTTTGCTTCTTCCTCTTTTCTCACTTTCTCTCTTCCTCTTTTCCTCCTTCCTCCCCTTATTTTTGATATATTGTTAGCTTAAAGAAGTGGTTCCCAACAAGTGGTTCCCAACTTTAAGATGCATGGCCTTTATCTTCCAGAATTCCCAGATTTCCCCAACCAGCCAGCAATTCCATTTCTTGGAAACTCTGGGACTTGAAGTCCACACATCTTAAAGTCTCTGGTTGAGAAACGCTGGTTGGAAACACTAATTTCCCTGCCTCTCCTGCCACATACTGCAAATGCAAAATAAACTCATTTTCAAAATATTATTTCTTGTTGAAAGGGATATAATCTAAAATCTATTGACATTTCTGGTTTTCATAAATGCGTATCTTCCTTTTCATTCAGCTGTTAATAACAGTTCTGCAAGCCAGCATGCCAAGGACTGTTGCAGATTATATGGATTTGAGATGTTTTGCTTTCCAGCTTGCTTGGAATCAGTATAGTACTATTTAATAAGGACTTAGCCAGTTGGTGGTGATCAGAGTCAGACCCTGGTCCAACTATTTACTAGCAAGCATTTCTCCCCTTCCCATGGGTCTTCTCAACCTCTGGCAATGTTTTAACAAGATGTAAGAGGGGTGAAAATAAATGAATTTATAACTTAGAGGTGGCGCACTTATATTGAGATTTCAGGGGGAAACCAATTTATAGAAGAAGTGTCTTTTTTTTTAATTAGAATTTAAGATGAAATATACAAATGTGACAGTTAAAAGTACTAAAGTATAATGATTATGAAGTTATCATAAGTGAATTAAATAATGAGATAAATATTTGGAATAATACAATAAAATAGAAAATGTATAAAAGCACTGTTAAGATAAGGAATTGGATATAAAAATTGAATATGTAACCATGGTCATATTTGTATGTATATGTGAAACTTGTAATCATGCTGTTCACTAAAAAGAGATGTTAAAATATGGAAAACTGAATAAAACTTGTTTTTTTAAAAAAAGAATAACATTCATTTAATGGATGTGAACAATTATTTTGCTTTTCCTAAAGGCAAGATTTCAGCAGGGGCTCTTTGCTGTATCGCCAAGTGTTGCAGAAACACACAAACAATGAAGTCTGAATGTTATCTTTCTCGCTCCACGAATCTTCTGGTTCACTGCCAACATAGCTGGTATCTTTTCAGTGTAACTGTGCTGTTTCAGATAGCCACAGTTGGAGACGACAAACATCGGTTCTTCATAAAGGAGAATGTAGCAAAAGCCATAATGTTAACATTCAAAGTTGGCAGTCCATCCGCTTCTAGCTTTAGAACAGTGGTGGGATTCAACCGGTGTAACAACTGGTTCGGTGAGCGTGCGCTTCGCTGCAGTAGAAGGTCAGTTTTAGAGCTGAAAATTGGCCATTTTAAAATGTGCATGGAGTGTTTGAAACCACCCCATTTTCAGCTCTAAAACTGACCTTCTACTGCAGCCCGATGAGTAGAACAGCTGAGGCACGGCAAACTGCTGCGCTGCGCGAATCAGCTGAGCTGCAAAACATGAAAATATAGGACAGACTAGGGCAGGGATGGGTGGGCGAGGCCAACTGATTGCCAGAGCTACTGGTTCACCCAAACCATTCCGAACCAGCTGAATCCTATCCCTGCTTTAGAGTAATCCTTAGATATTTCAGCCAACCCAAACATGGAGAAGTTTCCAAAATGGGAATAACAAAAAACATGAAAGAAGACAATGGATGTAAAACGAACTATTAAAATGGTTGGGTAGCAATGGATTTCTTCATTCTATGCATATCCTCCAAGTGCTCCATCATTGGAAGTTTTCAAGAAGAGACTGGACAGTCATTTGTCCAGAATGGTAGGGGGGGGGAATGGTTTCTCCTGCTGGAGCTGGGGGCTGGACTAGAAGACCTCCAAGACCCCTCTCAACCCTATTGTTCTATGTTCCATGTTTTGATGAGAGGACTGAATTTCACCGGCCTTTCTCCCAAGTAAGTCTAGAGATGATTGCATTGAATCCTGAAATTTATGAACACCAATAGACGGCTAGGCAGTTGATTCTGTAATGCTTGAGTAGACAATAGGGGAAGGGGAGAACAAATTTACAAAAGAAATTTACATAAAGGTCCTTAACGAATTCATTACATCTCTAGAACGCCCTCTTGTAGTCACTGTAATTTCATTGACAGGAGAGGAGAATACTTTAAGAACATCCAAGGAGGCTACATTTTATGTATCTTGTTCTTAAATATCAACTGTATTTACTCAGGGATAAAGTAACTTTAACATAATTACACAAGAGGCATCCTATAGATGGCAACAAATTTAATAAGGAAAATATTTAAAGATTGGGAGGAAAGCCAGCCAGAAATTAGTTGGTGGGAAGAGAGGAGTGGCTTCTCTAAGACAAGGAGAACACATTTGAAATGTGAACAGTTTATCATTGGAAGCTTGTGAGGGGGATGGATAAAACCCCGGAATAATTCTGTCCTGTTCAAGAAAGTTCTCATTTTTAAATTACTCATTTGTGAGTGAAAAAGCTCATGAATTTTTTATGTAGCACTTAAAAAGAGCTGCCAGCTCACCTGGAATATGGAGTGAATCACTATTATTATTCTCCAATTCCATTAATCTGGAACAACTAACCTAGCCGGGTTTTGTATTCATGTTTTGAACGCGATTAAAGGGCTTTGAATCATAAAAGTAGTGTCAAATTATATATGAGGTGCCCAACAATGTTTCACCCCCCAACAGGACTATTCATAATTTGTTCCAAATTTTGGCAGCCAAAATGCTTTCTAAATCTTCATGGCCATCCAATTTAAACACTGATGTAGTGGTTACGGCACCAAGCTAGAAACCAGGAGACTGTGAGTTCTAGTGCTGCCTTGGGTATGAAAGTCAGCTGGGGGATTTTGTGTCAATCACCAAGAGACTGTGAGTTCTAGTCCTGCCTTAGGCATGAAAGCCAGTTGGGTGTTTGGGGAATAAGAGGAAAATAGTTTCTGTTGCTCTGTGGAAAGAGAGTAACTGGAAGAAGTCCAGTTTAGAAGTCTAAAAGACAAATACTGATCTTCAGCACTAGGCCTCACAAATTGTAGTAGTCTAGTACTAGGAGGAGAAATAGACCTGAGGAAATCAAAGATGCTTTTTCCAAAAGGCAACTAGACTTTTCTTTGAAAACATTTGCTTCTCATCTAAGAAGCTTCTTCAATTCTGACTGAAAGGGAAAAAAAAAAATCCCCCAAAAAGTCCAGTTGCCTTTTGCAAAATGCACCTTTGGGACAACCATGACCTGGATGTTTGAAAATCTCCATAGACTTTTAGACCCAGGGAAGTGTGAGAAGGAACAGTGAGGAGTTGCCTGACAGCCAAGGGGACTTGCGTTTGGGGAGATAAAAGAAGCTGTGATGGACAAAAACTTACTGGGAGCCTCTTATACATGTAGTTCTCAACTTACAAACATTTCATTAATTTAACAATTGTGGCAAAACTCATAAAATGAGGCACAACTTAATGTTAGAAATTCTGTTTATATAAAACATCACATAGAGCAAACAAAGAGTACAGTCACCATGTGTTTTACTTCTCAACTATATTACTGTAACAGGAAACAGGAAAGTCTGCTCAGAACAAAAGAGCATACAATATATATATATATATATATATATATATATATATATATATATATATATATATATATATGTATATGTATATGTATATGTATATGTATATGTATATGTATATGTATATGTATATGTATATGTATATGTATATGTATATACATACATACATACATACATACATACACACACACACACCATAGATCCAAACTTGTAAATACTGCCATCTGCTGGTTGAATAATACTGTAGTTGTTGCATAGAAATACATTCTAATAATGAATTCCAACATTTAACAACTGCCTTGCTTAGCCATGGAAATTTTGGGCTCAAATGTGGTTGCAAATCAAGGACTATCAATAAGTTACATTGGACAGCTCAGCAGTACCTCTGATGATGGTCAGTGACCCTTCTGGAAAGGGTGGATGACAAATCTTTAAGCCAAGCAAAAGCAAAGCCCTTCTAGAAGTAGTTAAAGGCCTGTTCAAAAGGACGTGGTATCATAGGGGTGGGAAGTCAGCCTTCCAAGTATGGTAGCCGTGTACACATAAATTTGGGCATCATCTCTGTTGCAAATTTTCTGCATCGTTAATAGCATCTAAACCCACCAAGGAAGAATATAGACCATTCAAAACATAGCTGTGGTCTCAGAAAGCAAGTTTATTTATTGATGTTAAAGACGACAACCAGGGTGAGATTCCACCAAAGATAATGGTCCACTTAAATAAGACATGAGTGTACAGGTCAATACAAAATTATGCATCATTAATAGCAACTGAACCCACCAAGGAAGTATCTAGACCAGGGGTATCAAACACGAGGCCCGCAATGTGGTCAGATCTGGCCTGCAGGGACATCCTGGGAAATGTAAGGGGCCAGCCCACATCGCTTCATCCCAGTGTACAGAATAAGAAGAGGAAACATTGAGCCAGCATGGCTTTTTCCCAGTCTATCCAATGTGAAGAGGAAACATCCCAGCAGTTTGGGGAATGGTGTCAAGCTTGCAATGCCCACCCAGTTGGCCACACCCAATCAGCCACACCCAGTCAGTGGTGTCAAGCTGGCCACACCCACTCATTCAGCCACGCCCCCCCCAAAGTCAACCACAGCCCTGATGTGGGACTCAATGAAATTGAGTTTGACACCCCTGATCAAGACCAGTGGTCGCCCACCGATGGACTGCAGCCAATCGGTGGGCTGTGAGAAAATTTTGGTGGGCCGCAGAGACATCTCACCCCCAGAGCCCTCTCCCAAAGCAATTAATCCAGGCTGCACAGAAACACAAGGCTGCGCCACCCACATGGCCTGCGGGAACCCTGCCCATCCACTCACTCTTTCCCGGCAAACTTGCCTGCTAAATTGCTATTTTTCCTTTTTCCAACCATCAGCTGTTCTGCTGTGCCAGGAGATTTAAATTAGCTAGGAAGCAGGAAATAGTTGGATTTCTTGCTTTCTAGCTAGTCTTTAGATCTTCAGCTCTGCTTTTAAGCATAGCCAAAACTCCTTCAGGACTGAAAGTTCTATTATTCACTGCAGACTCACAGCAAGCAAATTTTATGTGACAGACTGAGCTAGCTGAATGATTCTATGAGCAACTCCATCTGCCTGCCTGCCTGCTTTGCCTGATTTTGAGTAAAAGTTGCTCTTTTTTAATAAAAAATTCAATATTTACATACATGGTGTGCTGTGAGTTAATTTTGTGAGTTTGCTTGCTAGCAAATTTTATGTGACAGACTGAGCTAGCCAATGGCAGATAGATAGATCTCTGAATGAATCTGTGATTCTGTGAGCAACTCAATCTGCCTGACTGCTTTGCCTGATTTTGGGTAAAAGTTGCTATTTTTAAATAAAAAATTCAATATTTATATACATATATATATAATATTTACATACAAGCCATGCTCAGCCAGTCAGATGACTGCCAAGCCACATCACAAATTAGGCCATGCCCACAGAACCGGTTAGTGGTCCCTGGGATTTAAAATTATGAGTTTGGTGGTCCCTGAGGTCCAAAAGGTTGGCGACACCTGATCTAGACCATTCAAAACAAAATTGTGGTCTCAGAAAGCAAGTTTATTTACTGATATTAAGGTTGACAAGAAACCATGGTAAGATACCACCAAAGGCAACGAGACATGAGTATGAAAGTCAGATTTAGACTAGAACATTCTAAATCCACTGGATTGTGGTTTTTTTTAAAGGTTCTCTTCTTCCACCAGCATGATTGAGTTTGGATTCCTTAACTCTACTTTGAATTCTACCTCTCATCCTCCTCGGTCATTAAAACAACATGTCCTTGGCAGACTGAAAGAACCAAAATGGACACCCTTCTGACCTTCCCAGGGTGACAGAGAAAGTCTCCCCCACCATTCCTAAGTGTTGGTCATTTGGAGATTCTCCCAACTGCCGCTGAAAAGTAGAACTACATTTCAGTCAAGAAGTTCCCAAGCCCCACCTTCAGGATCAGACTAGCTATTCTTTTTCTTCCATTGTCTAGGCATCCATTCTTCTTGCCCGGATCCTCAGCTGATGAAGGTCCACCAAGTCATACTTGTTCTTCAGACTTGCTCCGTTCCGGCCTCCTTAATGGCACCACCTGGAAGGATTTACAACATCCGGTGCAGATGTACTTCAAAAAACATAAGTAGGCGCTTCCAGAAATTATCACGGTGACGATAATGATCACTGTAGCACTGAAGGCTGGTGATGCTTCCACGACCGAGTGAAATCCTCCTGTTGCTGAGAACGTTGGTAATTCAGTGTTCTCTCCTAAGGACAAGAGAAACACAAGAGGGGTGACATGATAGCAGGGTTCCAATATCCCTAAGGGGCTGCCATAAAGAAGAGGCGGGGGCCCAACCAGTGGTGGGATTCAAATTTCTTTGCTACCAGTTCTGTGGGCGTGGCTTGGGGAAGGATACTGTAAAATCTCAAGTCAGAGGTGGGATTTGCCGGTTCTCTGAACTACTCAAAATTTCCACTAATTTCCACAAATTTCTCCAGAACTGTTCAGAACCTGCTGAATACCACCTTTGGGGTCAACCTATTCTGCAAAGTACCAAAAGGCAAGGCAAGAAGCGATGGATGGAAACTAATCAAGGAGAGAACCAACCTAGAACTAAACAATTTGTCAGAAATTTCCTGACAGTGAGAACAATTTATCAGTGGAACGACTTTTGCCTCCAGAAGTTGTGAATGCTCCATCCATCACTGGAGGTTTTTAAGAAGAGATTGGACAAGCAATTGGAAAGGAGTGAGGTGACCTAGAGATGGAGGCCTCGCCTCACAATCAGGAGGCTGTAAGTTCGATCCTAGGTAGAAGCAGATATTTCTCTCTCTGGGCACACTGAGAAAATATCTGCTGAACAAAACTCCTCATTGGTGACAGGAAGAGCATCTGGCCATGGAAACACTTTGCTAGTTCGATTCATTTGCCTAGACTCCACCCCGCGAGGGATTATGGTGTCGTTAAATGAAAATGATTGGACAAGCAATTGTCTGAAATGATATAGAGCCTCCTGCTTGAGCAGGGGGTTGGACTAGAAGACCTCCAAGGTCCCTTCCAACTCTGTTATTCATTTGCAATATGACATTGGTCTCTCCCACATGATCTTTACAATTCTGGTAATCCTCAGTTTATAACCGCAATGGAACCTAGACTTTCGGTCGCAAGTCATTGTGATGCAAAGTTGAGGCACCGTGTGACCGGATTTGAGTTTATGACCATTTTTACAATGGTTGTAAAGTGACTCACTGCAGTCATAAAGTGAATTACAATGGTTTTAAGCAAACCACGCATTCCTTAAGCCAATCCAGCGTATTCAATAAGTGTTTTTTTTTTTGATGTTTTCTGCTAGAATAAAATCAGGGAGGATGTGCCGAGCAGGTCCTTCTGTGAGGCTGATCTAGACCCTTGAGAAATGGGACAAAGGATTGTGGAAAACAGGACAGGACATTCTCGCCAGTGGTGGGATTCAATTTTTTTTTTTACTACCGGTTCTGTGGGCGTGGCTTGGTGGGCGTGGCAGGGGAAGGATACTATAAAATCCTCATTCCCTCCCCACCTCACTAACCTGCTTTCCAGCTCCGTTCTCCTGTGCAGGGCAACCAAAGAAGACCCAGCCAATCAGCTGGGACTCAGGAGGCAGAGAAGAGATGCGGGCGTGGCCAGTCAGAGGTGGGATTTGCTGGTTCTCCGAACTACTCAAAATTTCTGCTACCGGTTCTCCAGAACTGGTCCGAACCTGCTGAATGCCACTTCTGGTTTTCACCCAATGTAGCCGATAAAAGAGAACAGCCATGTTAACCTCAAATAAAGTACAGGTAATCCTTGACTTACAACAGTTCATTTAGTGATCATTCAAACAAAACAAAACAAAACCATACGCCTTATTTTTCACACTTTATGACTGTTTTGACATCCGCACGATCAGGTAATCAAAATTCAATCACTTGGCAACTGGCTCATATTTACAATGATTTCCGTGTACCGGGGATCACGTGATCCCCTTTTACAATCTTTTGACAAAAGATGTCCACGGGGAAGCCAGGTTTACTAAAGAACCTTGGTACTGATTGAACAGCTGCAGTGATTCGCTTAACAACCGTGAAAAGAACATCGAAAAACGGGACCTAGCTCACTAAACAACTGTCTCACTCGGCAGCAGAAATTCTGGGCTCGGTTGCGGACATAAGTCAAGGGCTACCTATAGTCTGGAAACATCTTTTCAAACTAACCCTTTTTTAAAAAATTAAAACTGGAGGGTTTTTTTTAAAAAAATAAATAGTATGTTTTGTTTCGGAGGTAAATGCATCTGACAATCAGAGCTACAGTTCGCAAAAGGTTACACCTTTTAATAAAACCTCTTAGCTGAACAGCTGCTCCTGGAGTCCTCCTGAATTTTTTAAATCAGCACAAATCACTATGGTTATCTCAACTTTGATAGGCTCCCCGCCGTAGACAGCAACTTCCATTATTTTCACATCTGCTCTTCACTTAGAAGGATGGAAACCAGGGGAAAAAACCCCCTCTTTCCTGAATTTTCAAAACTCCAGGCTCTCATTAACCCCCGCAGACTGTTTTCAAATGCAACCTCAGATCTGAAAGGTCCTTGGGACTCGCTGAGCTTGGTTGCTTTTTCTTGCTTCATGACCCGACTTGATACAGGGTGTCCTTGATTTATGACCACAACTGGGTCCAATATTTCTGCTGCTAAACGAGGCATTTCTTAAGTGGATTTTGCCCCGTTTTACAACCTTTGTTGCCCCAATTGCACTGCAGCTGTTAAGTTAGTAACACAGTTGTTAAGTGAATCTCCAGAACTGGTCAGAACCTGCTGAATACCACCTCTAAGGTCAACTTATTCTGCAAAGCACCAAACGCAAGGCAAGAAGCAATGGATGGAAACTAATCAAGGAGAGAACCAACCTAGAACTAAACAAATTGTCAGAAATTTCCTGACAGTGAGAACAATTAATCAGTGGAATGACTTTTGCCTCCAGAAGTTATGGATGCTCCATCACTGGAGGTTTTAAGAAGAGATTGGACAAGCATTTATTAAGTGGATTTTGCCCCATTTTACAACCTTTGTTGCCCCAATTGCACTGCAGCTGTTAAGTTAGTAACACAGTTGTTAAGTGAATCTGACCTCAGGGAACTGCATCTGTCATAAATAGGAGTCAGTTGCCAAACATGTGAGTTTTGTTCACATGACAAGGTTGCACCGTGGGCATGTTGCTGTCAAGGTTCCGACGGACGCCCTAATTAATTCATGAGCCTCAAGCCAAATGTTAAAAGAAATCCAATTATTTATTAGGAGCAACATATCGGCACTTCTCCCAAGTGCAGTTGGCTTTGCCCTATGTAATTTACTGCCTACCTGTGATCCTGTTTCCCACCCCTCCTCCCAGAGTGTGTCATAAATCACATTCTCCAATGAAGCACTTTCATGGAAAACACGCCTTTCCGGCTGGTTCTGGTAACCTAGGACACAATCTGGAGAACGGTATGCATGGAATCTGCTTCTGGTCACAGCAACAAACTGCTCCATCAGATCTTGCCTCCCTCCTTCTTATGGGAACTCGAGAGCAAGCCGGGAATACTTTACAAGTTGATATTTGCACTGTGGGGATGTTGCAACAGTTGTAAGTGTGAAAAACGGTTATAAGTTACTTTTTTTCAGTGTCGTGGTAACTTTGAATGGTCACTAAATGAACTGCCCTAAATCAAGAACTCCCTGTAACATCACCAGTTAATTTGGGTAATGAAACATTTGCAAAAAAACCAACCAAGCTCAAAGAATAACAAGGACCCCTTATTTCAACCCTGAGCTACAAATATTCTCCTTCGTTATGCTCAAATCTTTCCACAGTCAATTTGTTCTCCAGGTTTTCCTTTCCATTCCTTCTGCACATCAGATTCCTCCAAGGATTTCTTTCCATCTGTGCCTAGATTCACAAAGTATTTACTTTCTCTCCAGCACACAACAGGACCACTTTTTAATATATATTTTCACCCGAAGGCAACTGTGCCTGTTCTCTGGTGTCCAAATTAGGTACAATACTTCTTGATGTCTTTGTAATCCTTTGCATGAAATAGCTAAAAAGAAAAAAAAAACCAGCTAACTTTGGTTTTGAGAACAATGGGAACATGTCCTTTATTATTATTGATTCCAAAAAGCAGTCCATTGAATTTGTTTCTCAAAATTCACTTTTGTCCTTTGTTTTAGTCATTTCATTTTTTGTTATGCACATGTTATATTGCTTATTGCACAGTCCGGTGGCAGAAAACCTTTTTCATACTTGCTTCTTTCCACTTTCTGGGATTTTAATATGCTTTTTAACATATTGATATTAAAATCGTTTTTGTAATGTTTTTCTGGGTTTCATGCAGGGGTGGGCTGCTGAGGGCTCGAAGGGGCTTAGGAGAGCCCCTAGCTAAAACTCTGCGGGGCTTGGAGAGAGAAAGACAAGCAGCAAGGGAAAGCTCTTAATAGGCTTAATTGAACTTCTGGGCATTCAGCCAAGAGCATTTCACACCTCATAAAAGTGTTGCAAGCTAGATAAACAATCCACTCAGTGCTTGTGAGGGAGAGCCATTGAGTAAATCAGATAACAAAGCCACTAGCCTCTGAGGGGATTAATTCCCCAATAGTAAGAATCACGTAACTCACCAGAAACTCCACTAAGACTCCAAGATCCCTCTCACAGTCACTGCTATTAAGCCTGGTTTCACCCAGTCTTATATTTAAGTATTAAATGCATGAAATAATAAACAATTTTTGGTATGCATCTTTTTTAGGTAATTAGGGCAAAGAAGTGACGTTGAGTTGGCCACACCCACCCAGTCACATGACCACCCAGCCACGTCCCACCCAGCCAGTCATTAGGGCAGAGAGACCCTTGCTAGAAAATTTGAATCCCACCCCTGGTTTTGTTCTTGGCTTTTTCTTATTAAAACGAAATTATAAACATAAATCATTTGGTTTTTTAAAATCCTCGTGGACCTCTTGAAGATTTGCCCTTTATTTTTTTACCCAAGAAAATATGGTCATAATAATTTTGGAGCTTGAGACAAATTTGCAGCATCCATGTCAGGTTAAGCCTCTCATCGGTGCTCAGGCTCAAGAGCAGGAAATTCATTCAATCATCTTGTTGTAATTACTGATAGTCCTTGACTTACAACTGCAACTGAACTCAAAATGTTGGTTGTTAAATGAGTTTTCCCCCCATTTTACCATCTTTCTTGCCATGGTTAAACAATTCACTGCAATTGTTAAATTAATTAACAAGGTTGTTCATTAAATCTGTCTTCCCCACTGACTTGGTTTCACAGCAATCAAACAAGTCAGTCCTAGAGGAGATCCAACCTGACTGCTCTTTAGAAGGCCCGATCCCGAAGAGGAAACTCAAAGACTTTGGCCACCTCATGAGAAGGAAGGAATCACTGAAGAAGAGCCTCATGCTGGGAACAATTGAGGGCAATAGAGGAAAGGAATGGCAGAGAATGAGGTGGCTGGATGGAGTCACTGAAGCAGTCGGCGTGAGCTTAAATGGACTCCAGAAGATGGTAGAAAACAGGAAGGCCTGAAGGAACGTTGTCCATGGGGTTGCAATCAGAGATAGTATTCAGCAGGTTCTGACCAGTTCTGGAGAACCGGTAGTGGAAATTTTGAGTAGTTTGGAGAACTGGCAAATACCACGTCTGATTGGCCCCATCTTTTCTCTGCTTCCCAAGTCCCAGCTGATCGGCTGGGTCTTCTTTGGTGGCCCTCCACAGGAAAGCAGAGCTGGAAAGCAGGTTAGTGGGATGGGGAGGGAATGGGATTTTGGAGTATCCTTCCCTCAGGAGTGGGGAGGGAATAGGGATTTTACAGTAACCTTCCCCTGCCATGCCCACCAAGCCATGCCCACAGAACCGGTAGTAAAAAAATTTTTTAATCCCACCACTGATTGTGATGGGTTGGATACAACTTTGCAACTAACAACCACAAAGCTGAATTGATCCACAGGGAGAAGAATTGCCCAGAAAACCGTGACTCACAAACCCCAATGGTTTCTATTCACTACGAATCATATCTCAGAAACTGTATATCCAGCATGCTGATATATTAGGAAGAGATAAATAATAATTAAAATCACATGGATGGGTTTATTAAAAGCATTCCAATTGTCAGGTTGTCATTTGCAGCGTGAATGCCTTTTTCGCGGGGTCTTATTTTTGCAATGTGGCTGACCAAAAGCATCTATAACAGGCTTGTCCAACCCGCGGCCCATGGGCCGCATGCGACCCAGGTCGCCTCGTAATGCGGCCCAGTGCCCACCCCAACCTTCGTGCCAGAGCCAGCGAGGAGGAGGAGAGACAGGCGCAAGGCAGGGCGAGGTGAGCGCCAGGCCAAGCAGCAACAGAAAAGGCGGGCACCGTCAGAGCGCCACCTCCTGCTGTTGCCACCACCACCGCTTCTGCCCCCGCCGCCGCTTCTTCCCCCGCCACTGCTGCTGCTTCTGCCCCCGCTGCCGCTGCCCCCGCCGCCGCTTCTGCCCCCGCCGCCAGCGCTGCTGCTGCTTCTACCCCCGCCGCTGCTGCTGCTTCTGCCCCCGCCACTGCTGCCCCCGCCGCCGCTACTGCTTCTGCCTTCCAGTCCTCCCTCATCCAGCCGGGCCATTTGCAGGAGAGGAGGTAGGCGTGAGGCGGGCGAATTTTCTCCCCCTCCCCGCAAAATTTGGCCAGAAAATAAACCGTGATAAAAAAAAGTGATAAAAAAACTGTGATAAAAAATAAATAATTTTTAATAAATAATTAATAATAAATAATAAAAACATCTCATTTCCAAATTTAATTTGTTAACTATGTTTTCTATGGTTTTTTTGGATGATCAGGTATTGTTACTGTTATTTTATGTGCGGCCCAAACCAAATTTTCATCTTCTAATGTGGCCCAGGGAAGGTGAAAGGTTGGACATCCCTGATCTATAATATGGTCCTGCTTTCACTCCTGGCTATTCAGCGAAGAGCCAGTGCTTTGCAAGGAGCCCATTGTAGATTGTTTTATTGGTTGCATGCTAATAATGTTATATTTTATCTTCAGAATGATTTTGTTGCTTGAGGTGAGTCAGGGATTGGCTTCAACAGCAAGACTGGGAATACTAGAGACTAAGAAGGAAAAAAGTAGAAGAGTTGTGATGGGAAACCAAAGGATGTCCCCTTAGTGTAACCCCAACTTGAAAATCAAAACTGTAAATATTTAGGTAAAGCCAAAGTTCCTTCATGTTGAGTTCAGCATATGCATGTTATCCTGGTTATCCTGTGGGTTCTGTCTATTGTACTTTTTATTTATTTATTTGTCAAGCAAAGATTAGATAACAAGTATAAATATAAGCATGGTTATGAATACATGAAATGGATACGAATAAGAAAGAAAAAATAGGACAGGGACGGTGAGCACATTGGTGCGCTTATGCACGCCCCCTACAGATCTCTTAGGAAAGGGGTGAGGTCAATAGTAGACAGCCTAAGGTTAAAGTTTTTCGGGTTTGGGGAAGAAACCACAGAGTCAGGTAGAGTATTCCAGACATTGACCACTCTGTTGCTGAAGTCGTATTTTCTGCAATCGAGTTTGGTATGGTTAACCTTGAGTTTGTATCTATTGTGTGCTCTTGTATTGTTGTGGTTGAAGCTGAAGTATTCATTGACAGGTAGGACATTGCAGTGGATAATTTTATGTACTATACTTAGATCGGACCAAAGGCAGCGTAGTTCTAGGTTGTCTAGGTCTAAAATTTCAAGTCTGGTGACATAAGGCATTCTGCTACGAGTAGAGGAGTGGAGAATTCTTCTCGTGAAATATTTCTGGACTTTCTCGACTGTATTAATATCCGATGTATAATGCGGATTTCAGACTGATGAGCCGTATTCAAGTATTGGTCAAGCAAATGTTTTGTGTGCTCTAGTTAGTAGTGTGATATTATCAGAGAAAAAGCTACATAGGATTACAGTGGGCTCTAGCACTTAGATCATTAGAGATGAGTAATCCAAGGTCCTTGACATAGTTGGGGTCATCAACAAGGTCTTGACTATTCAGCTTTTATTTTATTTTCTGATTATTTTTTTTTGCCAATATGTAAGACAGAGCATTTATTTCTTGAGATTTGAAGTTGCCATTTGTTTGACCATTCTGATACATAGACAAGGTCATTTTAAAGGGTAGCAGTATTGTCAGTGGTGTTGAACAGCTTTACATCATTAGCGAAAAGAGCACAGTTGCTCTTAATACGATCACAGTGGTCATTTATGTAGAGTATGAAGAAAGTTGGTCCTAGAAGGCTGCCTTGGGGGACTTGTTTCCTTCCTAAGAAATAAATAAAAAAAAGATTCTTTCCATCCTCAAGCACTCTGTCCTCTGAAGAATAGAGAAATTGTATTGTCCACTTTTTCCTATCAAGATCTCCATGCTTCAGTCAAGCTTTGTGGTGGACAAAACACAACGAATGAGTCTTCTCTAGCACCTAGAAGCGTGGATTGCATCACCCATTGGATTTTAGCCCGATCCTGAAGAAATAAAGATTCATACAGTGGTGGGATTCAATTGTTTTTACTACCAGTTCTATGGATGTGGCTTGGTGGGTGTGGCAGGGGAAGGACACAGCAAACCCCCAAAACTTTAACCTTAGACTGTCTACTATTGACCTCACCCCTTTCCAAAGAGGTCTGTAGGGGGCGTGCATAAGCGCACCAACGTGCCCACCATCCCTGTCCTATTGTTTCTTTTATTTTTCTTAGATGTACCCATTTCATAACCACTTATATACTTATACCTATTATCTTGTAAGAGATTGACAAATCAAATCAAATAAATAAATAAATAAAAATCAACATTTCCACCCTACTCCAGCGGAAGGATACTGTAAAATCTCCATTCCCTCCCCACCCCACTAACCTGCTTTCCAGCTCCGTTTTCCTGTGCAGGGCAACCAAAGAAGACCCAGCCAATCAGCTGAGACTCTGGAGGCAGAGAACAGATGGGGAAGGGGCCAGTCAGAGGTGGTATTTGCCGGTTCTCCCAACTACTCAAAATTTCCGCTACCAGTTCTCTAGAACTGATCAGAGCAGACTGAATACCACCTCTGAATTCATATTATATTTATGCTAACTCAGAATAGTGGAAATTGGAGCCCAGGTCACTTAGGAGGTCCTGGATCTAGGGGGCTGATTTATAAGTAACGTCCTTCTAGAAAGGTTGGAAGGCAATGTCCACAAATGTGGTGCGAGGGAAGCCAAGTTAGGAAACTCAGATATAACTCAGTAATAGAACTTAGAGGGTAGAGGGAGTGTTATTTACCATGGCAACCAGTTGACACCCTTGAAAGCTTCCAAGACCTACACAGAGAATTTAGCTGCATATATACAATAAAACCAGTAACTTTATAAAAAAAAAAGATTAACATTGCATGCCACTTTTTCCCCCAGTACGCAGCCCGTCTTAGATTAAGAGAGACTGTAGTTTCCAGCTGATTAAATTAGAAACCCTTTATGCTAGAAAAGCTTTTTACAGCTTCGTTTGTTCAATTTATTGCAGATTTTGTTCCTTTTAATTTTCTCCTTTTCCCTTTCAAAGGTCAAAATAGCCTTGATTGCTTCCTATATGTGCTTTCCTGGTCAGTTTTGTCCCCGTACTCTCTGCCCTCTGCCTCTTTCATCTTTTTCTATTCTTGACTTCCACAGAACTGTACCAGATTTTGTCTAGCCATCTGATTGTCCTGGGCTTTTATTTTATTTTATTTATTTTATTTTATTTTATTTTATTTTATTTTATTTTATTTATTTTATTTTATTTTATTTTATTTTATTTTATTTTATTTTATTTTATTTTATTTATTTTATTTTATTTTATTTTATTTTATTTATTTTATTTTATTTTATTTTATTTTATTTTATTATTTTATTTTATTTTATTTTATTTTATTATTTTATTTTATTTTATTTTATTTTATTTATTTTTTTATTTTATTTTATTTTATTTTATTTTATTTTATTTTATTTTATTTTATTTTATTTTATTTTATTTTATTTTTATTTATTTTATTTTATTTTATTATTTTATTTTATTTTATTTTATTTTATTTTATTTTATTTTATTTTAATTACTTGTTCTTTTCTTCCTGTGGGCTTTCAGTGGGAGAAATGTGTTAAAATCAATGTTTATTTTAAGAGCAAGCCACCCAAAAAAATATATAGTGAATGCTAGTGAAAGCAGAGAAATGTCACCCTAGAAATGTATATTTTGTCAGTTTTTACCTAATGGGCTCTCCTGATCAATATGTTTTTAAGTTGTATGTCCTATCAGCCAAGTGCTTAATTATCATTAGATGGGAGGGGGGGTTGTCCCTTTTCGGTACATAAATATAAGCCTCTTTGTAAATCAAAGCATTGTGCTTTGGGCTATTGTCATAGCAACAATAGGGCCTTTTTGGTGGTAGCCCCATCTTTTTACATCTTCTGGTAGATTTGGGTTTTTTTTAAAAAAATCTGCTCCTTTTGTCAGGGTTACAAGTAATACATCCATAGCAAACAGAACTCCAAGGCTGGTTCTGACCTCGGCTTCCCCCAAAAGCACTAAGCAGACTTTTTGTCCCAGCAAAACCCCTTTTATTAAATGAAGGAGAATTTCTTGCATTCACTTTCAGCCGAAGGCCTGGCAAACAGTCTTTCAAGGGTGTATTTAGGAGCACAGACCTTATCTAGCTTGGAGAGCTGCCAAGTAAATATTTCCAAACGCAGTGCTGACAAGGAAGGACTCAGCACAGAGTCTGTGAGATGCACAGACAGATCTTCACACGGCTGCAATGAACGAATTGTTTCCTGCAAAAGCCCCCTCCCCTTTTGCTCCTCTTTTAATTCCTATGGGAGGGGTCATTCACCATCCAGCTGTGGCTTTACTCCCATGTCAACCCTGCTCGTAATTGTTCTTTTCTTTTGGCAGCTCTGTGCATGCGCAGGCTGGGAACTGGCTCCAGCTGTTCCCCTGCCTCACTGCTGTCCAACTCCGAAGGCAGCTGATAACTGCCAGCCTGCCCTGGCCCCATCTCTACCTCTGATGCAGAGCCCTCATCTGAGCCTTCCTCAGCCTCCAGGACTGGCCCAGGTTCCTCCCCAACCTCCTCACTGTCCGACTCTGCTGCCGGCTTCATTAGCTGCCGGCAGGCCACAACAGAGGCAGGTAGATTCCTCAAAAAATAATTTTATTGGATATATCATATTGGCCCAGTTCTGGTGAAAACTGACTCTGACTGTTTGTGTGGTTTTCCCCTAATTAAAAGTTTTTTCCTTTCCCCAAACAATCAGTCACATGGTTCAATCAAGGTGCTGTCTGGTTGCCTGGTAACTTCACTCCTCCTCTTTCTGGCCACCTGTGGGAACGGCCTAGATTCCCAGGAGAAAGTATTTTCTTTGGGCTACAAAACCCTAGCTATCTCTATTCCCCCCTCCTTCCTATCCCTCAGCTTCAAAATGGCCACAGTCAGGTCAGCTTCAGGGTTGGCACATGTACCCTGTTTCTCCAACAATATGGCCTCCCCCAATAGGAAGTCCCAGCATGTTTTATAGGCATGAAATGAAATTAAGCCCCTCCCCCTAAATTAAGGCCTATATTAAAACATGCAAAATGGGGGGGGAATGGTGGGAGGGACTTGCCGTTAGCAAGTACTTTTGTTGCACACCCAAATATGGTGCTGCCTGCATTGAACCCGATATGAAGTGCCCCACCAATGCCGAGGTCAACATCCAAGCCATCGCTGCCCACCTGCCCGAAGATGCAAGGGGGGGGAATTAAGTCACCCCCGAAAAGACGGCCAAGCCATTTCAGGGCTCAAAAAAAAAATAAAACACGGCCTTATTATATGAGAAACACGGTAGCTACTGGATATATGAAAGTATTGGATTTTTTTTTAAAAAAAGCAAGATAGGAAGAAAACGAACTCATTTGAGTTGTGGTGCTGAAGAAGACTCTGGTGTAGTCCAAAGGTGACCAACAAGCGAACACTGGCATGCATAAGAGCAGACACGACACTCAAAAGCAAGATCACAAAACTGTCAAGAGTGCACACAGCTTTACTATGTGAGACAACCAAGGAGCAATAACAGCAAACAGAGGTTTGTAATAAATAGTGGTTTTATCTACAAAAGAATGTATACTATATATATATGTACTACAGGCAGAGGTCAAACAAGCAGCAAAATTACAGCATGAAAGAACAGACAGCGAGAGAGAGACACCCAAACAGGGCCTCTTATTATTATACAGGCTCTTAAAGAGATAACAGCCAAAAACCTTGCTGGCTCGTTTCCATCATTGCATCATTGTATCATTGCACCAGCTGGTCAGCTCTTAAATTTCTACTCTAACAAAAACTGCATCTCACTTACTTTGGCCGTGTCTCACCGGGGTATTCACTGGAGAAAGCAATTGTGTTTGGAAGAGTTAGCGGTAAAAGGAAACCAGGCCACCAAAGAACATAGTGGCTGGATGCCATCAAAGCTGACACCAGCCAGAGCATGGAACAACTCAAAGAAGTAGTTCAAGATTGGAAGATGTGGACAGAACTGGCCTAGAGAATTGCCAAGAGATAGACACAACTGAATGGATAACATCACCATCATATGAAGGCAAGCAACATGGTTGAAGTTTATCTTTTTATGCCATCCGTATCATCCTGTTAGGATAAGCACCCAAAACCAAGAGATCGGGGGTGGGATTCTACCAGTTCTCACCTATTTGCTAGAACCTGTTGTTAACTTTCTAAGCAGTTCGAAGAACCAGTTGTTGGAAGAAATCTCCTTTTGTTTTTTTTCCACTTTACAGGGTGAATCCTGTAAGGAAGGCAGGAAGGGAACATCCTGGTATTGTTTCTAGCCAAATCTTTATTGCCCTGCTTACAGAAACTGCCTCTCTGTTAACCCTTATTACATTCTTGGCAGTATGCCTAGACTTCCTGTCTCCAGAGCTTCTGGGGCTTAACTTTCTTAAAGGGGAAGAGTTGTTTTAAGCTTTTTAGACTGCTGTTGGGAGGAAATACTCCCCTGGAAATACTTCCAGCCAGCCCAGGATGCAATGATCAGCACTTTGAAGAAATAATTGAATAATGAAGCAGAGCTGCTGAAAGAAGCTTTTAATGACAAGGAAGCAAGATGAGTGACATTCAGCAAGGCTTCTTGGATAGCCAGAAAGATTGACATTCAAACATAAGTTTCCATACCCTTTCTGAGTTTTGGTCTAAAACTGGTTTTTGGTCAAGTTTAATCCTGTGTTTATTGATGCGATGATTTTCCCTATTCAGCTTTGTTTGGAAGGAAAAGGGTTAATCTCTGTTCCTGAAAAGTAACTGGGTTGAGAAATCTGGCTAGTTCCTAGTCTATTTGTTCTGATAATTGGTTTAACAAGCAACAGCTACTGTTGTGATTTAATTATTTGTGTTGTGTTTGAATGTTTTCCTGCCTCATGATTTTCCCCTCATCTGGGGGTGTGAGTGTGTGTCTTCCTTCACTGCTTTAGTGGTTCCTGGCACTATCCTTTTGGAGTGTACTTCCAAGAGGCAGGATGCAAGCTTGGCACTGATTTTTTTTAATGCTTTTGGTGGTGGCGGGGGGATGTGATCTTTCCTTAAATCTGGATGATTTCCTTAGGATATCTTGTGAGGTGAGTGAGACCAGCTGGTATCTTTAAATGGTGCAAATGGATCTAAGGATTGCTTCTCCTGGAATCTCTAAGGATTCCTCTTTCTGGAGAGCTTAAATGACCTCTCTGCTAAAGGGTTTATGAGCAAAAAAGCATAGAACATAGTAGGGTTTAGAAGGGATATTGGAGGTCTAGTCCAACTCCCTTCTCAAGCAGGAGACCTAATTTATTCCAGACAGACAGGATCTCTTCAAAACCTCCAGTGATGGGGTACCCACAACTTCTGGAGATAAGCTTAGAATGAAGTGGCCCATTGCTACTGAACTATGCTGGTAGTTCATTTTTCATCCATTATCCTCTTACATGTTTTTGTGATTCCCGTTTTGGAAACTTGCCATATTTGGAATGACTGGTATATCTAGAGATTATTCAAAAGCTAGAAACCGATAGGCTGCCAAATTTGGATTTCAACATTATGGCCTCTGCTATGGTGTTATTTACAAAGAATTGATGTTTATTGTCTCCAATAACGGCTATCTAAAACAGCACAATTATATTGAAAAGACATCAGTTAGTTGGCAATGAACCAGAAGAGGATTCAGGAATGGGGTGCGGGGAGAATAATAGACTGACTTGCTTGTTTGTGTGTTTCTGCAACAATTGGCACAACAGCAAAGAACTCCCACTGAAATCCTACCATTAAAAACAAAAACAAAATTCACATTCATTAAATGAGCACAATTCACATTGTGCTGGTCTAAACACAACTAAACTTTCCAAGGTGATTTTTCAAGTTACATTTCAACTACAAGTCCAATATGTGGAATTAACTAGGCCATCTGTAGGCCATCAAGTTGGATAAATATTATCCCAAGACCATGACCTTATTAAACAGACAATAATTTTGTGATTTGATACAGATGTGTTTTCTTAATATCTTGGCAGTTTAGTTGTTTTTTTTCCGAGAATTATTGCTTTTACAATTCTTATTGTGTTTTTATTAGTTTCAAAAAAAAGTTTGAGCTTGGGAGAGAGGGAGGAAGGGAGGAAGGAAGGAAGGTTGGGTTATCTGATACAGGAATGTCCAACCTTGGCAACTTTAAGACTTGTAGGTTTCAACTCCCAAAATTCCCCAGTCAGCATATTAGCATAACTAGCTGGGGAATTTTGGGAGTTCAAGTCCACAAGTCTTAAAGTTGCCAAGATTGGACACACTGATTTAAAATATTAATATTGTCTTCACCTCCTGGTTAACAACAAGCGTGAAGATTAGTTTGAAAAATGCAATAAGCCTGAAGATTTGGTTTGAGTACAGTAGAACCTCTGGTCACGAACGCTTTTAACCACGACCAAATCGGGTTCCGACCAGAAAAATTCACAATTCATCTTATGATCAATAAATAATCCAGGGCACAATGCCAACTGGGTGATTTATGGCCAATGATTCTCTGCTTCTTAATTGTATTTTTTATATATAAAAGCCAATCATTTGAGTGGTGGGATTCAAACATTTTTACTACTGGTTCTGCGGGCGTGGCTTGGTGGGCGTGGCGGGGGAAAGATGCTGTAAAAACTCCAGTCAGAGGTGATATTTGCCGGTTCTCTGAACTACTCAAAATTTCTGCTAGCGGTTCTCCAGAAGTGGTCAGAACCTGCTGAATGACCACCTCTGGACTTAGTGTAAAACAGTGGCCCCCAAACTTTTTTGTGCCGCGGCCTGGTACTGGCATCACAAAATGATCCACGGCCCGGTACCGGCATCAGCACACATGACAAGGCAAGGCGAGCCGAGCGACCGGCCGGCCAGCCATCCCCCACTTCTCCCCACCACCTTCAAGCCTCCTTTGTACCTTTGTTGATGGGCTTCATTTCGGGATGGCTTCGGAACGGTCGCTTGGCTCGCCTTGCCTTGGGTGCTGAAAGAATCCTCGCACCTTAGTTTCTTTCGAAGCCCCCCCCTTCGATGAAACTAAGGCGCGAGGATTCCTTCAGGACCCAAATGCCGCTTTCCAACCAGAAAAGCTCACCCGGAAGCACTTTCTCGTCAAACAAGATGGCGGCGCCCAGCAAACCGGCGGCCCGGTAGAAAATGTTCCACGGACCACTACCAGTCCGCGGCCCGGTGGTTGGGGACCCCTGGTGTAAAACACTGATGATTGATCGATTAGACTATGCCTCATCAAGAAAGCATCATGTCTTAGTGACTGCACTGGTTTCCCCCATGGTAATCTGTCACTAAATTGATCTTGCTGCTCTTCCCATGATACACCCATCCCCATTGTAATAGGAGCGTCTCCATTTGTCCTCTTCCTTTCTTTTTTTCCCCCTACCTTTCCCAGCATTAGAGCCTTAACCAGTTGTGGGATTCAAAATTTTTTACCACCAGTTCTCTGGGCGTGGCTTGGTCGGCATGGCAGGGAAAGGATATTGTAAAATCTCCATTCCCTCCCCATTGCTGGGGGAAGGTTACTGAAAAATCCCATTCCCTCCCCACCCCACTAACCTGCTTTCCAGCTCTGCTCTCCTGTGCAGGGCAACCAAAAGGGACCCAGATGATCAGCTGGGACTCCAATCAGTTGGGACCCGGCCAATCATCTGGGAGGCAGACAATAGATGGGGGCGTGGCCAGTCAGAGGTGGTATTTGCCGGTTCTCTGAACTACTCAAAATGTCCTCTACCGGTTCTCCCGAACTGGTCAGAACCTGCTGAGTACCACCTCTGGCCTTAACACATAACAGAATAACAGAGTTGGAAGGGGCCTTGGAGGTCTTCTAGTCCAACCCCCTGTTCAAGTAGGTCCCCCTATACCATTTCAGACAAGTGGCTATCCAGTCTCTTCTTAAAAGCCTCCAGTGATGGAGCAACCACAACTTTTCAAGGCAAGTTGTTCCACTGGTTAATTGTTCTAACTGACAGGAAATTTTTCCTTAGTTCTCTCTTTAGTTTCTATCTGTTGTTTTCTTGTCTTGCTTTCTGGTCCTTTTGTAAACAGATTGACTCCCTTTTCTTTGTGGCAGCCCCTCAAATAATTAGAATATTGCAAGCCAAGGAGACAATTTGTTCAGAAGCTGTTGAAACAGAAGAAGAGCTGCCCTAGATGTTAAAAATACTTCTTCCTTTTCAGAAATCCAAATAAATAAACTCGGCCAATGCTATAAAAGCATTTGGGCTAAAATAAATAACGCAGTTAATGAAAGCCATACTTCTGTTATCCGCCCAATGCAGAAGAAGCGAATGCTGTTTTAAATCTGTAGAGATTCTCAGTCCCTCCTGGTCACGGTTGTCCCAAAGATGCTTTTTAGGAGGCAACTGGACTTTCTTATTTTTTTCTTTTGAAGATGTTTCACTTCTCATCCATGAAGCTTCTTCAGATCTGACAGGATAGTGGGGAATGGAAGGATTTGTATTCCTTGCAGACAGCTGGTCATTTGCATCCTTTTTAGAGAGTCGTTGAGGCCACTTGGAGGTTTATCTGTGTCCTCGGGGTCAGTGGTGCTCCTGGTTCCTGTAGCCTGCATTTTTTTCCCCCTTTGGAAATGCTGTTTCCAGAGCAACTCCAATTCCTTTCAAGTAGACATAACATTGCAGTGATACCTTGGTATTTGGCATTTGTATTGAAATCATTAGGAGGCACTAATTACCTTGCTATTTTGGGAGACAACCTTTCTATAGCATGGTCCTTTTCCGGGAAATTCTTGACGGGTATATTTTATTACCTTTTTTTTAAAAAAAGAAAGTGAGCCTAGGCTTAGGAGAAAATAAAATTTGCAACTTGTAACTCTTGAAAGGTCTGGAAAATCTTATCAGAAGAAATATGAATTGTGCAAAAGAGTATTTTTCCCCCCCCTCACATTGCAATGTACATTAGCTGCTGGTATTTGTTTAGATTCTCGTTATCACTGGTGAATAAAGCAAGCTTGTGATACAGGGTTGTTGCCTCTTCACTTTGACCGTCTTCTACTAACTGTGTTTCTTGCACAATCACCAGAACTAGTTCTTAACAGGATAACAGAGTTGGAAGGGACCTTGGAGGTCATCTACAGGGGGTGGGATTCAGCTGGCATGGACTGGTTCCAGCAAACTGGTAGTTCTGGCAATGAGTTGGAGCTGCTCGCCCACCCATACGCTATTCCTTTGTTTGAAGCTCAGCTGATAGGCGTGGCACGCCTCAGCTGTTTTACACACTGGGGCTGCAGGGGAAGGTAAGCTTTAGAGCTGTTTTCAAACGCACTGCACGCACATTCCTCGAACTGGTTGTTACACCGGTTGAATCCCTCCACTGGTCATCTAGTTGATCTCCCTGCTTGAGCAGAAGACCCTATACCACTCTAGACAAGTGGATGTCCAGTCTCTCCTTAAAAGTCTCCAGTCATGAAGCAACCAACTATGTGCCTACTTCTTAAAAAAGCTACCCACTGCCATAGCTGAACCTCTAAGCATAATCTTTGAAAAATCTTTCAGGACCAGCTCCTTGCCAAAACTATGGACACAAGCCACGGTCATCTCCATCTTCAAAAAAGGGAGACCCCAGCCTAGTTGAAAATTACAGACCAATCTCTTTATGCTGCATCACCTGTAAACTCATGGAATCAATTATTAAACAATCCTTCATCCTCCACTTAGAAACAAACCACCTACTCTCTAATAAACAATTTGGTTTTAGGAAAAAACTATCATGTTATCTGCAACTCTTACACTGCAAAAACATATGGACTACACAACTCGATCAGGACAAAGCAATAGATGCAATCTACATAGATTTCTGTAAAGCTTTTGATTCAGTGGTACACGACAAACTACTCCTTAAACTAAAATCTTATGGTATCTCTGGATACCTGGATAGAAGCATTCCTGTCAAACAGAATTTGATAGGACGCTCCCAATTTTGACCATTTGTTAATGGTCAAAATTGGGAGTGCCCTATCAAATTCTGTACCTGTCAACAGTGGTGTCCCCCAAGGCAGTGTTCTAGGACCAACTCTCTTCATACTCTACATAAATGACCTCTGTGATCATATCAAGAGCAACTGCGTTCTCTTCGCTGATGATGTAAAGCTATTCAACACCACACACAATACTGCTACCCTTCAAAAAGACCTTGACTATGTATCAGAATGGTTAAACAAATGGCAACTTCAAATCTCAAGAAATAAATGCTCTGTTCTACATATTGGCAAAAAAATCAGAAAATAAAATAGAGGCTGAATAGTCGAGACGTTGTTGATGATCCAAACTCTGTCAAGGATCCTGGAGTACTCATCGCTAATGATCTAAGTGCTAGAGCCCACTGTAACTACATAGAGAAAAGGGCGTTAAGAGTTGTTAACCTAATCTGCCCTGTGTTTTTTATTTTTTTACAGGAAAAAAAAATCCATCCAAAACAAGTCACTTCTAAGAAACCAACATTAATCGATGTTCCTTTAAAAAATGTTCCAGGAAGCTCTCAAAAAAGCTTTCAGAGAGCAAATTCCATGAAAACATAAATAGTACAGGAAAAAAAATGAAGCAAAATACAAATTCATAAAACTTTAGCAGAGAAGAAAATAAATAACATGGTAAAAATAAGCAAGGTGAAATGCTCAGTTTTAAAGGTTAATAAAAAAATTCCATAGTACAGTATTTCTCAACTTTGGCCACTTTAAGATGGGTGGACTTCAACTCCCAGAATTCCCCAGCCAGCTATTTGGGCTAAGCAATGACCCTGGGACAATGAAATCATCAAAAATATGAGCCAGTTGTCAAATGCCCAAATTTTGAGCATGTGACTGTGTGGATTCTGCAATGATCGTGTGAAAAATAGTCATGAGTCACGTTTTCAGTGCCAATTTCAAACAATAATAAACAATGAGTTGTAAGTCGAGGACTACCTGTAATCATTTCCAAAATCTTGTACTAAAAGTCTCAATATTCCAAATTCCCTGTCCTCTTAATTCACGTATAACCCTCTCATATCCAAGCTTTATTTTACTTTCATTTTTTTATTTACATATTTTAACATTCTTAAACTTATGGCTCATTTTTTATTTTGTTCAAGAATGAAAGTAAAATTACCAGGTGGCTTTTCAAACTTGCCGTTCTGAAGGTCTCCAATAGCTTTAATATAGTTAAATAGAAAAGTGATGAAAGCGAGTCGAAAGTGAGATTAGCAAACGCAGCATCCTTTAAACGGCTCTACTACCAAGATTGCAAACTTGGTGTTCATTTCTTGGCACTCAAACATGCGGGAGATCAATGATCTGCAGTCTCCTGGTCAGGAATAGCCATCCAGTACACACGTGGGTTGCTCTGCCATCCTCTCCTGGTCCAGAAAGATTCCAAAGAACTAGTCTTTTCACCGTTCTTCTGCCTTTGCTGTGGTTACGATGTCCACATTTTTAGAGAATTGCTTAGCTCCCCATGCCTCTCCTAGAAATCAGGCTTGTGATTTTTTTACTTCCAGGTTCTCCATTAACTCTACTTGTCACAAGTGAAAATGCGTGGATGCAAACAGTGATTGCATGACTATGGGATGCTGCAATGGTCATAAATGTTTGCCAGTTGTGAAGCATCCGAACGGCAGGCCTGTGGGTGTGGGGTGCTGCAATGGACACAAATGCGTGGATTGGACCCCAAACTCATTTTTATACCATCGTAAATTGGAATAGTCTCTAAATGAAGTAGTTGGTAAATGAGGATTACCTGCAATTTGCAAATACCCTTTTAAAGTTGCTTGCATTTCGGTTAATAATGGATCATCAAATGTGTTTCACAGGCAATACAGTACACAAGATATATTTCCCTGCTATTTTTCCATCCAGCTACAACATTGTTGTGATCGCTGTCATCTGGCATGGAAAAATCTTGCTTGAGAAGTAAACACAAAAATGTCCCCAAACCTTGCTGTTGAAATTTCTCCTAACGAACGATGCTAGGGATTTATTTATTTATTTATTTATTTTGTCAAGTGATTATAAGATAACAGGTATAAGTATAAACATAGTTATGAATACATGAAATGGATACATATAAGAAAAATTTAAAAAGAAACAATAGGACAGGGACGGTAGGCACATTGGTGCGCTTATGCACGCCCCCTACAGACCTCTTAGGAAAGGGGTGAGGTCAATAGTAGACAGCCTAATTTTTCTATCTATCTACCTACCTACCTACCTCTATCTATTTCTCTATCTATCCATCTATCTAATATCTATCATATACATATACTGTATATCAATCTCTCTCTCTACCTATCTACTTACCCATCTACTATCTCTATCTATCTATATCTATCTATCTATCTATCTATCTATCTATCTATCTATTTATTTTTATTTGTCAATTGCTTACAAGATAATAGGTATAAGTAAAAACGTAGTTATGAATACATGGATACATATGGGGGAAAAAAAAAAGAAACAATAGGACAGGGACGGTAGGCACCATTTGTGCGCTTATGCACACCCCCTACAGACCTCTTAGGAAAGGGGTGAGGTCAATAGTAGACAGCCTAAGGTTAAAGTTTTGGGGGTTTGGGGAAGAAACCACAGAGTCAGGTAGAATATTCCAGACATTGATCACTCTGTTGCTGAAGTCGTATTTCCTGCAATCAAGTTTGGTGCGGTTAACCTTGAGTTTGTATCTATTGTGTGCTCTTGTGTTGTTATGGTTGAAGCTGAAGTATTCATTGACAGGACATTGCAATGTATGATTTTATATACTATACTTAGATCAGACCGAAGGCGGCGTAGTTCTAGTTTTCTAGGTCTAGAATGTCAAGTCTGGTGGCATAAGGTATTCTGCAACGAGTAGAGGAGTGGAGAACTCTTCTTGTGAAATATTTCTGGACTTTCTCAACTGTGTTAATATCAGACACGTAATGTGGGTTCCAAATTGATGAGCTGTATTGAAATATTGGTCTAGCAAATGTTTTGTATGCTCTAGTTATTAGTGTAATATTACCTGAGAAAAAGCTACGTAAGATTAGGTTAACAACTCTTAACGCCTTTTTGGCTATGTAGTTACAGTGGGCTCTAGCACTTAGGTCATTAGAGATGAGTACTCCAAGATCCTGTTACTGAAGTCATATTTCCTGCAATCAAGTTTGGTGCGGTTCACCTTGAGTTTGTATCTATTGTGTGCTCTTGTACTGTTATGGTTGAAGCTGAAATATTTTTTGACAGGTAGGACATTGCAATGTATGATTTTATGGAATGCAGTTTCAGCTTCTCCCTTCTCCACCAAATGGAAATATAATTCTTTTGCTTATCAATTGATCATTCTGAATGACACACTGTTCACAACATGCTCCAAAAAACCCGTGAAAGATAATTGCATCATGGCTTACTGAGAGTCGCTCTTCCAAAAAAACCCCACTGAATCGAATAAAGAGAAACTGAGAAATAAGCAGGTCCGAGCATGAATGTATTTGTCCAGAAATTGGAAAACCAAAGTTTGCAGGTTCAAATATTTAGCAAAACATCAGAAGCTGCAGATTTGTTTAAGCTTCTTAGATAAACTCAAATCTAATCTAAGAAATGACTGTACTTTAAAAGTTTAACTCAAAACAAGGGAAGCAGGTGGGAGGGGAACAAACACGAAAAATATAAATAACCACAAAGCAAATAGCAGGCTACTTCTGCTGACTGCCGGCTGCCTGAAATTTGGCAGTTTGAATCTCACCAGGCTCAAGGTTGACTCAGCCTCCCATCCTCCCAAGGTGGGTAAAATGAGGACCCAGATTTTGGGAGGCAATAGGCTGACTCTGTAAATAACTTAGAGAGGGCTGTAAAGCACTGTGAAGCGGTATGTAAGTGTAAGTGATATTGTGAAGGGAGGGAGGGAAGGAAGGAAGGAAGGTAAGTTAGAATGCGGCATTGCAAGCTAACTCTGTTGACTGCCAGTAGTTTGATCCTGACCAGCTCAAGGTTGACTCAGCCTTCCATCTTTCCGAGGTCGGTAAAAAGAGGGCCCACATTTTTTGGGGGGGCGGGGGGGTAATAGGCTGACTCTGTAAACTGCTTAGAGAGAGCTGTAAAGCACTCTGAAGAGGTATATAAGTCTAAGTGCTATTGCTATTATCCTCTTTCTTTCTATCTTCTTGACCAACACAGACTTTTCGAGAAAACTAGGTTTTTTTTTAAATAGGTAGTCCTTGACTTACAACTTGCAAGTGAGCCCAAAATTTCTGTTGCTTAGCAAAACAGATTGTTAAGTAAGTTTTCTCCTATTTTATGGCCTTTCTTGCCACAGATGTTAAGTGAATCACCACAGTTCTTAAGTTAGGAACAACAGTTGTTAAGTGAATCTTGCTTCCCCGTTGACTTTGCTTGTCCCAACATCGTAAAAGGGAGATCACCAGTGGAGGGATTCATTTTTTTTTTACTACTGGTTCTGTGGGTGTGGCTTGATGAGCGTGGCAGGGGAAGGATTCTGCAAAATCCCCATTCCCTCCCCACCCCACTAACCTGCTTTCCAGCTCCGTTCTCCTGTGCAGGGCAACCAAAGGAGACCCAGCCAATCAGCTGGGATTCGGGAGGCAGAGAAGAGATGGAGGCAGGGCCAGTCAGAGGTGGGATTTGCTGGTTCTCCGAACTATTCAAAATGTCCGCTACCGGTTCTCCAGAACTGCTCAGAACCTGCTGAATACCACCTCTGGGGATCACCTGGTCTCTGGACACTGCAACCGTCATAAATATGAACCAGTTGTCAAGTGTTGAATTTGGATCATGTGGAGATGCTGCAATGGTCGTAAGTCTGAAAACCGATTCCCAAGTCACTTTTTCAGTGCCGTTGGAACTTCAAACGGTCACTAAATGAACTGTCATGAGTCGAGGACTACCTGCGTTAAGATTTTTAATCAGAGAATTTATTTCTTCCTCATTTTACTGTTCTGCCAATCTTGTTCTTTTTTTCCTGACTGGATGTTTGTTTCTGCTTGAAGGAACACCTCCCTCGTGTAAAAATAAGTTAGGAAGAAATGGTGATGTGAGGACATTTCTGATCCAATCCAAGTTATAATTCTCTACCTTGCATCCTGAGCAGCTGTTTCGCATTCAGAATGATATGCTTCAAGTGAAGCCTTTTTGCACACTTCATCGAAACAAGTTCTGGGAATTCATGAAGACGTCTCAAGACTGGGACAACCTGTTAGGCATCACAGATGGCTGCTTCATGTGAAGGAGCGTTCCAGACATGGATTTAAGGATCCGTGTAAATCTAGCAGATCGTTCTTGCCTCATTTCATTCTGTCTGATCAATCGATCAGAACAGAGCTGGAAGCAGGAGGACCTATACATCTTCAGACCATTGAGGTGAGGTATCTCAAGTGAGGACCCAGATAAACCTCCAAGTGCCTCAACGACCCTTTAGAAGGATGCAAATGACCAGCTGCTGTCTGCAAGGGATATAAATCCTTCCATTCCCCACTGTGAAGAAGCTTCTTGGGTGAGAAGCGAAACGTCTTCAAAGAGAAAACAAGGAAGTTCAGTTGCCTCCTGAAAAAGCACCTTTGGGACTTCAGACAAGCCTCCAGACAGTGATGAAGCACCCACAACTTCTGAAGGAAAGCTGTTCTACTCAGGGGTGGGATACTACAGGGTTAACTACCGGTTCGGGATTTACAAACTTCCCTGCCCGATGTGAGTCATGTGCCTGTAAATCATCATTAGCACGTCATTAGCACGTTGCTGCTGAGAAGCAGCCTTTGAAACAGCCCTTTTTTCTGGTTTTCGGCAGCTGAAGTTGAAAAAAATCAGGAAATAAAGGTCAGGTAAGAGCCCGGATGGGTGGGTGGGCAAAAACATCAGCAGACATAGAACCGATTCTATGTCTGCTACTCTTCAGAGCTACCAGTTCTACAGAGGTGGACAGAACCGGTAGAAACCCACGCCGGGTTCCACTGCTGAATTGCCTACAGTGGCTTGGATATCAGAGTTATTTTAATACTAGCTCGATACCTGTGCTTCGCTACGAAGCTATGTGGTCAGGCTTACTTTTGGGGGAAGAAAATAAGGAAACAAAATTCTGCCTCTGCCTACCAGCATCCAGTGAGTATTCATCTGGCTATAGCATCCTGTCAGTTTGTGAGAGAGTTGAGAGCTGGTTGGAAACTAAAACAGTATTTGCTGTGTAAGCAAGAAGGAGACAGCAAGGAGCCTGGGCGTAGCTTAGCTCAACAGTTTTGTACTAAAGCTGCTTGGTGCTGTGAAACTAAAACTGAAATTGAAACTCCTCTCCTCTGCTTGTGTTTTGCATTTGGAACAGATTTCTTTTCAGGTGGGGAGGGGGAGTAGAACTCCTTAGCATCAGAGCGTGTTAATAATAATATACGAAATACAAATGCTCTGATGGTCATTTTGAAAAAAATTTTCTTAGTGAGCACCTAGAATCTAAGAGGAACTTACATGCCAAATTTCAAGTTTTTCGCCTTTACGGTTCTGGAGATCTTGTGATGATGCGTGAGTCGTATTCCGCTTTTATATATATAGATAAATTGTTGTTAATTAAATGTTTGTCCCATCTCATTATAGCTCTTCCCAGGTCAGTTTTTTTCACTCAGCTCTCTCTATCTATCTCTTCTATCGAGAGCTGCTAAAATGAGTATTTTAAAACCTGAGGTTCCAATCAAAGACAGGCCAAAAGTGTTTTACCTATTTCTTCAATAATAGTAATAAAATACCATGGAAACACAAATACTGTGGATCTAGAAATTCTCCTCAGCTGGCATTCTCTCTGTCCCTTTTCAAGAAAAATCTACACAGTCCACTTGCAAAAAGTAAAGAAAGGAAATTAACAATTTACTGAGTACCTAGGAACATCTTGGCATTGTAGTTTTTCTTCCACAGAAACATAATTAAGGAGAAATTAAGGAGAAAGTACTGAAGTGGTTTATTACGCTAGCAACCAGGCATGTGAAAGATTAAATCACTGTGTTAAAAAGGCCTGAAAAGCTAAGCAGCATTTTATTTATGCTTAAAATAAATATCTTATTTTAAGCAGCAGAAATGTTGAAACAACGGAGACGCAGCTACCGGTAACAGTAGACAGAAGGAAAAGGAGATAAACGTTGAACTGGGGGTAAAAGAAATAGAATAGAACAGAACAGAACAGAACAGAACAGAATCAGAGCAGAAAGAAGAATAGAGTAGAGTAGAGTAGAGTAGAATAGAATAGAATAGAATAGAATAGAATAGAATAGAATAGAATAGAATAGAATAGAATAGGATTTATTGGCCAGGTGTGATTGGACAGACAAGCAATTTGTCTCCGGGGCATAAGCTCATTGTACATACTATAACATCCAGGAGGCGAGAAGTCCTAATATTAATAATATCACAAGGTTAATGTACAGATATAACTCATTTTTAAATATATTTAATTATTCATAATCAACTGGCCTTCTGAATAAATGAGGTACGGAAAATAATTACTGCCTCCACCCATATCTATACATCCAGAAGAAGCAGTAGTAAGAGACGATATAACGTCAGTTTAAGAACTGGTGACAGCAAGATGTTAAAGTATGCATTTACTCCTAAAAGAATCCTACAACTCCCCCCAAAATATTCTTTGTTTTGCCAAAGAGAATTTGCTGGTTCCTCCTTAGTGTCACAGTTTTTACTGTAAGCTTTGGCAGAAACAGCGGCAGAAACAATTAAGGAGAAGGTTGAACCGATCATTCTTCGATCTGCAGGTGTGGGATTCCTGCTTTACATGCATTCCAATTGTGCCTTTACTTTAAATTGCTACTCATTCCAACAGTTAGAGGGCTATCATGTTTGATGTGGCAAAAATGCAGAAGACGACACGCAAAGATACATTGTTAGCATCCTAGTGATTATCCAGATTTCTGCAGTCCACACGTGGTCACTTTGGTGGACAAAAGCTTTGGTTCTTTTTCCTCAAAACTCAGCACAGCGGGTTCTCGATTTAGAACCACAGTTGAGCCCAATATTTTTGTTGTTCAATGAGTCTTCTTCCCTTTTACAACCTTTCTTGCTACATGTCAGCATTCCAGGGAAGCTCCATTCCAATCAGTAACTCCGAGACAAGCATAATCTCAAAAATACCTTTATTAGAATAGCACCTGGCGCATCTGTGGAATTTCGAAACTAAAAGTTTCCTGGACTTCCCACAATGTCAACAACTACAAACCATCCCCTTTTCTCTCAACATCACATCACATGAACCAATCCCAAAGTAAGTTCCTTTTTGTTCCTGTGCCACACTCTATAATTTTGAGCTAACAAAAGAATTCTATTTTGTCTACTAAGGGCTACTCAATTAAAATCACCCCCCTCCCACTTTCTCAAGCTATGTGGTAGCGATGAATAAGGATTCCAAAGCTGACACTACAGTCCTTAGGTGAGTCACTGCTAGTAACCCTGTTAGTAACCCTGTTGTTGAGCTTCCTCCATTGACTTTGCTTGTCAGAAGGTTGCAAA
The DNA here is from genome assembly GCF_049901715.1 of Pseudonaja textilis. Classification (NCBI taxonomy): domain Eukaryota; kingdom Metazoa; phylum Chordata; class Lepidosauria; order Squamata; family Elapidae; genus Pseudonaja; species Pseudonaja textilis. The sequence goes on from NC_141996.1 coordinate 8,475,229, forward strand.
AAATAATCACATCACCCCAGGGACAATTGCAAGGGTCATAAATATGAGTCAGTGGCCAAGCATCTGAATTTTGCTCATGTGGCTATGGAAATGTTGTAATGGCCATATATGTGAAAAAGTATTTTCTGGTACAGCAGTTGCGTTGCGCTTGGAAGCTATCAGCCTGACAACTCTCCAAGCCTGATAAGGTCTATGGTTGTAAATCATTCTTGAAAGACCATTGGCCGAGACTTTGCTGGATGTGAATGAGAGGAATTCACATTAGCCTAATAAAAAAGGGGGTTTTGTCAGGACGAAGAGTCTGTTTCGTGATTTTGTGAAGCCTAAGTCAGAACATGCTAAGCAAACTTTTAAATACCATCTTTTTAATACTGAGAGCCATCCGAGGCAACAAACATTTCTGCGAACTGCTCAGCACTAACCCAATTAATGCTTATTCTAAAGCATGAATAAAGACAATGTTATTCGTTAATAGCAGCATCACATAAGATCCTTCTTGAATAATTTATTATTTTTTAAGGGCAGCATATACCACGCTGTTGACATAGAACCAATCCCTTAAACTTACATAAAAACGGTTTATGATTAATAAATAAACAAACCTTCAATATTTATCTATATTAGATTTCATCTGTGTGCAGTCTGCACTCAGAAGAAAGCCTCCAATGGAATAAAAGCCCTTTTCTTCCAAGTAAGCTGTACCTTCCCCATCTTAAAAGACCTGATCTGAGGGGGAAATGCTGGGATTGTCCACCCTTACTTCTGAGTTATGTAAAAGTGAAGGAAAGCCACATGCTATTTTAGTCTGCCACTTAAAACAAAATTATCAAAGGGTACTGTACTCTTTTAAGGGGTTTCATTTTTCGTAAATGGCACATGCACATCACATTTCGATAAGAACACAAAATATGTAATCTAAAATCTAAATTATTATTAAGTCTGTGTCTAGATTACATATATATAGAAAGCCTGACACACGGATGAACACAATACACAAGCCTGAAGATGGCAGATGAGATTCTGCCCTAATGTTGCTACAACTTTAAAAGCACAACTATAATGACGTGGGCAAAATAGCATCCCTGAATTGTGATTGCGGGGACAAAAAAACAAACCATCCAACATATAGTATCAGAGTGCCACAACACTGATTTCCTGACAACACTGATTTGCTGATTTCCTGACAAATGAAGCAAAAAATTATATCTGTAATCTAGACCTAGAGTACTGCATCCAGTTTTGGTCACCACACTATAAAAAAGTTGTTGAGACTCTGGATAAAGTGCAGAGAAGAGCACCCAGGATGATTAGGGGACTAGAGGCTAAAATTATATGAAGAATGGTTGCAGGAACTGGCCCCGGCTAGTCTAGTGAATAGAAGGACCAGGGAAGACATGATAGCAGTCTTCCAATATTTGAGGGGCTGCCACAGAGAGGGAGTCAAGCTATTTTCCAAGGCACTTGAAGGCCAGACAAAGAATAATGGATGGAAACTGATCAAGGAGAGATTCTACCTGGAAATAAGGATAAATTTTCTGACAGTGAGAACAATCAACCAATGGAACAAAAGTTGCCTTCTGAAGTTGTGGGAGCTTCATCACTGGACACTTTGAAGAAGAGACTGGACTGGCACCTGTCAAAAATGGTGGAGGGTCTGCTTGGGTGGGGGTTGGAGTAGATGACTTCCAAGGTCCCTTCCAATTCTGTTAATCTGTATCAGTATCAGACATACGTTTATAATATTTTAAGAGGTAAGCTAAGGTGATTTGATTGAGCAAATTACAGGCCAGATGTTGGTAGCCCTTGCACCACAAACTGGTTCAGTGGTTCACAAAGTCGGGGTTCGCAAAGCTTTAAGCTGTGAACAACTGAAGACATCTTCATTTCTTTTTAAGAAATTCTGGCATGATCGTTCATGTATGCATTATGAATTGTTTCCTACTCTTGCGTTCTTTCAGATTAGGATGTTGTAGGCTGTTATTTCGAAACAAACCTTTTTGACACCTGCGTATCTATTGGTTTTACCTTTAAAAGGTTAAATCTCTCTGCTAAAATCCATCACTCTGTTGGAAGTGTTGAGTGCCTGTGTAACCTATTGTGACTAGAAGGTCAAATAATTATCCATCTGAAGGCAGCACAACCAGGATGATTAGGGGACTGGAGACTAAGGTATATGAAGAATGGTTACAGGATCTGGGCATGGCTAGCTAGGGAAGAGAAGGACCAGGGGGGACAGGATAGCAGTCTTCCAATATTTGAGGGGCTGCCAAAGAGGGGTGGGGATCAACCTGTTTTTCCAAAGCACCCAAAGGCCAGACAAGGAATAATGGATGGAAACTGAAGAAGGAGAGATTTAACCTGGAAATAAGGAGAAACTTTCTAACGGTGAGAACAATCAACCCATGGAACAGCTTGCCCTCAGAAGTTGTGGGAGTGCCATCATTTGAGACTTTCACGAAGAGATTGGACTGCCATTTGTCAGAAATGGTGTAGGGTGTCCCGCTTGGCTGGGGTGGGGTGTGGGGTGGGGTTGGACTAGATGGCCTATAAGGCCCCTTCCAACTCTGATTATCTGTTCTCTGTTATCTGAATGGATGGGCAAAATTATAATTTTTACACAGAATAGTAACTGACATGAAAGAGCTGATTGTGTGACAAAGCAGGATCACAAATTAGCAACAGCAATAGCAGTAGCACTTAGACTTATATACTGCTTTATAGTGCTTTACAGCCCTCTCTAAGCGGTTTACAGAGTCAACCTCTTGCCCCCAACAATTTGGACCCTCATTTTACCCACCTTGGAAGGATGGAAGGCTGAGTCAACCTTGAACCTGGTGGATTTGAACTACCAAATTGTAGGCAGCTGGCTGCAGAAGTAGCTTGCAGTACTGCACTCTAACCACTGTGCCACAGAGGTGTGTATGTATGTATGTATGTATGTATGTATATATATATGTATGTATGTATATATATATATATATATATATATATATATATGTATATGTATATGTATATGTATATGTGTAACGTTGCCTAGATACTTCGAATCTTACGTGGGAGAAAACCCGAACAACCAAAGATCCACATACAAATACCCGCGAGAACCTCAGAAAACAAATATATATATAATGTGTGTGTGTGTGTGTGTATGTGTATGTATTGTATATGTATATGTATATATATATGGCATTCAGCTTTGTTGGAGTATTTTCCCACGTCATTATAGTTGTGCTTTTAAAGTTGTAGCGACGTTTCAGCAGAATCTCATCTGCCATCAGATTCTGCTGAAACGTCGCTACAACTTTAAAAGCACAACTACAATGACGTGGGAAAATACCCGAACAAAGCTGAATGCCATACATGTAAGTACCCGAAAACTTAAGAAAATGTATGTATGTATGTATGTATGTATGTATGTATGTGTATATATATGTCAGTTGCCTACTGTCTGAATTTTGATCATGTGACCACAGATGCCGAAATGGTTATAAGTATCAAAAATGGAAATAATTCGCTTTTTTAGTGGCAGTGTAACTTCAAACGGTCACTAAATGAACTCTTGTAAATCAAGGACTACCAGTACACCACTTCACAGTGTGTTACAGCCCTCTCTAAGTAGTTTAAAGAGTCAGCCTATTGTCCCCCCAAATTTGGGACCTCATTTTACCGAGGATGGAAGGCTGAGTCAACTTTCAGCTAGTGAGGATCGAACTGCTAACAGTCGGCAGAAATAGCCTGCAATACTACATTCTAAACACTGCACCACTACAGCTCTTACTAATCCATTGACACAAACCACTGATAGCTGGATTTGGCTTCTCTTGGAAATATTTCTGTGCCTTGAAGGAGTCAGAAAAAAAGCCATGGAAGTTTATTTCAATATATGATTACTGCAGCAACATTACTATATGCAGAAAGATGGAACGATTTGGCATTAACCACCATGGAGGGATGACTGGTGAAATTTATAAAAGTTGCTCACCTGCACAAACCGATTTCTTTGATCAGAGAAAATACATATCTCTATCTTTATCTCTTCCCTCCCTCCCTCCCCCCTCTCTTTCTCTCTCATCTATTTCTATTTTTCTATTTCTATTTTCTCTCTCTCTCTCTCTCTCTCTCTCTCTTCACAGTGCTTTATAGCTCTCCCTAAGCGGTTTACACTTATATACCGCTTCACGGCGCTAAAGCGGTTTGCAGAGTCAGCCTCTTGGGCAAAGAAAATCCGGAATGGTATCAGATCTCCTGCCACGGGCAGGGAGGGGTGAGGTTGGGGGTTGGACTAGAAGACCTCCAAGGTCCCTTTTCCAACTCCCGTTATCCTTGCCTGCGCCGACCCTTCCCCGCCTCTACTTACCGCGCAGCGCAGCCGGGGCTATTGCAAGCAGAAGCAAGCCCAGCCAAGCTGGAGCGCCTTCCCGGCGGCCCGGCTCCATCGGCGACGGTTTTCCGCTCTTCCGAAGAAAAAGAAGAAGAAGAAGAAGAAGAAGGAAAAGGGACCCGGGAAAACGGAGACGGACTGGCAACGAAGCTGATTCGGATTTGCACCCGGGCAGGCGGAGGCGCGGCTCAGGCTTCAGCGAGCCCGGACGTTGGGAAGTGCAGAAAACGGTGCAAACCGTCCGCCTCACTCGCTCTACCTGTGCAAGGACCCGCCTGCCCCCTTTTAGCCAGCTGGTGTTAGGAGGAAGGAGAGGGGGTTTCTTGCTGCTGGCACCGCCTCCTCATTTCTCTCTCCCCCCCCCCCCCACACCATCACCACCACCGTTGAGGAACAGAGGATGGACTCCCTTGCACGCCCACCTCTTGCACGCCCACCGCGAGGAGAGCTCCGGCGGTGCACCTTTGTTAACTTTAGCCGCAGAGGCTTGCTGGCATCCGCGCAAAGCATAACCGTCACCCAAACCTTGGCGGTGTTTTCTTTAAACCTCTGGAATTAATGTCCTGTCTTTTTATATAAAGAAAGACAAAATATTCTCTCTCCCTCCAGACCTTGGAGATTTTTTTAAAATTTATTTATACTATGTGTGTGTGCGTGTGTGATGTCTCCAGACCACCTCTCGATAGATAGATAGATGGATGGATGGATGGAAGGATGGATGGGTGGGTGCATAGATAGATAGATAGATAGATAGATAGATAGATAGATAGATAGATAGATAGATAGATAGATAGATAGATAGATAGATAGATAGATGATGGATGGACACAGAGAGATATTAGATAGGTAGGTAGCTATGTGTGTATATAGATATATATTAGATAGATAGAGGGGGGAGAGGGAGAGAGAGAGATTAGGTAGGCAGGTAAGTAGAGAGATTATATATATGATAGAAAGATAGATAGATAAACAGAGTGGCCAATGTCTGGAATACTCTATCTGACTCTGTGGTTTCTTCCCCAAACCCCCAAAACTTTAACCTTAGACTGTCTACTATTGACCTCACCCCTTTCCTAAGAGGTCTGTAGGGGCGTGCATAAGCGCGCAAATGGTGCCTACCGTCCCTGTCCTATTGTTTATTTTTTTTTCCCCATATGTATCCATGTATTCATAACTACGTTTTTTACTTATACCTATTATCTTGTAAGCAATTGACAAATAAAAATAAATAGATAGATAGATAGATAGATAGAGAGAGAGAGAGATAGTAGATGGGTAGGTAGATAGGTAGAGAGAGAGACTGATATACAGTATATGTATATGATAGATATTAGATAGATTGATAGATAGAGAAATAGAGAGATAGAGGTAGGTAGGTAGGTAGGTAGGTAGATAGATAGAAAGATAGAGAGATATTAGACAGATAGATGTATAGATTGATCGATAGATATAGATATAATTGTGTGTGTCTGTATGTGTGTCTGTCTGTGTGCGTGCCATGTGCAATGTTTACTCGAGATGAATGCCGGCCTTGAAAAACCCAAATCAAATAAAAATGGAAGAATAAAGACAATAGACTTAAAAAAAAAAAAAAACACCCAAGGCTCCGTTAAGGTGAGTGTCACTCACGTCAATTGAACCAGTGGTGGAAAGGGAAGGAGGGGGAAGGGATGGCTCGATGCAGTTTTGCTGAATTCTGGAAGAACGGAATCCAAAGGCCTGTTTGGTGAGGGGGACTCCAGTAAGCCTGGAAGATGGAGTGGGGGGGGATGCAGGAGAAAACCCACCAGATTGGAGGTTTGTCTCTTCCTTCCCTGTCTATTAAAAACAAAAAAAAATAGGTATATATGCCAATTTATGAAAAATCACTGGCTTTGTGGTCTCTTTAATCATGTACTCTGTGGATTCTTTAATCGTGTATTCCCTATAGACCTGACATGTCAGTAGTTTTTGAACAGGAATCAGTCCCCATCTTTCTCTCAAAGCTAAAATCAGAATAGATTTGAAAACCGTGAGATATTCTGCTTTCAAATCCCGGGAGAGTGGACTCAAAAGGTGACGCTTAGTTTTTAGACGGTGTCAGATTAAAGGCTGGTTTTTGTGGTGTGCTTAAGTGCTCGTGCTTTGGATTTCTTGCAGGTGTTTCATTAGGCAACCTAATCAGTGTGGTGGATGTTACCTAGCTGGGGTAATGAAACACCTGCAAGAAAGCAGCCAGAGGTGGAATTCAGCAGGTTCTGACCCGTTCTGGAGAATCGGTAGCGGAAATTTTGAGTAGTTCGGAGAAACGACAAATACCACCTCTGACTGGCCATGTCCCCATCTATTCTCTGCCTCCCATTGAGTCCCAGCTGATGGGCTGGGTCTTCTTTGGTTGCCCTGCACAGGAGAACGGAGCTGGAAAGCAGGTTAGTGGGGTGAAGAGGGAATGGGGATTTTGCAGTATCCTTCCCCTGCCACGCCCACCAAGCCACGCCCACAGAACTGGTAGTAAAATTTTTTTGAATCCCACCACTGAAAACAACCAAACTCAGAGAGCAACAAGGATCCCCTGAGCTACAAATCATTCCACAAACATACAGGTGATCTTGACTTACACTCATAACTGAGCCCAAAATTCCTAAGCGAGACAGTTATTAAGTGAGTCTTGTTCTATTTTGCAACCGTTGTGGATGCAGTTGTTCAGTGGATCACTGCGGTCGTTAAATTTTGTCACACGATCCGTGCCTTCTCCAAAAAGCTGGGCCTTTGCCTGATTGTCCCAAAGGTGCCTCTTCTTTGTGGCAGCCCCTCAAATATTGAAAGGCTGCTACCAGGGGTGGAATTCAATTTTTTTAACAACCGGTTCTGTGGGCGTGGCTTAGGTGATAGGTGTGGCTTGATGGTCATGTGACTGGATGGACATGGCTTGGTGGTCATGTTATTGGCTGAGTGTGGCCAATTCAATGTCACTCACACCGAGGCACGCATCTCTTCACCTGGCCTCTCGTGACGGTGGGGATGTTGCAACAGTCGTAAGTGTGAAAAATGGTCATAAGTCACTTTTTTCGGTGCCATTGTAACTTTGAATGGTCACTCCACACAAGCAAAGTACCAGCAAAGGAGGGGAAAAAAACTCCAGAGATGTTCCAGAGACAGGAAGTCTAGTCCTGCCAAGAATGTAATAAGGGTTAACGGAGAGGCAGTTTCTGTAAGCAACACCAGGATGTTTCCTTCCTGCCTTCCTTACAGGATTAGGCCAGTAATTTCTTCTAACAACTGGTTCTCTGAACTGCTTAGAATGTTAACAACCAGTTCTAGCAAATAGGTGCGAACTGGTAGAATCCCACCTCGGATGCTACCATGTCACCCCTAGTTCTTCTTTTCTCTAGACCAGTGGTGGCTAACCTTTTTTGGTTCTCATGCCAATAATTACGTGTGCACTTGCTTGCGCACACTCGTGTGCCAGCACCCAGAAGGCAATGCGTGCTCCCCCCCCATGCCCCCTGCGCATGCACGCACGATTCCCCCTCACGCGCTGCGCATCTCTGCGCATGCATGCATGATTCCCCCCTTGCACCGCACGTCTCTGCATATGTGTGTACAATTCCCCTCTCATGCCACATGCCTCCACCATACACGTGCAATTCCCTCACACGCTGTGCATCTTTGCGCATGCACGCACATCTCCCCTGCACCCCACCCCACGCCTTGCGCATGTGCGCCAGATACCTGACAATCAGCTGTTGGGCAGATGCATGCATGTGCATGTGCAGTGGTGCTCTTCGGGACGACCTCTCACGTGCCAGCGGAAATGGCTCTGCATACCACTTCTGGTACACATGCCATAGGTTCCCCATCACAACTCTAGACTAACCAAACCAAAATCCTGTAGCCATTCTTATGTTTTAGTCAGTAGTGGGATTCATTTTTCTTTTTTTACTACTGGTTCTGTGGGCGTGGCTTGGTGGGCATGGCAGGGGAAGGATATTGTAAAATCTCCAGTCAGAGGTGGTATTTGCTGGTTCTCTGAACCACTCAGAATTTCCGCTACCGGTTCTCTAGAACTGATCAGAACCTGCTGAATGCCACCTCTGATTTTAGTCTCCAGGTCTTTGATCAGGGGAGGGACTCTACCAATTTGGACTGGTTTGGGTGAACCCCTAGCTCCCATGATCAGATGGCAGCTAACTGGTTCACTCCAGTGATCATGTGCTGTACTTACCTACATCCTCTCAGCTGATTCGCGCTGCAGAGCGGATTGCCGCTCCGCAGCTGTGTTACTCCCCAGTAGTAACATAGCAGGTAAGTGTTATTGGAAAGCTGTTCATGTGCACACAGCGTGCTTTTGGCACACACACACGATCACCAAATCGTTTGTTACACCAGCAGCATCCCACCACTGCCTTTGATCCAGAGGTGGTCATTCAGCCTGTTCTGACCAGTTCTGGAGAACCGGTAGCGGACATTTTGAGTAGTTCAGAGATCTATCCCACCTCTGACTGGCCGCGCCCTCATCTATTCTCTGCCCCCTGAGTCCCAGTTGATCGGCTGGGTCTCCTTTTGTTGCCCTGCACAGGAGAACGGAGCTGGAAAGCAGGTTAATGGGGTGGCGAGGGAATGGGGATTTTGCAGTATCCTTCCCCTGCCATGCCCGCCAAGCCATGCCCACAGAACCAGTAGTAAAGAAATTTGAATCCCACCACTGCTTTGATCATCTGTAGAGTTGTAATTGCAGGAATGTTCCAATCTCAGATGGCAAACCTCAGATAAAGAATGTTTCCAAGCAAATACAACTCAGGCAAACAAAGTCAGTAATCTAAAGGAGGATTAGAGAGAGGAAGTAAACATGTGTTAGACTCTAACTAGAGATAATTAATTGTATTAATTACTGTGCTAAACAGTAATGAAAGTTAAGCAGTAACCAAAGTTAACCAGTGATGGAGGATAACTAAAAATGTGTATAAATGCAAGACTAGACTCTAATAAAGTCATCATGATTCAGTTGTTCATGATCAAACAACTCAACTGCCTCGTCCTTACAACAATCATCTTAGTTGCTTTTCTCTGAGCTTTTCTCAAAGTCTCAACATGAATGATTGTAAGTTGGGGACTATCTTTTCAATGGCAGGCATGATTCTGGTCCTTTAATTTAAAGAACTTAAAATCTTCCATCTCCCCACCCCCTTGTCTCCCAAGGAACATGTTTTCCAAATTAGACAACTATTTCTCCCCCAAACTCCTTCTACTTGACAAGTAGTGATTTCTCTAAGTTAAAGAGCTTTAGACCTGTTGCAGGAATGTCAGATAATTTTTTTAATTGTACCTTTGGTGCTTTTGTCTGCGTCCATTACCGTGCTGAGAATTGTCACTTCGCTGGGGTGGGAGAACACACCTAAATTGCCTGTGTCAGTTAAGGCCAGAACATGAGAGATTTTGATGCTTGAATGATGTAGTGTTGTGGCAGTCCTTAAAAACCTAATAATAGGCCTTTATCAGTCACTTAAAATTGGGGCGGGCAGCCATCGGTGGGCCATTGTGTTAGAATAAATGCAATAAGCTTTGAAAGATTGTGAGGTTGTTGCGTTTAGTGATTTTTCGTGATGGTTTTCAGAAGAATTTCTACTATGTCTGGGAGGTTCGATAGCAGTTTTGTCTTCTAAGGGATTCCATTCCATCTAAAATTCTAACTTTCTCTCTCTGCCTTAGCTAAATGATCCTCTAATAATCACTGAGGGTGATTAGACGGAAGAACCCTTATTATACAAGACTCAGGATTTAACAGTTAATGGTAAAACAAGTTAATGCTTTTAATGTATTTAGAAATTCATGCCCAGCCTATTTTTTTTAACACTGTCCTACCTGTCGCAGGTTCTTTTTTTACAGTATATTTAAATTATTGAGCTCCATAACACAAGAGAACCAACACAACAACACAGGACCACAAACGAACCCTTCCTTCCTTTCCCCTCCTTCTTGTTCCACCTTCTCTTTCCTTCTTTCCTTCCTCTCTCCTGTCCCACCTTCTCCTTCCTTCCTTCCTTCCTTCCTTCCCCCTACCTCTTCTCCCACCTTTTCTTTCCTATTTTCCTTCCTCTCTCCTGTCCCATATTTCTTTCCTCCCTTCCTTCCTGTCCTCCTCCCTCCCTCCTGTTCCACCTTCTCCTTCCTTCCTTCCTTCCCATTCTCTGTTCCTCCCTTCCCCTTGCATGTTTACATGTTTCCGAACTGCTAGGTAGGCAGAAACTGGGTCAAGTAATGGGAGCTCACTCCATTACGCGGTGCTAGGGATTTGAACCGCCAAACTGCTGACCTTTCTGATCGACCAACTCAGCATCTTAGCCACTGAGCCACTAGGTCCCACTAAAAGAACGGTTGTAAATCAAGGATTATCTGTAAACAAATATTGTTAGCTACCCCAAATGAGTATGGTGAGATAGGTGGACATATAAAATGAATGAATGAACGAACAAAAATGAACAAACGAACAAATGAATAAATGAACAAACGAATGAACAAATGAATGAAGTATAGTGATTCTTAAGAGAATTCCAACTGTTTCAGAAGCCCCAAGAAAATATTAAGTGGGGAAAAGTTATTAAGATGGGGAGAACATCCTAAAATAGCGTGAAGAGAATTAAGGTCAAATTGCTGCTAAGCAGGAAGAGGGTCAAAAAGAAAAAAAAACAAGACGGTGCCCATGTCTAACAAAAGTCCCTCTTCTGTTTTATGTTCATCACCCATCAGGCAGAGGAAATCAGGAGGCAAGGCAGTTCAAATGAAAACAGGTTTACTGCCTGCTAACAGTCTCTATAAGAATCTGAACTACTAACAGTCAAAGCAAATTGGCGGTAATTAGAGTCAATGGAATTCAAGGTGGGTGGGACTTAGAGCTCTTGTGGGCATGAAAGGACTGAAGACTAATGACAGACTTGACTCCTCCTTCAGGCTCAGCTGGTCATCTCCTACATCACCTACACATATGAAAAGAGATGGGGCTTCCATCATGATGTCCTCTCTACCTTCTTGACTTTTTAAAAATCCCTTCTCCTTAAAGCTGCTGTGATGCTAAGCATGGTGGGGGTTGATTGGTAAGGAGAATGAAAAGGAGGGCATTGAAATGGAGCTGGAGATCACAAGATTTTGAATTAGCAATAAGTGTTTTGGTGAGGGTGAAAAAACCTCCTCCCTACTGTTTCAATTGCAGCAATAGCACTTAGACTTATATATCACTTCATAGTGTTTTACAGAACTATCTAAGCCAATTTACAGAATCAGCATATTGTCCCCAACAATCTGGGTTGCCATTTTACCAACCTCAGAAGGATAGAAGGGTGAGTCAACCTTAAACCTGTCAGGATTGAACTCTAGGCTGGGGACAGAGTTTGCGTGCAAAACTGCATTCTAACCACTGTGCCACCAAGGCTCTTATTATCCTTCAGGGATGGATGGTTGGTTGGTTGGATAGATGGACAGATGGACGGACAGGTAGATAGATGGATGACAGAAAGGTAGATAGATGGATAGATGGAGGCATGGATGGATGGATGGATAGGTAGGTAGGTAGATATAGATGATAGATGGATAGATGGAGGTACAAGTAGGTAGGTGTATGGATAGATTAGATGGATGGATGGATGGATGATAGGTAGGTAGGTAAATGGATAGATATAGATGAGGTGGAGGCATAGGTGGGTAGATATGTGGATAGATTAGATAGATAGATAGATGATAGATAGATAGATAGATAGATAGATAGATAGATAGATAGATAGATGATGGGTAGGCAGATGGATAGATATAGATGAGATGAAAGCATAGGTTGGTATATGTATGGATAGATTAGATAGGTAGGTACATAGATAGGTGGGTACATATAGATGAGATGGAGGCATAGGTAGGTAGATGGATGGATGGATGGATGGATGGATGCAATGTTGCTACAACTTTAAAAGCACAACTACAATGACGTGGGAAAATACCCGAACAAAGCTGAATGCCATACATATACGTATATGTATGTGTGTATATATATATATATATATATATATATATATATATATATATATATATATGTGTGTGTGTGTGTGTGTGTGTGTGTGTGTGTGTATGTGTGTGTATGTATGTATGTATGTATGTACGTATGTATGTATATATGTATATATGTATATGTATATATGTATATATATATATGTTTTCTGAGGTTCTCGCAGGTATTAGTATGTGTATCTTTGGTTATTTGGGTTTCTCCCGCATAAGATTGGAAGTATCTAGGCAGCGTTTCGATGAAGTCTCATTCATCATCTTCAGGCTTGTGTCTTCGGGCACAGAGCTGAAGACACAAGCCTGAAGATGATGAATGAGACTTCATCGAAATGTTGCCTAGATACTTCCAATCTTAGGCGGGAGAAAACCCAAATAACCAAAGATACACACACACACACACACACACACACAGAGAGAGAGAGAGAGAGTTGTGGTTCACCAGCAGCAGGTGGGGATGGCTGAAGTCTCGGAGAGTGAGGATGAGGGATGGGGCCAGGACTATCAGGGAATGGAGTGCTGCCTTCGGAGCTTGTGGAGGCTGGCAGCAGTGAGGAAGAGGTCCCAGAGGAGCCTGTGACCAGTGTGCATGCACGCAGGGCTACTCAAAGGAAAGAGCACCTGCAGCAGCACGGGTGACTCAGGAGTAAGGCTGCAAGGTGATGGCCCCTCTCTTAAGGGATAAAAGCCAGCCCTCAGAGGTGGGATTCTTTGCAGGAAGCAAAGAAGTTCTTGCACTTCAAGTCTTGCGGAAATTCAGACTATCCTGGTTTGTGTTTGGAGACTTTTGGTTTTGATTATTTCCTTGCAATTTAATCTAATGTTCTTGGCAGCCTTGCACAACCTTTGGCAAGGCTTGTTCTTATCTGGGACAATTAGTTTTTAATAACATTTTACTGTGAATGAATGGAATTCACAGAGAAGCATTCAAAAGATTTTACTTTTATCTCTGTTTGATGTTTGCTTGCTTTGAACGAGGCTTGGGTCAGAACAGATAGATAGAGATATGTAGGTTGGTAGATAAATATACATGATAGATGGATAGATGGAGGTATAGATAGGTAGTTGGATGGATGGATAGACAGACAGAGACAGGCAGGCAGGCAAATAGTTAGAAAGAGAGATCACGCACGCACACACACACAGACACAGAAAGAAAAACAAAGGGAGGGAGAGAGAGAGAGAGAGAGAGAGAGAGAGAGATGATAGAGGGATTTTGTTCCAAAGCAACAGAAGCCATGGTCCATATCTGAAGTGGTAACTGAAAATGTGAAGACAAAAATTCAAATACATCTAATATTAAAAAACACAAAATAGATTTCACATCTTTTGGTAATTCAGCCATATGTATGTAATAAACCCTTTCAATTTTGTGTTATACAAATTGAGACAGATTTCACACATCTTTTTGTAATTCAGCCATGCATATTTAATATACCCTTTCTTATACAAACTGAAAGAGAACCTATAATTTTTTGTCAACTTTCCAACATTCAATTTGGTGACAGGGTCAAATAATTTTTCCCCTTAACTCTTCTTTACCAGCTAAACCACAGTCAGTTAAATAAGGTTTATTTTCTTCCTCCATATGTTACTTCATTACACACACACACACACACACACACTCCTATGAGCAGAACTTCCATTCTTCCCCTTGTTGAAAAATTGGCCTCCTACACATGTGACATGAAGAGAGTTAGATACAATTCCAAAAAGGGACTTTGGACACAAGCAGAGGTCTTGCTCATTAAAGCAGCTATGTCAGTTCTTGGACCACATGCCCTTTATAGAGACCAATAGTGCTATCTTGGGAGAAGTTGAGTTGAGTTTTTACTTTATTGTCATTGCACCATGTACAATGAAATTAAATGCCATTTTCAGTGTACATTATAACTGTAAATATAAAACACAAACATGCATCCTTCACATTCGATACAATTGAAAACCCCTGATATCGCATTAATATTGCACTATACAGTAGAATTCAATAGAGTTATTGCCCTGGGATAGAAGCTGTTTTTCAGCCTATTTGTCCTTGTTTTTATTATCCTGTACCGTCTGCCAGATGGTAATAGTCCAAAAAAAGGGTGCCCAGGATGAGATGGATCTTTGAGAATGTTTTGAACTTCCTTAGGGCAGCGGGAGCTATAGAGCTCTTTCAAAGAGGGGAGAAGGCAACCAATGATCTTCTGGGCAATGACGTTAACCCTTTGGAGTGCTGTCCTATCTGCCCTTGTGCAAATTGGCAAACCATACACAGGTGCAGTAAGTTAAAATACTCTCTATAGTGAACTTCTTTAAAGAGTTGCAAACACACTGTCCGTGTTCCAGAAAACCTCCACTCCAACAAATAACTCCGAGACAGACATCCTCTCAAAAGTTCCTTTTATTAGAGTAGCTAACTGGCACATCTGGGAAATCCTGAACCTGAAAGTTCCAGGTTTCCCTTCAATAAGTAAAATATTACAAATCCACCCCTGCACCCCTCATTGCATCACATGCCCCAATCACCATCTGTCCCAACTTGAGACATTCCCTCAACCACTCCTCAGCCAGGTGCAGAAATAACATGACCTTGACTTAGAAGAAGAATGCTATTATGTCTAACCACATAAGCTCCATGAAAATTCTCCCCTCCCATCTTCCCAGGCTCAAGAAGGTGGCTACATTCATAGTCCCGTGTGCTTGTGTAACAACATGACTGGACCAGGGGTGCGATTCAACTGGTATAACAACCAGGGCGCGTGCACACCAATCATGCACTTCATATGCGTGCTCCGCATTGAAAAAAAGCTAATACTTACCTTCAATTGCAGCTGAAGAAAACAGCTGACGTGCGGCAAACTGTTCTGCTGCACGAATCAGCTGTGCTCTACCCAAAAGACATAAAGCACAGGAAAAAGCAGGCCGGGCAGGCCCACATGATGATTGGAGAGAACCGGTTTGCAAACAGCTGATCGTTGGAACAAGGGGTTCCCCCAAACCGGTCCAAACTGGGAGAATCCCACCCCTGAACTGGAGCCACTTAATCTGTACTTGTACTTCTGGGCAGAGCAGAGGAAGATATTCAGAGGCATGGGCGGTAACACCAATGCTTTATGAATCCTTTGGACAATTCATACCTAGAGAACAGGCCGAGACCAGTTAGTAGAGCTGGAGTTCGCTTCAACACATGTAGACATGACTGCTCTACAGTTAAATCAACAATGATAAAAGAGTTTTTGGTAGCTTCAGGCTTTCGCTTTTATCAGTACAAGAAGCAGCACAGGACTTTGATGTATTTTAGATGAGTTTCAGTACTAATTTCTTAAGTCTTCAAAATACAAAGGGTTAGGAAAAGAAAAGTTCGCTGTTGTCTTGCATTTCTTTTAGACTTCTTTCTTTAACCCTTTCCTTGCTTGTGAAATCTGCCCCATAACTATTATGATATTGGAACCAACACACTACAAATGCTAATTACTGTATTTTTTGCACTATAAGACGTACTCCCCCCCCCAAAAAAAGTGGGTGGGAATATCTGTGCTTTTTATAGACCCAATGTCACCAAAGCCCCGCCCACCCACCGCCCACCCCGCTTCAGCCTTTGCCTCCCAGCAATTTGCCTCCTTGCAGCAAACAGCAAACAGCCTGGACAGCTTCAGCACGGCCTGATTTAGTACAAGCAGCTGATTGGCGGTTGGATCAGCCTCCCGGAATATCATCAATCAGCTGTTCCAGGCTGTGGGGATCAGCTCAGCCCATCGCCACCCATTGCTGCCTCCACCTATCGCTGCCTCCACCTATTTCTGCCTCAGCCTATTGCCGCCCATTGCTGCACTGGCTCCACCTATCGCCACCTCCTCCTATCTCTGCCTATTGCCACTTCAGCCTATCCCTGCCTCCACGCACCCCATTTTCGGCCTCTGAGCATCCCATTTTTGGCTCATTCCAGGCAGCAGAGATTGCCGCTGCTGCTGCCGCCTATTGCCACCGATTGCCGCTGCCTGAATACCACCTCTGATCCGCAGTCCCTTCCAACTCTGTTATTCTATGTTCTGTTTCATGCCATGTTTTGGAAGTCTATATTCCCAGACTCAGATAATTCCATTACAGATGGAGTCCTCCAAGATTATCTAGTAAAAAAGGCATTGTATAGTTGCTGTTTTACAGCGATTCCTTGTCCTTCTTCTGGAAGCAAGTAACAGGGAAAAGAATGGCAAATTTTGGTATCTCCTTTTAAGCTGCACTTCAAAAGAAGTGTCCACTAATATTATCAGAGGCAGGAGGGAATAAAGACCAAAGGACAATTATAATCAAAAGAAAAATTAGCCCCATTATTTCCAGATTTATCCCTTCCAAGAAAATTCGTCAATGCCTATCTGCTAAATTTCTCAAGAGGTGAGGCGATAATGGGAGAAATCTATAGTCTTTTATTCATTTCTTCTTATTTTACTTTATTTATTTATTTATTTATTTTTATCAACTGCTTACAAGATAATAAGTATAAGTAAAAACATAGTTATGAATACATGGATACATATAAGAAAAATAAAAAAAACAAAAGAAACAATAGGACAGGGACGGTAGGCACATTGGTGCACTTATGCACGCCCCCTACAGACCTCTTAGGAAAGGGGTGAGGTCAATAGTAGACAGTCTAAGATTAAAGTTTTTGGGGTTTGGGGAAGAAACCACAGAGTCAGGTAGAATATTCCAGACATTGATCACTCTGTTGCTGAAGTTGTATTTCCTGCAATCAAATTTGGTGCAATTAACCTTGAGTTTGTATCTATTGTTTGCTCTTGTGTTGTTATGGTTGAAGCTGAAGTATTCATTGACAGTTAGGACATTGCAATGTATGATTTTATATACTATACTTAGATTGGACCGAAGGTGGCATAGTTCTAGTTTTCTAGGTCTAGAATGTCAAGTCTGGTGGCATAAGGTATTCTGCAATGAGTAGAGGAGTGGAGAACTCTTCTTGTGAAATATTTCTGGACTTTCTCGTGTTAATATCAGATACGTAATGTGGGTCCCAGATTGATGAGCTGTATTCAAATATTGGTCTAGCAAATGTTTTATATGCTCTAGTTATTAGTGTAATATTACCAGAGAAAACATAAGATTAGGTTAACAACTCTTAACACCTTTTTGGCTATGTAGTTACAGTGGGCTCTAGCACTTAGGTCATTAGAGATGAGTACTCCAAGATCCTTGACAGAGTTTGGATCATCAGCAAGTCTTGACTATTCAGCCTGTATTTTATTTTCTGATTATTATTTTTTGCCAATATGTAGGACAGAGCATTTATTTGTTGTGATTTGAAGTTGCCATTTGTTTGACCATTCTGATACATAGTCAGGGTCTTTTTGAAGGGTAGCACTATTGTCTGTGGTGTTGAATAGCTTTACATCATCAGGGAAGAGAACGCAGTTGCTCTTGATATGATCACAGAGGTCATTTATGTACAGTATGAAAAGAGTTGGTCCTAGAACACTGCCTTGGGGGACACCACTGTTGATGGGTACAGAATTTGATAGGACGCTCCCAATTTTGACCATTTGTTGTCTGTTTGACAGGAATGCTTCTATCCAGTTATGCAGGTGTCTAGAGATACCATAAGATTTTAGTTTTAGGAGTAGTTTGTTGTGTACCACTGAATCAAAGGCTTTACAAAAGTCTATGTAAATTGTGTCTATTGCTTTGCCCTGATCAAGTTGTGTACTCCATATGTTTTTGCAGTGTTAGAGTTGCAGATTATATGATAGTTTTTTCCTGAAACCACATTGTTTATTAGAGAGTGGTTGTTTGTTTCTAAGCGGAGGATGATGTATTGTTTAATAATTGATTCCATGAGTTTACAGGTGACGCAGCATAAAGAGATTGGTCTGTAATTTTCAACTAGGCTGGGGTCCCCCTTTTTGAAGATGGGGATGACTGTGGCTTGTGACCACAAGGAGCTGGTCCTGAAAGATTTTTCAAAGATTATGCTTAGAGGTTTGGCTATGGCAGTGGATAGCTTTTTTAAGAAGTAGGCACATATTCCGTTCGGTCCAATAGATAGAGATGGTTTTAGATTGCGTAGTGCTTTTTCAACATTGTCTTCTGTAAAATCAATATGTATTAGATCATTGTAGTTGTCTGTGGTTCAGCTAGGAAATACTGGGCATGATCCATTGCTGTTTACAAATACTGAGCCGAAGAATGTGTTAAAGATGTTGGCTTTAATGGTGTCGTCGTTGCAGTCTTTACCATTAGGTCCTATCAGGGGTGGGATGGACCTTGAGTCTTTTAGTTTGTTGTTTACAAAATTGTAAAAAGCGTGGGTGGAATTGGTGCGTAGAAGGTTTTCTTCTTGTTTAATGTGATAATTGGTGCATTCAGTTTTTATCTAGTGGCATAAATTTTTGTATCGGCTTTTGAAATGAATTTTTGAAATGAGCTGGTCTTCTCTGGATGAATTGCTTTTTAATCCTGAGATGTTATCAGGCTCCTAACTTTTTCTTTTTAGCTCTTATTATGATGAAGTGTTTTTTTAAGTCCAATGATGTATTATCTCATTTCTTCCCTTATGTAAGTTGCTCTTCTTCTTCACTTGGTCTCCATTAACCGCGTAGCATCTGGTGTGCAGATGGAGACATTTTGTCCTCTTCTGTTCCTGGGAAAAATCTGGGACTGCAATATCTTGTATCTGTTTTAAACACCCCTTGTTAAAGATTACATTTGCATTAAAACCCAGAAAAAGACCTACCCTGGGGTATTTTTTTTTTTAAAAAAATCATTAGCCATTCTAGTAAAGGTTGCTGGGGATTATAGTCAGGGGTGGGATCCTATCAGCAGAGCAATCGGTTTGGTAAGCGCGTGTGTGCGGTACTTGCAAAACAACTTCTCCCGCAAACAATCACCGTCTCCTGCCGATGCATGGCACTCAGCTGTGCTGTGCAAAACAACTGAGGTAAGAATAAAGGACAGCCTGGAGTCCAGATAGGTGGGTCCTCCTCTGACTGCCCAGTCGGCCTCTGCCCTTCCCCAGCCTCCTCCACAACCTCTGGAGCCACACTTCCACTCCCTGTCGGCTGTTCCTCCTCTCCCTCAGAGTCAGTCTCCACCAGGGGCATGACAATGTATATACACATACAAATACACATTCACATACACATACATACATACATACATACATACATACATACATACATACAGTTCCAAGTAAAGTTGCCTTTTATAGTACACACTGATAAACTTTGTTTTAAATTTGGAAATAAGTATAAAGAAGTTCATAAAATTAAGATTCTTGGGCAATTTGCATAATTTTTTTAAAAAAACACACACTAGGATAGGGGAAGCAGTACATGAACATTTTTCTATTTTCTAAGAAGTTGTTTAAAAAGATGGAATGGTTATGTTGGGGAAAAAATAGTTTCATCTGTAATCTATATACTAGCCAGAAAGTAATCAACAGATTTCACTCCTCTTAATTACCAGGTTGGAAAGTATAAGCTTACCACTCTTCTAAAAGTCAAATATATAAATGCTAGTGATGAGATTCAAAAATAGAACTCAATCTGCCAAGCCAAAATAAAGCAGGTAATTTTGAGTTGCAGCCTCTCAAACATAAAAGAACTTTCTCCAATTTTGATGTCCTTTAAGAAGCACGGTTTCCATATTCCAAAATTGTCAGTCATGGCCTTGTGGGATAGTGACTTTGGACTATTAATGATGCGGTGGCTCAGTGGCTAAGACGCTGAGCTTGTCGATTAGAAAGGTCGGCAGTTCAGAGGTTCGAATCCCTAGCGTCACGTAATGGAGTGAGCTCCCGTTACTTGTCTCAGCTTCTGCCAACCTAGCAGTTTGAAAGCATGTAAAAATGCAAGTAGAAAAACAGAGACCACTTTGGTGGGAAGGTAACGGCGTTCCGTGTGTCTTCTTCAGTGTTTAATCCATTCATCCATCCATAGAGTATTAGATTCAATATCAATTACTTTGATATTGAATCTAATATTTCTTCATGGTGTAACAGAAAAAGAGAGTTGGAAGGGATCTTGGAGGTCTTCTAGTCCAACCCCCCCACCCCTCCTTAGGCAGGAAACCCTACACCACTTCAGACAAATGGTTGTCTAATCTCTTCTTAAAAACTTCCAGTGTTGGAGAATTCACAACTTCTGGAGCAAGTTTTGTTCCACAGGTTAATTGTCCTCACTGTCAAGAAATTTCTCCTTAGTTCTAAGTTGGTTCTCTCCCTGATTAGTTTCCATCCATCGCTTCTTGTCCTTCCTTCAGGTGCTTTGGAGAATGGACCGGTCTCCTTCTCTTATTTTCACCCCTAGTCCTTCTTTTCAGTAGATTAGACATACCCAATTGCTGCAACCAAAGAGAACTTGAGGAGACATGCATTGAATCAGAATAGAGCTGGAAGAGACCTTGGAGGTCTTCTAGTCCAGCCCCCTACTCTACCAGGAGACCCTATACCATTTCAGACAAGTGACTGTCCAGTCTCTTCTTAAAAACCTCCAGTGATGAAGCACCCACTACTTCTGAAGGCCAGCTGTTCCCCTGGTTAGTTGTCCTCACTATGATGAAGTTTCTCCTTAATTCCGGGTTGCTTCTCTCCTTGATGAGTTCAATCAATTCAAGAATTCTGCAGAAGCTGACTCCATTGTTTTGGGGACGTTTTCTTGATTAACACTCAAGCGTTTCTAATTAATCATTTAACCACTGGACTCCTGAATGATGTCTAGTTTCCCACCTTCATGTACTTGTGTGCCTGAAACGGAAAGAATTTTTTTTTTGCTCATCATTACAAGAAACCTTTTTTTTTTTTTTTTTGCAATCAGAACGTTTTGGCAGCAGAACCATCTTTCTCTACGAACAGAAACAAAATATTTATTTGGCTTGATGTATTCTACCTAGCAGGTAGTGGCTCCCAATTGCAAAATCCTCAGATTTGGTATGGGATACACAGAATTGGAAGGGACTTTGGTGGTCTTCTAGTCCGGGGATCTCCAACCTTGGCAACTTTAAGACTTGTGGACTTCAACTCCCAGAATTCCTCAGCCAGACCTCCAAGGTCCCTTGCTGGCATCAAGTGTTCCAGTCACATATTCAGAAACTAAGAGAAACTAACAGAGGTGGAAGGGACCTTGGAGGTCTTCTAGTCCAACCCCACTGCTCAAGCAGGAGGCCCTATACCAGTAGTGGCTAACCTCTTTGGGCTCCTGGGCCAAAAATTGTTTGTGTATTTGCATGCACGCACTCACATGACAGCACCCAGAAGGCAATGTGTGCATCCCCCCATGACCCCTGCGCATCCGCACACAAGCCCTGCCTGTCCCCTGCTGCCCCCTTACCTGCACTGCACCTCCAGCTGATTTTCGGCTCATTTGGGGCCTTTTTTGGCCTCCCAGAGGCTTGAGGAAAACTTCTACAGCCTTTGCAGGCCAAAAAATGGGCCTGTTTCATCACTTCCGGTATTTCCAGAAATACAGGAAGTGACAAAATGGGTCTATTTTTCGGCCTGCAAAGACTTTCCTCAACCTCTGGGAGGCTGAAAAAGGCCTCAAACAGGCCAAAAATCAGCTGTGAGGCGCATGCATGTGCAGTGAGGTAAGTTTGCCTGTGGCTCGCGTGCCGGCACAAATGGCTCTGCATGCCACCTGTGGCACGCATGCCATAGGTTCGCCATCACAGCCCTATACCATTTCATACAAGGGGTTGTCCATCTCTTCCTGAAAATCTCCAGTGATGGAGCACATGCCACCTCTTGGGGCAAGCCTTTCTGCTGATTAATTTTTCTTACAGTCAGGAAAATTATCCATAATTCCAGGTTGCGTCTCTCCTTGATTAGTTTCTGTTATGTCCTGAGGACTCTAGGAGTTCTCACTCAGGTCCATTCACTTTGCGGGGGCGTTCTCCCCTTTACCCATTGGTTGGTTCTCCCCAGCAGCCAGCTATAAAAGCAGGCTGCGGGGTCCGACCAGTTGCTGATCACTGCGAGCCAGTTCCAGGCGTGGCAAGCACGGTCAGCCCTTTATTGTTATAATAAAGTATTGTTGCACTCATGCTCTGGTTCAGCCTCTCTTTTCCCAAACTTAACACTGGCGACGAGGATGGGATGGCTACCAGAAGCACCATGCAACCGCTGAGTCACTAGCCGCCGATCCGCAGCCAGAGAGAGCGATCGGCCGGCCGATAAGAGCAACGCTGATCCGCAGCCAGAGAGAGCGGTCAGCAAGCAAAAAGAGCAAACAAAAAGCTGACGCTGGTCCGCCGACAGAGAAAGCGGCCAGCAAGCAATAGAAGCGAACGCTGATCCGCAGCCAGAGAGAGCGGTCAGATCAAAGTTAGAAGCGTCTGTAGCCGCTTGTTAGCCCAGCTACAGGGAAAGTGAAGCGCTGCGAGCCGCAGCCGCTCATTGTTTAGGCGCGAAATTCAAACGGCCGTCATTTGAATTTCAAACCTAAAAGGCACAGCACAGCGCTGTAGTCAAGTCACTGACGCCACACAGGCGCGAATTTAAACGCCACCAACGGCTGACGGCCAAACGTGGTTGACCCAGAGAGAGAGAGGATCGCGAAAAGCCTCTCCAGAGCTGAAATCACTTGCCTGCCACAGGCACTAGAACATTTTCTGCTGCCCCAGAGAGATTCTTCCACAGGTTGTTCTACCGGCCCCATCACCATGAACTCCAATCCAGTCTTCCCAGCGTTCAAACTGGATGAGGAGAAGTGGGAATCATACAAGAACCGTTTTAACCATTATATCGATGCAATTGGGCTTGCTGATGCTGGAGAACATCGGAAAAAATCGTATTTCCTGATCTACTGTGGAGCCATCGTCTTCGATACTGCCACAGCCCTCGTGGCTCCACGTGAGTTGAAAAATGTTCCTTGGTCAGAGCTACTTGAAATCCTCACTAACCACTATTCTCCCAGGCCCTCACAGATTGCCAGGAGATTCACCTTCCGTATGAGGAAGCAAGCGGACAAGGAAACCATTAATCAGTATATGGCCACTCTCAGAACAGCAGCATTACATTGTGGGTTTGGAACCTACCTGGAGGACATGCTCCTCGATCAACTAGTCTGCGGGGTCAAGGACCTACACCTTCAAAGGCGCCTCCTCGCGAAAAAAGACCTCAATCTCGCACAAGCAGTCGAGGAGGCCTTAGCAGCAGAATTGGCAGCACACTCAGCCACCGAAATCCATGGCCCGACTGCCAAGCTGACATCAATCCCAGTCCACTCCGAGGAGGTGGTAGCAGAGGAATCCCTGAGTGATGAAAACGACGTCCACCGCCTCTCAAAGCGACAGACGGCCGCAGGTAGGAGCCAAACAAGAAAACATCGGTC
Organism: Pseudonaja textilis; assembly: GCF_049901715.1. NCBI lineage: Eukaryota > Metazoa > Chordata > Lepidosauria > Squamata > Elapidae > Pseudonaja > Pseudonaja textilis. Next base: position 8,498,956 of record NC_141996.1, read on the forward strand.
CACCCAAGCACATCATCCTGTGCCTAGCCTGTGGTGGATCTCATCTGAGGGCCACCTGCAAGTTTAAAGGAGCCACCTGCAATAACTGCCATAAAAGGGGGCACATCGCGAGAGTCTGCCAAGCTCCCCAAGGCTCAACACAAAGGCACCCCCCGTCTCACACTCGGGCTGCAGAGGCAAGTATTGAACTGTCGCACACATCACCGTGCCAAACACACTTGCCACACTGTTAGTAAAATCTCTCTCCGTTTACTTAGAAGGTAAACCGTGCCGCATGGAGGTTGACACAGGGTCAGCGCTCTCAATTATCTCGTGGAACGCCCTCAAGAGGCTCCAACCCAGCCTATCTACTAGCCGGCTCCAGAAGTGCCAGTTTAGCCTGAAGGACTACCAGGGGAGGACCATTCCTGTGATTGGCAGAGGCAAGTTCCTTGTCAGTTTTAAAGCTTTTAAAGGTCACCTACCTCTAGTGGTAGTTAACGGCAATCTCCCTACCTTATTGGGGCTCGATTGGTTTCCCCATCTCGGCCTAGGGCTAACAGGAGTCCATGCTGTCTCAACCTCAGACACTGACTCCTTATTCGCTGATTACTCAGATGTATTCAGCGAGGAGCTGGGGTGTTATAACGGTACCCCAATATCGTTCTCAGTCGAGCCCCAGGCAGTCCCAATCAGGCTAAAACCGCGTAGGGTCCCATTCGCTATTCGGCCAAAACTAGATGCTGAATTGGATAAACTATTAAAACAAGGGGTCATTGAGCCAACAGATTTCGCCAAATGGGAGACGCCCATTGTCACACCCTCAAAAAGACGGTAGCCTGAGAATTTGCTCGGACTACAAGACCACAATCAATAAGTTTCTACAAGTTAGCGCTTACCCAGTGCCCGTCATTCAGCATTTATTACACACTTTTGAACCTGGCAGCATTTTTGCCAAATTGGACATGTCTCAAGCTGTATCAACAGTTCCCTGTTGACAACCAAACAGCGGAACTCCAGACCATTGTCACTCACAGGGGTGCTTTCAGATGCAAGCGTCTCCAATTTGGCGTAAGTGTTGCCCCAGGTATCTTTCAATCCCTCATGGAGCGGATTTTACAGGGCCTCCTGGAGTAGTACCCTACTTCGACAACATCTTGGTCTCGGCCAGGGACAGACCCCAACTCTTCCAGAGAGTTCGAGCAGTGTTAGAGAGGTTCAGACAGCATGGCCTCAAATTGAAAAAAGAAAAATGCGCCATTGCCACTAGACAGGTGGACTTTCTGGGTTATAAAATTGACGCCTCAGGCATTCACCCCTGGAGTCCAAGGTTAAGGCAATTCATGAGGCACCCACTCCAACCTCCAAAACGGAACTACAGGCCTTCTTGGGGCTATTAAACTTTACGCGTCTTTCTTGCCCCATAAAGCATCAGTAGCTGAACCCCTACACAGATTACTGGATAAAAAGTCACCTTGGCACTGGGGGCACAAAGAAGACCATGCTTTTCACGCCGTGAAATCACTACTCACGTCAGAGGCGGTACTTATTCAATTCGACCCAAACCTTCCTTTAGTGCTGGCAGCAGACGCATCCCCCTTGGAATTGGGGCAGTATTGAGCCACAGGCTTCCCAATGGTGCCGAGGCTCCCATTGCCTTTTTCTCCAGAACGCTCTCCGCAACAGAGCGTAATTACAGCCAGATCGATAAGGAAGCTCTAGCAGCTGTTGCAGCAGTGAAAAATTTCACGAATTTCTTTTTGGCCATTTTTTTCGAGCTGGTCACAGACCACAAGCCCCTCCTGGGTCTACTAGCTGGGGACAAACAGACCCCTCAAGTCCTTTCCCCTAGGATGACGAGATGGACCCTCTTCCTAGCAGCCTACTCCTACAGACTCATACACTGGCCAGGTAAAACATTGTCCCACGCTGACGCTCTCAGCCGCTGTCCCTTGCCGGCCCCGGCTGAAGACCCTGCTCCTGTCCACGCTATTTTCGAGGTAACACAATTGGACCTCCCCATCACTGCCCTTGACATTGCTGCTAAAACCAAGGCAGACAAAACGCCGCCCAGGTGCTCGACTGGGTGAGGAGGGGGTGGCCGGGTGGCAATGTTGAAAACAAATTCTCACCCTTCAAGACCCGCATGCAGGAACTGTCCAGTTTGCAGGGCTGTCTACTGTGGGGCACTCGAGTGGTCATCCCGACCTTACTGCGCACCCGAGTCCTGGAGGCGCTGCACGAGGACACCCTGGCATCGTGAGAATGAAGGCATTAGCACGCAGCTACGTATGGTGGCCAGGCCTCGACGAGGACGTTGTCAGATGGGTAAGTTCCTGCAACATTTGCCAGGAATCCCGTCCTGCTCCTCCTATTGCCACCCCTACTAAATGGGAGAGCGCCAGCGCTCCGTGGTCCAGAATTCACATCGACCTGGCCGGCCCCTTGCATGGGAAGATGTTCCTAGTGGTTGTGGACGCCTATTCCAAATGGATTGACGTTGCACAGCTATCCACGACCACCACACAAGCAATCACCAACGTACTAACACGCCTGTTTGTTACGCACGGGCTACCCGACTCCATTGTCTCCGACAATGGCCCGCAGTTCGCATCAACTGAGTTCAGCCATTTCGCTGCCAACCTGGGTATCCGCCACATTTTCACAGCCCCATTTCATCCTGCCAGTAACGGATTGGCTGAAAGGGCCGTCAGGACCACTAAAGAAGCCCTGGCTAGGTTCAGTAAGGATGACTGGCACCACAAACTCTCGCGTTTCCTGATGAGCCAGCATTCAACTCCTTGTTCAGTCACCAACAAGTCCCCAGCTGAGCTCCTGATGGGCAGGCGTCTGAGGACTGTATTGGACAGACTTCATCCACAATACTGCCCTGACTCTCCCTCGCTTCCACATCGGGGTTAGACATTTTATCTTACAGGAGCCAGTATTCGCGAGGAACTTCGCTGGTGACCCCCTGTGGATCCCAGGCGAGATCGTGGCCATCACCGGACCAAGGTCGTATCGGGTCAGACTGGAGGACGGCGGGTCTGGAGAAGGCACCTGGACCAGCTGCGAGGCGCCTCAGCACCCACACTAGCAGGGACCCAGAATCACAAAGCGACGGGAGGTCTCAGCATCAACCCCACATCCACATCCTTCCCGGCGACCAGTACACACCAACCGTCAGTCCAGAAAACCCGAGCACGGACAGCGGCGTCCAGACGGTGGACCAGCCCGATCCAGTCTATGGGAGCACGTCCCCAGTGACCAACCCTGCGAGTCCCGGGCCTGCCCGAACCGAGGGGCATGTTGGTGACACTCACCCGGCTCTGCCTTCCCAGACAGACTCTGAGCGGACAGTCAGCGTTCCAGAGCTGCGCCGTTCCGGGCGCCAACATAAACCTCCTGCCTACCTCAAAGACTATGCGTGTTCGCATCTGGGGGAAGGGGTGTTATGTCCTGAGGACTCTAGGAGTTCTCACTCAGGTCCATTCACTTTGCGGGGCGTTCTCCCTTTACCCATTGGTTGGTTCTCCCCAGCAGCCAGCTATAAAAGCAGGCTGCGGGGTCCGACCAGTTGCTGATCGCTGCGAGCCAGTTCCAGGCGTGGCAAGCACGGTCAGCCCTTTATTGTTATAATAAAGTATTGTTGCACTCATGCTCTGGTTCAGCCTCTCTTTTCCCAAACTTAACAGTTTCCATCCACTGCTTCTTGTCCTGCCTTCTGATGCTTTGCTAAATAGGTTGACCTCTGCTTCTTTGTGGCAGTCTAAAGGTGAAATTCAACCACTTTGGCCCACCTTGGTAGAGGTGGTAAGGAAGGCTTAAATTGGTAAAAAAAAATTCACCTGTGATTGCTATTACTATTATACCAAGTATACCAAGCCACGCCCACAGCACACCCAGAGAGCCAGTAGGGAAAATTTTTGAATTGCACCCCTGTGGCAGTCCCTCAAATATTGGAACACTGCTATCATATCACCCCTGGTCCTTCTTTTCACTAGACTAGAAAAACCCTATTCCTCAACTGTTCTTCATCATCTTTGTTGCTTCTTTCAGAGTCTCTACATCTTTTTTATAATATGGTGACCAAAACTGGATGCATATTCCAAGTGTGCTCTTTAAAAGGCAGGGTTTACACTATCAGTTTTTAAAGGTGGTGTCTTCAATCTCCTTGTGCCACAGATTTGAAGATATTAAGATGATATTTGAAGATATTAAGATGAAACTAGGATGATTAGTGAACCGGACACTAAAACATATGAAGAATGGTTTCAGGAACTGGGCATGGCTAGTCTAGTGAAGAGAAGGACCAGGGGAGGCAGGATAGCAATCTTCCAATATTTGAGGGGCTGCCACAGAGGGGAAGGGGTTGAACTATTTTCCAAGGCATCTGAAGGCCAGACAAGGAACAATGGATGGAAACTGATCAAGGAGAGATTTAACCTGGAAATAAGGATACATTTTCTGACAGTGAGAACAATCAACCAATGGAACACCTTGCCCTCAGAAGTGGTGGGAGCTTTACCACTTGAGACTTTCAAGAAGAGATTGGACTCCCATGTGTCAGAAATGGTGTAGGATCTCCTGCTTAGGCTGGGGGTTGGACTAGATGACCTACAAGGTCTCTTCCAGCTGTCACCTGGAACAAAGACTCTCCTTATTCTTGACAATGCTCACCTTGATAAAAAAAAAATGCTCAGGAGAGATGGAAAGTTGAAGTCCCCCTTTTTTGCCCTAAAATACAGCATCATTCAATGCACAGATTGGGGGATCATTCTGGCAATAAAAGTGGGAAGAAATTTTTGGATGGTTGCGTTGGAAGACAGTCCAATAAAGAAACACAAAAGGCAGTGAATTGTGCAAACGGGCCCATTTCCAGCCTTCCCAAACTCCCAGGAGGCTCATTTTTGGCCCTCCCTGAGCCTCCACATGCGCCCTGCACTTACCTGCATCCAAAAAGGGGCATGTGGGGACTCCTGCATGGGGAGGGAGGGGTGGGCGGGGCCATCCAGGAGTGGGATTTGGGGGTTCTCTGAACTGCACAGAATCTTAGCTAGGGGCTCTCCCGAACCCCTGCGAACTCCCAGCAGCGAACACCCTGGTCATAAGTCAAGGACTACCTGTACAAATCAAGTGGTGAAGGGCACTGTCCTAAAAGACCCTCCTCTCATCTTCTACTGATCAGTAGATCTTCTTTCTGCTCCCGAGTAATTTGTCTTTTGTTTTGTTTTTATACTTTGCCTATGTTCCTGCCAAGAGAAAATTAAAACATGAAAACACCGCATATAATTTACAATCCCACTAAAGCTTGCACAATCTGTGCGATTACGTGATGGCACAGTCAATAATTAACATTCGATTTGAAATAGCTGGCATTTGGCTAGTTGATGGCTTTCATGCACTCAATCCGTTTTTAGAAGAGGCAGCCTTTTGCCTCATTAGTCACAGTGAGGCAGTAGGTCAAAATCTCTTCTCACCAACCCACAATTTATTCTTATGAAAAGTGTTAATAGGCTGAACAAACCAGAGTGCTCTGACTCCTAGCCAACCTTAGTTAAAAGTAATTCAATAAAGGCGTACACTTTCCCCCAAAATGAGTCCCAGAATCCTTTGCAATAGCACAGTGGTTTATTTGGGAAGAAAAACTTTTAAACTGCACCGCATAATTCAATCGATCAGAACAGAGCTGGAACTGACCTTGTAAGTCTTCTAATCTAACTCCATGCTCAAGTGTTTGGAGGCTGCAAATATTCTGGCAACACGGTCATAACGAACATTAATTTAAGGCTCCTTTTTGTCTATAAACAATAGGTAACACAATAATGCTTCAGGGTTTTATTACACCTGAATGCTGAGCTATAGTGACAGATCTACAAAGTTTCCTTCAATTGATACGTTAAGGGGTCTCCGGAGTTTAGTTCTTTATAGATGCTTAGAACTATAAAGTATATAAACAGCAATAACAATAGCACTTAGACTTATATACCGCTTTATAGAGCTTTACAGCCCTCTCTAAGCGGTTTACAGAGTAAGCCTATTTCCCCCAACAATTTGGGTCCTCATTTTACCCACCTCGGAAGGCTGGGAGGCTGAGTCAACCTTGTGCCTGGTGGGATGTGAACTGCCAAATTGTAGGCAGCTGGCTGTAGAAGCAGCTTGCAGTACTGCACTCTAACCACTGCGCCACAGAGGCTCTTATAAATGCTGAGAAATGCTTGGGTTTCTTTCTGCAGATTGTTTAATGCCAAAGGTTTCTTAAAAAATATGAATCTACCTAACTTCTATCCATCCATTTCAGATGTCATGGTCTATCAACAGGATCACCAAACTTGGCAACTTAAAGGCAACTTGTGGATTTCAACTCTCAGAATTCCTCAGCCATCCATGCTGGGAGTTGAAGTCCACAAGTCTTAAAGTTGCCAAGTTTGGAAAACATACACACACACACACACACACACACACACACACACACACACCCTGTTGTAGACCCTGACATCTCTAATGGATGGACAGATGTTAGGCAGATTCATATTACCTGTATTTTGGGGAGTACAAGACATTCCGAAGTATAACATGCACCTAGCTTTTGGGGAGGAAAACAAGAAAAAAAAATCTGCCTGTGCCTCCAACCAATTTGCCTCCTTGCAGCAAACAGCCTGGTTCATTTTCAGGTTCAGCGCAGCCTGATTAGCACAAACAGCTGATTGTTCGGCTGGATCAGCCTCCCAACGATCAGCTGTTTCAGGCTGCAGGGGCTGCCATAGCCTATTGCTGTCTCCGCGTGTCCCATTTTTGACCTCCGCATCCCGTTTTCAGCCTCCATCGCGTACCCCATTTTGGGCCCATTCCTGGCAGCGGGGATTGGAATGGGTGGAAAATGGGGCGCACGGAGGCAGAAAACACGGTGCCTGGAGGCGGAAATAGGCAATGTTGATCCCTGCAGCCTGAAACAGCTGATCTTTGGGAGACCGATTCAACCGACAATCAGCTGCTTGTGCTAATCAGGGTCTGCTGAAGCTGAAACAGGCTGTTTGCTGCAAAGAGGCAAATTGCTGAGAGGCAGAGGCCAAAGAGTGGGGGTCTGTGGGCGGGCATGGCTTCGGCAACATTCGCTGTATAAGTCGCACAAACATTCCCACCCACTTTTGAGGGTGGAAAAAGTGCATCTTATACTCTGAAAAATACGGAACCTTTGGTGTTGTGGACTTCAACTCTCAGAATTTCTCAGACAGCATGGCTGGCTGAGGAATTCTGGGAGTTGAAGTCTACAAGTCTTAAAAGTTGCCAAATTTGGAGACCCCTGATCTAACAAGATCCATCCATTCAAACGAAGAAGCCAGAAATAATTAAGTCGGAATGCTAAAATATCTGAAAGGACCAGCATCAGGAGATGATCCCCAGAACCAATCAATGCCTTAGGAAAATCTTTCTCGAACTCTTAGCTCCTTTCCAACCGACAAATAGTATTAAAAGGCTTAAACTTTCATGAGCGGCAACTGATTTCATGGGATGTAATTTTTGTAAATAAGCACAACTCTCCAGATGGGTTATATTGCAATACCCTTCATCTCCAAGATTATCTGTGTTGGCTTCATTTCTAAGGCTCAGTTAAATTAGCAAAACTCCATTAGATCAGGTTTAGTATCCATCACAAAGTTTTCATATCTTCTCAGATTTCCTGCTGGGTGACTGATCATTCTGAGACACAACCTGAAGGGAGAATGGCCACACTCAGTGTTTACTCTCAGGAAGAGCTCTGATTCCATCTTCTCCTATTCTGGGCACCAAACAAAGCTTTTTTAAAGTTTTCTTCATGTATATCTCTCTTTAATGGATTGCTCTTCAGATGTAAAAGTTTATAATCCACAGCCATATTCTTGATCCTTTCTGTGAGGTTCTTATTGGTACTCTTTTCACTATGGCTGTTATGACGAAGGGTGTGTTTTTATTTTAACCATATTCACAGGTTCCATACTGGGAAAATTTGAGATAGAACAATCTTTTCCAGATTTTAAAGCACTCTAATCATGGAGTCCAAAAATGTTTTTCAAAAGACTTTTAAGACTTTTCAAAAGGACCTCTTTGTTTTTCCTTGAAGATGTTTCGCTTTTCATCCAAGAAGCTACTGCAATTCTGACTGAATGGTGAAGGATGGAAGGATTTATGTTATGCAGTATATTTTGCAAAGAATAGAAATCTTTCCATTTTCCACCATTCAGTCAGAACTGAAGAAGCTTCTTGGAGGAGAAGCGAAACATGTTCAAACAAAACAAAGCCCAGCTGCCTTTTGAAAAAAAGTACATTTAGGACAACCATGACCTGGGTGACTGAGAATCTCATAGACATCTAATCATGGAGGATTCTTAAATGTCCATTTGTCTCTAGCCAAGTATCTGGATGGAAAACATGTTGTGAAATTTGAGTTGAGTCTATCACGTGCACCTCTATAACTGTCTGGTTTGGTTCTGCAACCCAACAAGACAGACACAGACTTCAAAGAATAATTAGGACTGCAGAAAAACAACAACTATTACCAACCTGCCTTCCATCGAGGACCTGTATACTGCACAAGTCAAAAAAAGGGCTGTGAAAATATTTACAGACCCCTCACATCCCAGACATAAACTGTTTCAACTCCTTCCCTCAAAATGTCGCTATAGGGCACTGCACACCAGAACAACTAGACACAAGGACAGTTTCCCCCCGAATGCCATCACTCTGCTAAACAAATAATTCCTTCAACACTATTCAGCTTTTTACAAAGTCTGCGCTACTATTATTAACCTTCTCATCACTCCTTATCACCCATCCCCTCCCACTTGTGACTGTATGACTGTAACTTTGTTGCTTGTATTCTTATGATTTATATTGACTGTTTTCTAGTATGATTTGATTGCTTATTGTACCCTGTGACTATTATTAAGTGTTGTACCTGATGATTCGTGACATTCGTGAATGTATCTTTTCTTTTATGTACACTGAGACCATTTGCACCAGGACAAATTTCTTGTGTGTCCAATCACACTTGGCCAATAAAAGAATTCTATTCTATTCTATTCTATTCTATTCTATTCTATTCTATTCTATCCTATCCTATCCTATCCTATCCTATCCTATCCTATCCTATCCTATCCTATTCTATTTGGAAATGCTACCACCTTTTCTTTATTCCTTTACTCTTTGTTTTAGTCAAATTTCCCTCCCCTTGTCTCTGAATAAAATGATGTAACCATTCCCATTTTCCATTAAAGTAAGTTCTTTTGAGATACAAAAGGAATTGGTTGTCATTATTCTTGGAATTGGATCTGGATTAAAACTTCAGGAAAAATATCACAAATAATTATTTCATGTGAGTTATGTCATCAATAATAAAATTGGCCCTTTCCTGTGCTTACAATGAAACCAGCATGTTGACGACTGATATTGTACAGATCATTTTATACATCTTCCATTAGTCATTTTATTCATCTTTCTGCAGCATCCATAATACGTATTGTTTTAATGATGAGGCAGTCGAGTTGTTTGATCATGAACAACTGAATTATGATTATCTTTATTGGAGTATAGTCTTGCATTTATATACATTTTTAGTTATTCTCCGTCATTGGTTAACTTTGGTTACTGCTTAACTTTCGTTACTGTTTAGTACAGTAATCCATACAATTAATTATCTCTAGTTAAAGTCTGTCTACTTCCTCTCTCTAATCCTCTTTATCCATAGATTAGTGACTTTGTTTGCCTGAGTTGTATTTGCTTGGAAACATTCTTTATCTGAGGTTTGCCATCCGAGATTGGAACATTCCTGCAATTACAACTCTACATATCCTCGTTTTTTATTTTAAATGGAGGATTCAAAGATTTATAAATGTATCGCAATTGTAGAGGGTTAAGAGAGGGGGAAGCGGGATGAAACAATGTGAATAAATTTGGAATACATTGAATAAAACAATAGGTTGCAATTAGTACAATAATAATAATTATAGCATAAAAGAAAAACTGTCTGAGCCAAGACCAATCAGGGAGCCATTGGTTAGCCACTCAAAAAGTGAGTAATGAGCATGGATATTATTTTGAATGTATGATTGTAAATTGGCAAGCTCATCCTCAATAGTTTTATTCAAAGAATGAAAATGCACAGCACATCCACGGCGTCCAATAAACATACAGAACCCTCCCTGATGGGCTAAAAGATAGTCTATGGCAAAAAGCTGCTGTAAGACATATTGATTTAAGTCTTCTATTTCATGCTGCAAATCACGAATAATAGCAGCGCTAGCATTGATGGATTTTTCAAGTCTGCAGATGAGACCAAGAATAGATCATCTGTTTTCTTGAGCAATTATGCCAGGATAAGAGCCTAGAGTAAGGACTCCTATAATGGCCCCTGCCAATGCATGGCCAAATGTAGAACCAGAAGACAATTGTGTGTCAATAATGACTTCATCATTACATGTAGGCCCCAGAGAGGAACGCCGCTGTCGAGTTGATGGGAGCGTACCTATTTGAACAGGTAGAGTAAAATAACCTATAGTTGCACATTGATAATTCTGAGGATGAAATTGTAGCGTATTTATCAAAAAAGAACCACATATTAGAATCCTTAAGCTGCCAACCAGCACATATCGATCCTGTATTAGATTGATCAGAGGCATTAAAAATAGGAAAATTATCAGGATACATATCAGGAGCTATATTAATTCCATGCAAAGAAGAATTAAAGGTACCTGACAACCAATAGTAGTCAGAACAATAACTATAATTCCCTAGTTCTTTTAATATGTGCTGAGCAGCATCATAATCAGACCAATTATGAAGCCAAGTGTGTTTAGCGTGACAACAGAAACACAGGCCCCTTGTAAACTGACTAATTTTCAAGTAACGCCAACAGACAGAATTCAATTGCATAGGGGGTTTAGAAAATAGCCAGGAGTCTGAAATAGATTGTAGTTGTGAGACAATAAATGTAGAAGACATGATCAAGTTAGGGGTAAAAGAAATTTGACCAAATGCCATTGGAGGCTCATAGTATAAAGTAATATTTGTGCCATGGGTCATAAACATGTATTGGGCATGACGAACCCACAAATTAGGGTTAAGACGAACCACAGAAGTATCATTTTGAGCAGAAATACCATTAACCATAAACAAGAAAATACAAAGTAAAATGGTAACAGAGTTAGTAGTAATAATAGCAAAAACAGCAGCAATAAGATTTTCAGGAGTCTGAGGTAATGAGGCCTGTTGCAGTTGTTGAGCTTGATATGTAGTAGATTTAACCTGGCCCCAAGTGATGGGTTGCGGGCGTGTCAACCTTGGAAGACGGACTTCCATGTTCAGTTGAAGATTGAAATCCAGAATCAGGTTGTGAAGGCCCTGATGCCATGCCATGATACAGACGAACACAGCGCACTGGAATTCACACTGCTTGTCGAGTAGAAGGATCTTCCACGGCGGTGTAACCGCGACCCCAGGTGATCAGTGGTGTAGGGCCTTTCCAGGTTGGATCTGGAGCTTGGTGATACTTTACCAAAGGCCTTGCTCAGTAGTTTTCAGTAGTTTGAAAATGCAAATTAACAGGTGAGTCTGCAAGAGAATCTAAAAAGGTTAAATAATGCCAAGTATATAATGCTACAGCAATGAGATTTTGAATCTTTCGCAGATGGTAAGGGCCAGACTCAGTTTGTAATTGTTTCTGAAGCAATGCCTTAAAAGTACGATGAGCTCGCTGAACTATAGCTTGACCCTGAGAGTTGTAAGGAATTCTGTGCACTAAAGTAATATTCCATTTCTGACAAAAGGTTTGAAATTCCTTACTAATATAAGCAGGGCCATTGTCAGTTTTAAACTGAGAAGGCCGACCCATTATAGCAAAAGAGGATAGGCAATGAGAAATAACATCTGAAGTACGTTCATGTTTTGAAGCAGTAACCCAAAGGAAGTGTGAATGAGTGTCAATAGACGTATGAAGATAACAGTATGGCTTAAAGGTTGAAAATTGAGTTACATCCATTTATCAAATTTGATTAGCTTGGGTTCCTCGTGGGTTGACACTCACTGGAAAGGGAACTGCCAGTTGCTGACAAGCTGGACAAGCACAGACAATATCCCAGGCTTGAGATAATGAAATTTTAAATTGCTTTGCAAATAAGAAATAAGAATGACTAGCAACAGGGTCAGCAAACAAAGAGGCAACATCCTTTAAGGATTTATCTGCCTTCCAATTTCCTTCAGTCAAGGCATTAGTAAAGGGATTATGACTTCGAATGTGTTCTACATACAAAGAATACAAGCGAGTTTCCAAACTATTCTTTAAAGATAAAAACAAGGATAAATTCTTATCCAAAGAGAGAGCACAATAAGAAAAGGGAAAAGATTGCATAGCTAAATACACATATTGAGTATCAACGATCAAGTTAATAGGTTGGTCATTGAACAATCGTAAAGCCAAAATCACAGCAGCCAGCTCAGCACGTTGAGCTGAAGTCTGTGGGGCAGTAAATTTAGAATATCATTGTTGTTGAATCTGTCAGACAACCACACCCCTTGTAGGTGATCCATCAGTAAAGACCGTAAGAGCTTTAGAAATAGGATTTCGCACAAAAAAGGAAGAAAAGGGCAGATTTAAAGTAGTAGTAACCACTATTCTAGGATCCTTGGGTAAAGAATACAAGTTTCCCACATATTGAGAAAAGACTATCTGATATGATTCTGAAATCATCATCAAATGCTCATGTTCAACTTTTGTATGAGTGAAAGCTATGCTAATGAGATCCTGTCCTGTAAGATGTAAGGCTCGTTTATGACCTTTAATAATCAAATCCTCTAATGCTGATTGATAAGGATAAATGTTTCTAGGCAGAGTAGCTGACACATTAATCCATTCATGAATGTTGACCGCTTGTGGGGACGCATTAGAATAAAGACATCCCATGGGTAAGGGTGTAGTGGGAAGAATTGTTAAGTTCTATTGTTAAGGATGTTATCCTGTCCACATATCGATGCTTAAACTTATTCAATATGTCTTGAAGGCATGTTCTTTGAAGATCAGTTAATACAACTAGATCTCCTGGTGATTGTGCTCCCTTCAAAGACTGAAATAAGGGCAACATATCACCAGTTGTAATGTAGAAGAATGGGCGTGCCCAATTAATAATGCCAAGTAATTTTTGCCATTGTACTAATGTATATGATTTCTGTACTTGTAATTCAGAAAGAATTGGAATGGAGGAATTGTGCAACATTCTATGTCCTAAGTAGGTATAAGGTTCTACCTTTTGAATTTTGTCTGAGGCTATATACAATCCCTTGTTAACTCTGTTAACTCTTTTAACAACTTAGATTCATCAAAATCCGGGGCTGCTATCAATATATCATCCATATAATGATAGACTAAATAGGAAGGAAATTTATTCTGAAAGGATTGAAGGGCATTATCCACGAAATATTGACAAAGTGTAGGGGAATTAAGCATTCCCTGAGGCAACACTTGCCAACGATATCATTTTGTGGGCATGCAATTATTAAAAACTGGGACAGTAAATGCAAATTTTTCTTTATCTTGAGGCTGCAAACGTATAGTTAAAAAACAGTCTTTAAGATCAACTACCGGAAGAAGGCGGAGCCTCCTCGCTGACGGATGGTAGATCGCAACTCTCTGCGGCTACCATCTGTGCTCTTTCGTCAGAGAGCCCCAATTATTATGATTAGGGGCTGAAACTGCCTTGGAGGGGCAGCGGAGTAAGGGGAAGCAGCAAGCTGATTGTGGGGAGCCGCATCTCCCCGCTTGGGCTTGTTTTTTTTTTTTCCCCTGAAGACGACTGCAGCGGTGGTTTAAAATGGCCACCCCGAAGAGGACGACTCAAACAGCTGATCAACTGTATATGCTCCTCCTCCTCCTAAAGCAGCAGCCTGAGCATGTCTCATATATTCACTCTCCCAAACCACATATTGCATTAAAGTTAAAATCATGCGAAATATTTGCTTCCAATCTTCAGGGATCATTGTATAACCATTTTTTATTCCTTCTACAAGTCTTCTTGTAAAATTACCACTAATCCCATAGTCTGTAACGGCCTTTTTAAACTCTCTTAAGATCTGATAAGGCAGACCCTCCCATTCTGCTACTTGCAATCCAAGCTGTGGCCCCTGACCAGGATGATATTGTACTGGACAAACAGACAGTAATTCTGCAAGTTCTGTTCCTAAGACAGAGGCATCCCTTTTACAAGTCTTTACCATTTTCTGAAAAGAAGACTGAACAATAGAGTCAGGAGGCTTTTGCCCTGTATCTGCAGGAGCTGAGGGAATTCAGGTGAAGAAGGGGGACAAATGACAGCATTAGTATAATGTGAAAGTGGAGGTGTTAAAAGAGAAAGTTCATTGTGACCAAATGTTTCAATTGCATGCCTACATAAATGCCACATGTGCAAAAGTTCTGTTTTCGCTCGAGGTTCAGTATGCAATGTTTTCCCAATACGTTCCCAATCAATTAATTTTAAAGACCCCTTTTCTGGGTACCATAGGCACTGAGCTGCAATCTCCTGGACCAGCCTTAAGAGATTTCTCTGTGGTACCTCAGTATTATTTTTCTTCAACAAATAGCCTAATTAATCTACATGCTTCCTTTGTTCCTCAGAAAGCGAAGACCCCATACTTACAGAAACCAAAAGGTTGAAGAAACCACAAAGGGTTGAAGGTGCACCAAATCCTTGCTGGACGAAGTAAGAGGGTCCCTGTTCAGGTGCCACTTGTTGTAATGACGAGGCAGTCAAGTTGTTTGATAATGAACAATTGAATTATGATGATCTTTATTGGGGTATAGTCTTGCATTTATATACATTTTTAGTTATTCTCCATCATTGGTTAACTTTGGTTACTGCTTAACTTTCCTTACTGTTTAGTACAGTAATCCATACAATTAATTAACTCTAGTTAAAGTCTAACATATGTCTACTTCCCCTCTCTAATCCTCCTTTATTCATAGATTAGTGACTTTGTTTGCCTGAGTTGTATTTGCTTGGAAACATTCTTTATCTGAGGTTTGCCATCCAAGATTGGAACATTCCTGCAATTACAACTCTACAACATATTTTGGTACTTATGGATCTCATGGGCTATTTAAAAAGGGCCAACTTCAGTGACTTGGATAGAGATATTGAACTGAATCTGCTCCACCAAGGGTTAAATCTTTCCTGTGGGATAATAGAAGCACAGATAGCCATTCCATTTCCAAAAATCCTCCTTTCCACTAAATCAGAGTCTTATGTCAGCCCCAACAGAAAATGTCTTTAAGCATAAACTCCTGGCTCAATATTTACCTTCTGCAAAAAACACCAATTCTGCAAAGCAAGCATCTGAAAATATTAGTCTCCCTGTTGAAAAAAACAGAAATGGCTCTTCCTTCCTTCCTTCCTTCCTTCCTTCCTTCCTTCCTTCCTTCCTTCCTTCCTTCCTTCCTTCCTTCCTTCCTTCCTTCCTTCCTTCTGTTGGAGGTTAAAACCCACCCCTCTCCTAGGAAAATGAAATATTTTAGGATATATTTTTAAAAGGCAGAATATTTCCCCTAAAAGAGGAGAAGAAACTCAGAGAGGCAGAAACTCAGCCCCATCCCACCTTTGTCAATGGGCCATTAAGGGCTGGGCCAGTCTATTCTACATAACAAAGATTTATCTCCTTCAGGCAGAGCCATTTAATTGCCCTTCATTGCCTCACTCACCAAGTTTCAACCAAACTTAGCATGCAGACAACCTACAAAGCTAGCTGTGACCTCTGATAACAACCAATCAGAATACTCTTCCTGTGCCCCAAGAAGTTCAAAACCAGAGAGGGTATAAAACCCAGGGACTCTCAGCATCTCTTCCCTTTTTCTTTGCCCAAGAGCTCCAAAGTGTGTGATCCTATCTACCATTAAACCATCTTTTCAAACAGCCTCCATGTTTCCAGTGTCTTTTTCCCCACTTAGAACTGAACCCAGAAGGATATTTCTTCCAATCCTTCCTTCCTTCCTTCCTTCCTTCCTTCCTTCCTTCCTTCCTTCCTTCCTTCCTTCCTTCCTTCCTTCCTTCCTTCCTTCCTTCCTTCCTTCCTTCCTTCCTGCCAACCAACCTACCTGCCTACTTACCTACCTTACATTTAGACTCCAAATGGATGGAAACCGATCAGGCAAAGAAGAAGCAACCTAAAACTAAGGAAACATTTCCTGACAGAGCAATTGAACAGTTTGCCTCCAGAAGTTGTGGGTGCTTCAACAGTGAAGGTTATTTTTAAAATGAGAATCTCCTTACCTTTAGAAAGAAAAACCCATGGCCATTAAAAGCGTTGTCCTTCTGTCTTTAAAGTTATCCATCCAAAACTTCTGTCTGTTGACCACCAGTGCCACCTGGTGGACAAGGGTGAGGCATTGTGAATAGCAGGAGACTGCGCCAAAAATATTCTGGCTTGAAATTAAATGATGCAAGCCTGGAGTGTCCAGGAAACGGTTTTATATGTCAATTTGTAGTTCAACCATAACTCAGGGTTAACGTTTTGATGGGCTTCGTTGAGGTCCTGGAAACCAGCAGTATTTTGCATCACATTCTTATTTTCCTTTGCTCCACAGTAGATCAGTGGTTCTTAATCTGTGGTCTGCAGACACCTGGGAGACCGTAATATTATCATAGAAAGTCCTTGGAGGCTTGAAGAGATGTTATGTTTTAAATCTTGAGGTAACTCCTGGGGGTCTGTGGCCATGGTCCCTGGCCACAAAATATATTTGAAGAGGGTCTATGCTGAAGAAAAGATTGAAAGCCATAGCAGTAGAATACGTATACATATACATATATGTTATGTCTCCTCTTGGAAATTCAAACGAACAAACAGAAAGCAGCCATTTCACAATCAAATCAAACTGAAGGAAATAACAAGATAACGGCTGGCAGAAACTGTTAAGACTCCCCTTCGAAATTCAAACAAACAGAGAGCTCTTTGCAGTAACGTCCTCATTCAAAATAGTCATTTTGTTCCTGGAGAAAGGCACCAGCTCAGCTGTGTCCTTTTATACCCATTAAGGCAACGTGCTAATTAACTGGCTTGCCCTTCAGATTAACGCTTCCTGGTTCTGACGTCAATCCACGATCTAACAGTCATCAGAGTCAAAACTCCCAACAGGACCGATCCTTCCAATCACAACACTATCCCCCACCTCAGGGCCCTTCCCCCGAGTCTGATGATTAACCTGATGATGTTTCATTGACAACCCCACTCTGTCTCCCACAGCCAATGGAGGCGTCACTCGTTCCAATTGTCTCAGGTGGTCTACACATTGGAGACTTGGAAAAGAAATACCGTTCTGCGACCAAGCCACCAACGGATTGTGCAAACGCAACCAGGACATTCCGAGCACCAAAGGGAGATGAAGGTTCGAGGTGATATAAAAACTTATCGCCTCCTCATGATCCCCAATGATCATACGCACTGGCTGGGTGGCGAAACGAATGGGCCCAGACTTGAGCTCACGCCCATCCACCGTTTCCACCTTAATGGGTGGATGTACAGCAACCAATGGGATCCCATAGTGCGTAGCAAAAGCTCGGTTAATAAACTGATCATAAATCCTACTTTAGACCGGTCAGTTGGGAAGTCTTCAGGCCTCAGAGAGATAAACAATTGGCATTGACCCATAAATGCCGGGAACCTGTCCATTTGCCCAGAAAATTTCTCCGGCATGGATACTGGGCTTTTCCTCACAGGAGGGGCAGGGGGAATAGCAGCAGGGCTTGGTAAGCTGGACACATAATTCAGAAATTGTGTTACCTGATTCTGAAGCGTCACATTGCTTTGCAGTAGCTGATTAATTTGTTGTTGTTGCTGCTCTACCAAACGCTGCAGTTGATTTGAATCCATCTTGCTTTAAAGATGGTTTGTTTGGGCCAGGAACAATAATGTTATGTCTCCTCTTGGAAATTCAAACGAACAAACAGAAAGCAGCCGTTTCACAATCAAATCAAACTGAAGGAAATAACAAGATAACGGCTGGCAGAAACTGTTAGGACTCCCCTTCGAAATTCAAACAAACAGAGAGCTCTTTGCAGTAACGTCCTCATTCAAAATAGTCATTTTGTTCCTGGCGAAAGGCACCAGCTCAGCTGTGTCCTTTTATACCCATTAAGGCAACGTGCTAATTAACTGGCTTGCCCTTCAGATTAACGTTTCCTGGTTCTGACGTCAATCCATGATCTAACAGTCATCAGAGTCAAAACTCCCAACAGGACTGATCCTTCCAATCACAACACATATACATATACATGCATACATTACATATATGAATAGAACAGAACAGAATAGAATAGAATTCTTTATTGGCCAAGTGTGATTGGACACACAAGGAATTTGTCTTTGGTGTATATGCTGTCAGTGTACATAAAGAAAAAATAAAATACATTCATCAAGAATCATAAGATACAACACTTAGTGATAGTCATAGGTTACTAATAAGCAATCAACTCATGCTAGGGAACAAATAAAACAATATAAATTGTAAAGATACAAGCAAGACGGCTATAGTCATAAGTGGAAAGAGGTAGGTACTAGGAAGATGAGTAGAATAATAGTAATGCAGACTTAGTAAATAATTTGACAGTGTTAAGGGAGTTAGTTGTTTAGCAGAGTGATGGCATTTGGGAAAAAATTGTCCTTGTGTCTAGCTGTTCTGGTGTGCAGTGCTCTATAGCGTCATTTTGAGGGTAGAAGTTGAAACAATTTATGTCTGGGATGTGAGGGGTCTGTTGATATTTTCACAGCCCTCTTTTTGACTAGTGCAGGATACAGGTCTTCAATGGAAGGCAGGTTGGTAGCAATTGTTTTTTCTGCAATTCTAATTATCCGTTGAAGTCTGTGTCTGTCCTTTTGGGTTGCAGAACCAAACCAGACAGTTATAGAGGTGAAGATGACAGACTCAATAATTCCTCTGTAGAACTGGATCAGCAGCTCTTTGGGCAGCTTGAGCTTTCTGAGTTGGCGCATAAATGACATTCTTTGTTGTGCTTTAATGTATAATATAAATTATAAATATAATTAATACATTTTTCTTTTACGTTCATGTGAACAGTATATTGTCTTGGTCAGTTTGCTTACAAGTAGTAATATTTATCCAATTTCTAATCTCTATCTCTATTATCAAGACATTGATAAAACAAGTTCCATGTTGAAAAATATTCTCTATCTTCTTTATCCTTTATCTTTAATGTCAGTGTATCCATTTCTGCACAATCTCTTTTTTTAAAAAAATTACTCTCTCATCTGTAGGTATTTCCTCATTTTTCCAGTGCTGTGCAAATACAATGCTCACTGCTGTCAAATCATGGAATATTAAGTATATAGTCCCTTTATCATAGTTTTCTTGTACTATGACTAAAAAAAAATATTTCTGGTTTGTAATCTATGTGTTCAGTAGATGATTTCTAAAGTGATGATGCATGCATGAATTTTCCACTAGATGTCACTAACTCATCACAAAACAAGCAGAACATTAAGCATCTGGGAGCAGAGATTTGGATCCTCGATATTACATTACAATAATAGATCAAAGATTAGGGTGAATCATTAGAAGGGACCTTTGAGATCTTCTAGCCCAACCACCTGTCCAAGGCAGAAGACCTTATACTATCCCAGACAAATGGTTATCCAAATTTTTTTTGGAAAACCTCCAGCAATGGAGCACTCACAATTCTGGGAGACAACCTGTTTGTCTGATTACAGATAGTCCTCAACTTACAAGTCATTTAGTGGCCGTTCGAAGTTACAACAGCACTGAAAAAAAGTGACTTATGGCTGTTTTTCACACTTACGACAGTTGTGGCATCTCCATGGCCAGGTGATTTGCATTTGGATGGTTGACAACTGATTCCCATTTATGATGGTTGCCTGTGATCTCCTTTTGCAACCTTCTGATGAGCAAAGCCAATGGGGAAACCTGATTCACTTAACAACCGTCTTACTAATTTAACAGATGCGGTGATTCACTTAAAACAAATGTGCCGAGAAAAGTCGTAAAATGAGGCAAAATTCACTTAACAACTTTCTCCCTTAGCAACATAAATTTTGAGCTCAATTGTGGTCGTATGTTGAGGACTACCTGTACTGGAAGGCAGCTATCCTGTCACCCCTAAACCTTCTCTTCATTAGACTAGACATATGAGGCTCCTTTAACTACTCAAGAGGTATTCTTAAAACATAGGCAGAAGCCAGGAAGAGCCGCGGGGGCGCAGTGGTTAGAGTGCAGTACTGCAGGCTACTTCTGCTGGCCGTCGGCTGCCTGCAGTTCAGCAGTTCAATTCTGACCAGGCTCAAAGTTGACTCAGCCTTCCATCCTTCTGAGGTAAGTTAAATGAGCACCCAGATTGTTGGGGGCGACAGGCTGTCAACCACTTAGAGAGAGCTGTAGAAGCACTGTAAAGTGGTGTATAAGTCCAAATCCTATTGCTATTCATCTTTTTCTGGATTGTTCTGACATCTACCAAAAATGAAACCAATAATTTACACTTAGTTGCACATCCAATTACATTTTGAGGAACTAGAACTAAGGGGTGTTACTTCTACTTTTTCTAAGGAATTACAGAAAATCCTCCCCTATTGCAGTCAAGATTTGGTGAAGGAAATGAAGACTTAGTTTAAATTGGCTGCTTCTTTCGAAAAATGAGGTGCTGTTGCTGTTTGGTTTATTTGACTTATATGTATATATCTATAAACTGCTTTGCTCAACTCTTTCTTGATTAATAATATTAATTATTGCACACACACTCACAAATAAGTCACAAATTGTCAGGACTCTTGCTCATTGTGCAAAACATTGTAGCATCCTTTTTATCATAAGCTCCCCAATGCAGCTTCTCCCCTGGATATTAAGAACAGATAGAATAATAGAGTTGGAGGGGACCTTGGAGGTCTTCTAGTCCAACCCCCAGCTCAAGCAGGAGACCCTATTGTCCAGCCTCTTTTGGGGAGCCTCCAGCGATGGGGCACCCACAACTTCTGAAGGCAGACTGTTCCACTGGTTGGTGGTTCTCACCATTAGGAAATGTCTCTTTAATTCTAGGTTGCTTCTCTCCATGGTTGGTTTCAAAAGTGTGTTATTCAGCAGGTTCTGAAGAACCGGTAGTGGAAATTTGGAGTAGTTTGGAGAACCAGCCATTCCCACCTCTAACAGGCCCCGCCCCCATCTCTTCTCTGCCTCCCGAGTCCCGGCTGATTAGCTGGGTTGCCCTGCCCAGGAGGACGGAGCTGGAAAGCAGGTTAATGGGGTGAGGAGGGAATGGGGATTTTGCAGAATCCTTCCCCTGCCATGCCCACCAAGCCACACCCACAGAACCAGTAGTTTAAAAAAAAATTGAATCCCACCACTGGTTGGTCTCCATCCGTTGCTTCTTGTCTTGCCTTTTGGTGCAACGGATGGAAACTAAGAATACGCAAGCATTTAAGCACCAGAGAACTTGCAAATTGTACACCACCCAGAGCCCCTCGTTGAGGGAGATGGGTGATTAAGAAGTGTGAAATGTACACATCTATCTATCTATCTATCTATCTATCTATCTATCTATCTATCTATCTATCTATCTATCTATCTATTGACCTATCATCCATATCTATCTATCTATCTATCTATCTATCTGTCTGTCTGTCTGTCTGTCTGTCTGTCTGTCTGTCTATCTATCTATCTATCTATCTATCTATCTATCTATCTATCCATCCATCCATCCTATCTATCTCATCTATCTATCTATCTATCTATCTATCTATCTATCTATCTATCTATCTATCTATCTATCTATCTATCTATCTATCTATCTATCTATCTATCTATCTATCATCCATATCTATCTATCTATCTATCTATCTATCTATCTATCTATCTATCTATCTATCTATCTATCTATCTATCTATCTATCCATCCATCCATCTCTATCTATCTATCTATCTATCTATCTATCTATCTATCTATCTATCTATCTATCTATCTATCTATCTATCTATCTATCTATCATCTATCTATCTATCTATCTATCTATCTATCTATCTATCTATCTATCTATCTATCTATCTATCTATCTATCTATCTATCTATCTATCCAAATAAACAAACTCTTTCCCCCCCTGTGGAATAATTGCAGGATCAGTTCATCATCATGCATTAAAATAAACAGCCTGCACTTTCTGCTTGAGGGACATTCCAAGACAGCTTTTCAATTAAATTTCAGGAAGGACATGTCACTTCCTCAAGGAAGTGGGAGTAAACCTCAGGAAATTAGCTAATGGTTAATGTAAATAGAAAAAGCTTTGGATTCTCATAACAGGCTCTGCATTGAAGCCGGATTACCGATTTCCCTTGCGTTGAAACAAGTAAAACTGTACAAACTGTTTGTTTGTGTGAAGAAAAACCTGGTGAACTTTATACCTTGGTGTTTTAAAAGGAGGCTGGATCCTTAAGTGCTGTTTTGGCCAGCGGTCAAAAAGAATTTGCCCTCGTGAACTATAAGATTTCAGCAGAGAAGAGACTAGCCCGTGGCTGGAATCCCCATTGGGGGAACGGGTTTGCAATCAGACGTTTTGGGGTTATTTCCAGCAAGGTTAGACTTATAGGAATGAGAAGGGGGACATGAGCCAGGGAAGGAACAATTTGAGGGCAGGATAACAAAAAAATTTGAGAGGCACAATTGTCCTCTCCACAAAGATTGTCCCCAGGTTTCTTAGGTAAACACCGGGGTGGGCTTCAAATATTTTAGCGACTGGTTCTCTGCCCAGTTTGCTGGATGGGCGTGGCCTAGTCAACATTCTGCATTTTCACCCTCCCTGGGGTCCATAGGCTTGTTGTGGTTCACCGGCAGCCAGTGCAAATGGCAGCGGAATCGGACAGTGGGGAAGAAAGGGGACCAGTCAGGGAATCTGGAGAGGACTCAGACGAGGGTCCTGCATCTGATGCAGGGATGTGGCCAGGACCCTCTGGGAGTGGGGTGCTGCCTCCGGAGCTTTTGGCATCTGGCAGCAGCGAGGCAGAGGAGCCAGGGGAGCCTCTTCCCAGTGCGTGTGTGCACAGAGCTGCTAGACGGTGAGAGCAGCTGAAGCAGAAGGGGACACTCGGGAGTAAGGCTGGGAGTTGATTGCCCCTCCCATAAGGGATAAAAGTCTGGCCAAGATGACGAAACCTTTGCAGGAAGCAAAGTAGTTCAATCGGTTCCAAGTCACCCTGAAAGCTCTTTATACTTAGGTTGGTTTCTTTTCTAGCGAATTTGATACTTCTGTTTTGGCAGCACTTCACAGAGAGCAGCTGTGAAAGGTGTGTGCTTATCTTGGGGGACTGTTTGAGCTTAATTCCGGCTGGGAATGAAAAATATTCCCTGCAATAAAACAGGTTTTGTTTTTAAAACAGGTTTGTGAATAATGACTGTTTATGAAGCCTAGGTCAGAAGAGGCGAAAACGGCCTCCCCAAGGCTCCGGTCCCATTTCCAGCCTTCCTGAACTTCTGGGAGGCTCATTTTTTGCCCTCTCTGAGCCTCTGCACTTACCTCGCATGCAAAATCGGCCATGTGGGGACTCCTGGGAGGGGCGGGGCCAGCCAGGGGCGGGATTTGCAGGTTCACTGAACTGTGCAGAATCTTAGCTAGAGGATCTCCCGAAGCCGTGAGAACCTGCAGCAGCCCACCCTAGGGTATAGAATCCTTCATTTACAATCATTTGCTTAGAGACCTTTTGAAATCACAAGGGCACTGAAAAGGTGACCTATGACTATTTATGCAACTTCCCCATGGTCACGTGATTGAAATTTGGATGCTTGGCAACTGACTCATATTTATGAGTGTCCTGGGGTCATGTGATCCCCTTTTGCGACTTTCTGACAAGCAAAGTCAATGAGGAAGCCAGATTCACTTAACAACTGCAAGGATTGACATAACTGTGGCAAGGAAAGCCATGAAAAGGGTTAAAATGAGCTACGGTGGCGCAGTGGTTAGAGTACAGTACTGCAGGCTACTTCTGCTGACTGACGGCTGCCTGCAATTTGGCAGTTCGATTCTCATCAGGCTCAAGGTTAACTCAACCTTCCATCCTTCCGAGGTGGGTAAAATAAGGACCCAGATTGTTGGGGGAAAGAAGCTGACTCTGTAAACCACTTAGAGAGTAAAGCATTGTGAAGCGTATGTAAGTCTAAGTGCTATTGCTCTTAGCCAAGGGAGGGAGTGTTGTCTGAAGACACTTCCCTAATCATGAGGCCCAAAGGGCATGGAACGCTGTAACTTTCCCGCCGAAGTGGTACCTATTTATCTACTTGCATTTGCATGCTATCAAACCACCAGGTGGGCAGGAACTGGAGCAAGGAACAGATTGCCCATTCAAACATGCACACAATATCAAAATGTGCATATAGAAGGACAAAGCTTATGACATGACATGACACCTTTGTCATTATCTAAATTACCTTCTTCTTCTAAAGCAACTTCTGGCTGCTGAACTCCCCAGCTCTGCTATGGGGAAACCGTCCAAAAAATTTTTTGGTTCACAGCATAATTAAATGACTTTTCCCTATGGAGGCTATTAAAGGTAAAGTTTCCCCTTGCATATATGTGCTAGTCATTTCTGGCCCTAGGGGGCGGTGTGCATCTCTGTTACAAAGCTAAAGAGCCAGCACTGTCCAAAAACATCTCCATGGTAATGTGGCTGGCATGATTAAACACCGAAGGTGCACGGAACACCGTCACTTTCCCACCAAAGTGGTCCCTATTTTTCTACTTGCATTTTTACATGCTTTCGAACTGTTAGGCTGGCAGAAGCTGGGTTGAGTAATGGGAGCTCACTCCGTTACGCGGTGCTAGGGATTCAAACCACCGAACTGCCGACCTTTCTGATCGAAAAGCTCAACGTCTTAGCCATTGAGCCACTGCGTCTCTTGGAGGCTATTAATGATGTCCAATGTCCAATGATGGGAATCAGAAGAGGACGGATGATCCTTGAAGTCCCTCCCAACTCTGGCTGCAGAGTAATTTTTTAGTATGCTTTTCCGCGATAAGGAACCACGTAGAGTGCCCAAAGTTCCACAATTCTTCTTTATTGTGACTTAGGATACAAGATAACTCATTACCACGTCACACGCTTTAATAAAACAAAACAAAAAATATTTTGATACAAAAATTAAATAGGAAGGCCTTCTTTTTTGTACAACGATAAATTAAGAAATTTACAGTAGACATAGCTATTCCTCTGTACAATTGCTGACAAATGTCCCTCTAGCCTCACCCCCAATTGTGTCCATTTTAATTTAACAGAAAACAAAAAACAAAACTGGGGTAGAAATTATCCGCAGTAACTTGTCTTAAGACACGTAACGTAAAACATGTACCTCTGTGTCACAATCTCAGCCGGTGCTGGCCAACCTGAAGTTCGGTGTCAATGAAATCGCCCATATCTTTATTTTACAAGCATTATCAAGGTTTTATTTTTAAAGAAAAAAAAATCTCTGATACTATAATAGAAAAAAAGACGTGGCCGGAATCATTCCAGAAAAAGAAAACGGTGGGAGAGGAACGGAGCAAATATGCTTAAATTGTAACTTGGACAGAGGATTAAAAACATTTGCATGTGATTTAAGAGCGAGCAGGAATACAATTGCGATTCAGTGGTTCAATTGTTCAACGTGTCATGTTCCACGCAGCAGCCAAAGTAAGTGGAAAGCACTCCCAGAACAAATGGGTTGTGTCATTGCAGTGCGCAGGAGGGCTGTGCATTTTTTTAAAAAGTGTTCCTGTATATTCAATCTACTCCCTCCCCTGCCCTCCCCATCCAACTAAAGACGTCAATGAGTTGGCCCCAGTCACCCTCCCAGGTTGCTTAAAAATAATTGCAGGAAACATTTCTACACAGGGGCTCCCGACTATAATCTGAATTAGACCATCCAGCCTACTGAGGTCAGGTTCCGGTGGCTTTACTCTTTGAGTATTTCCAAGCCCTTTACACCTTTCAGATTGTGACAAAGGAGGCTGTCTATCTGGACAACAAATGGCATTTCCACGAACTTTTTATTCGTATAGATGTTGGCAGGTATCCGTAGAACAAAGGTACACCAAGGTGGCCATCTCATCCTAGAGTGCTGGTGTGCAACCATATCATGTTAAGATGTAGGGTGGCAATATGTTTCAAAAAGATATCATCCACTTCATATCTTTGCCCCCTCTGGCTCCATAATTTTGTAATTTGCAAATGCAGAGTAAAGCTGATGACCAAAGAAAACCCCACACTTTTGAGCTTGGCAGCAAATTTACAACGAGGAATGGTTTGCTCTATTACAAATAACATTTTTCCCCTACTTAGAAATGAGTACAAAACATCGGCCATTTAAAAATGCAATTTAACGATCAGATTTCCTTTAAAAAAAATAGTTCTTCAAGATCAGAGGTCTCCAAACTTGGCAACTTTAAGACTTTTGGACTTTAAGTCCCAGAATTCTGGGAGTTGAAGTCTACAAGTCTTAAAGTTGCCAAGTATGGGGACCCCCTGTTCAAGGTAAATGTTTTTTTTAGCCTCTGCAATTTTAAGATGCGTGGATTTCAACTCACAGAACTCTCCAGTCAACAAGTTAGGATTACCGATTGAATAATAAAGGGAAAGAAATCCCTATCCAGAAATGAATAAAAAAACACAGGCCATCTAAAAAGGTAGCTTGGTAATCAGTTTTTTTTTTTTAAAGGTTCTTCAAGATCAAGGTTTTTCAACCTCTGCCACCTTTAAGGTACACAGACTTCAATTCCCAGAATTCCCCGGCCAGCAAGCTAGGATTTCCGATTGGATAATAAAAGAGAGAGAAACACCTGTGAAATGTTAGAAGCCAAAAATAATGCCAGGTCTTTCCAGGCATCAATCCTGTCCCTCCTATAAGCACGCTCAAAAGAGGCTTTTGTACAACTCTTCAAAAGAAAAAAAAGAAAGAAAAAACCAGGAGTAGAAAGTCTGTTTTAACTACAGGTAATCCTTATTTTATGACTGTAATTGAACTCCTACATTCGCTTGTAAGTTATGATGGTCATAACTTATATAATGGGACCACACCTGATTTGACAAGCTTTTTCTTTTGCGGTAGTGTTTAAGCAAACCCATTGTTCAACCGTGAGATGGGAAGCGGAAATCCACACCAATTTCCAACATAAAACTCGAAAATCGTGGTCACCTGACTGTAGCAAGGTGCTGAAAATGGCCATAAATGCAGACTGGTTGCCAAGCAACCAAAACGCGATCATGTGACTGGGGGTGGCGGCAGGACGGATATCATAACTTCGCATTTCAGGTCGCAAGTCCCATTTTGGGGGGGGTCCATCGTAACTTCGACCCAAGGTCGTAAGTCGAGGTCTTGCCCTTGAATCAAAAGAAAATAGAAGCCCCTCCAGTCAATAAAATGAAGTAGAAGGTCCGGTTTCGTGACCAGTCGTTTTGTGAGTTGCGAGAAGCAGAGAACGAAATAGGTATTTACGCATCACTTCTCCCCTAATCCCACCTGGGAACTGTACAAGTTGTCGTGTGTTTCAACGAGAGCCACACATGGCAGAGCAGGCTGCAACTTTGCAGGTTAAAAAACAACAACAACCCATTCCACTATTACATAAGGTAGTCCTTGATTTATAACCATTTGTTTAACAGCTGTTCGAAGTTACGACGGTGCTGCAAAAATAATAATTTAGGACCGGTCCTTGTTTTTACAACCGTCGCAGCATCCCCAGGGTCATGTGATCAATATTTGGGTTGCTTGGCAACCAGCATGTATTTATTAAGAGTTGCAGCATCCCGGGGGGCGGAGTACGGAGACACGTGATTGCAGTTTCTGACCTTCCCACAAGCGAAGTCAATGGTGGAAGGCGGATTCACTGAACAACCATGGGAGTTATTTAACAACCAGGATGATCCACTTAACGGCTATGGCGAACACGTTTATAAAATTGGGCGCAGTCCACTTAACGACTGCCTCGTTGGAAGTTCCAGTCCCAATTGTGCTTGTTAAGATGAGGACTGTTTGGAGCTGAATACCCTTCAAGCTAACAGCAGACAATCCTTACCGTTAAAAGGTTTTATTTATTTGTTTGTATATAAACAATTATTGGCCGCCTCTCTTACCAGTTGTGGCCTGTTGGCCGCTGGCCCCTCCAGAGAATCAGAGGAGGTGGCGGCGTG
This sequence comes from Pseudonaja textilis, assembly GCF_049901715.1. Taxonomy (NCBI): domain Eukaryota; kingdom Metazoa; phylum Chordata; class Lepidosauria; order Squamata; family Elapidae; genus Pseudonaja; species Pseudonaja textilis. The sequence goes on from NC_141996.1 coordinate 8,527,116, forward strand.
GGAGTCAGGTCAGCATCAGGGTAACCTGGGGGCTCTGAGGGGGTGGAGCTGGCAGAGAGAGAGAGAGAGAGAGAGAGAGAGAGAGAGAGAGAGAGAGGTGGAGCCTGGGCCGCCCGTCAGCCCTCAGATGGAGTCAGCAGCCCCCAGGTCTGGTGGTGGCTGATGAGGAAGAGGAGGAACAGCTGGGTCCAGTGCCGGATGCATGGATGTGCAGAAGGCAGAGGAGAGGAGAGCAGTGGAAATCTATGGGCCGGTCCTTGGGAAGGAAGAGATATCGCTGCTAGCGAAGCCCCACCTAGCTCTAGGGATAAAAGACAGGGAGATGTTGTCTCCATGCCGGACAGGCTTGTTAGCCTGTGAGAGAAAAACTGTTTGCTGCAAATGCCGGCATTCCTAGTAAAGGAATATTTTGAGTTCACGTCAGAGGATTTGTTGGGTCAAAACAGTAACTATGAATACAAAAATATCCACTGATCTGCCCTGCAAAACTGGGCTCATGAAAATACTGCTTTTTTTTTTTTTTTACCAGTGACTCAAGGGTTGATGGGACTAGCGTTGTGTATGGAAGTAGGAAATCCTCTTCAGATGGAGGTGAAAAAATTAAGAATTAAACCAGCTTCCCAACCAGCTAAAATCCTCAACGCAGAAGCCTCCCAAGGCAGGGGTCTCCAACCTTAGCAACTTTAAGACTTGTGGACTTCAACTCCCAGAATTCTTCAGCCAGCTTTGGAGACCCCTGTCCCAAGGGTTCACAGCCACCAAAACTTCTTCAGGACAGGGTAAAGAACAAAGCCACCCAATTCTTAAAACTTCATCCATCTTCTGCATTTTATTCTCTCTCTTTTTTTTTCCTTTTAAGGATAAAGAAATTTTATTTCATTTCATTTCATTTATTTATTTTAAAAAGCCACCCGGATATTCCTTAGACCAAAAGGCCAAAAAAAAAAAAAAAAAAAGGGCAAACACACTCAAAGTGAACCTTTCCCCTATTTGGGGGGTTCAGAGGGAGTCAGCTGTGCTTCCCCATCACCCCCCCCCCACCTTTCCGGGGCCTGGGGAATGTCCCCTTAATTGTAACCGACGCACAAATTATGCAGCCGATCTGTGTGGATGCAAAGCTGCCAAGGAACGTAACGTTTTAGTTTGCCCAGACTGGCGTCAACGCAGATACAATCGAGTGCAGGGTGAAACCTATTAAGCCTTAATTGCTTTTAATGCCAGGGGTCTCCAGCAGTGGGGCAGATTAGCTTACCGGGTTGAAGGAGTGGGAGGGGGAGAAAGAGAGGGAAAGAGAGAGAGAGAGAGAGAGAAAGAGAGACAGAAATGCAGAACAAAACCGGGCTTTGAAGAGAGACAATAGTGAGAAGTGGCTTTGCATCCCCCCCTCCTTTTTTTTCGCTCCTTAGCTCCCTGTTGCATACAGGCATCCTTTAGATAAAGACTTTCAGATTTGGAGATGGTAGAAAGGATCCCCAAAATAAGCCAGCGGTACCTGAAATCCAAGCTGGATGACTTCAAAGAGGAGAGGAAGATTCAGGGATGGGGAGAGATCCCAGGGCTATCACTTATCCTGGGAAGTCGTTTTTAAAAAAACCTCATTAGGTGGCAATAGCAAACCACACACACACACACACACACACACACACACACACACACACACGCGTATGGTATTCAGCTTTGTTCGGGTATTTTCCCACATCATTATAGTTGTGCATTTAAAGTTGTAGCGACGTTTCGGCAGAATCTCATCTGTCATCCTCAGGCTTGTGTATTGTGTTCGTCTGTGAGTCAGACTTTCACAGATGAACACAATACACAAGCCTGAGGATGGCAGATGAGTTTCTGCCGAAACGTCGCTACAACTTTAAATGTACAACTATAATGATGTGGGAAAATTCCCGAACAAAGCTGAATACCATACATATAAATACCCGTGAAAACTTAAGAGAAAATATATATATATATATATATTTTCATGGATACAGGTATGTAGGTTTAGGTGTGTTCGGGTCTTTTCCTGTGTAAGATTAAGAGTATCCTGGTGACGTTTTGGTGAGGTCCCACTCACCATTCTCAGGCTGGTGCTTTCGGCTTCATGCTTGTGCGAGCAGTGTGTGATCGGAGCTGCTGTCTCTCTATAAATACTGATGGTGGGGGCTGGTGTGCTGGGCTGGTTGGCTGTGCTGCTGTCTCTTGATTGGTAATCATATATATACAGAAGATATTAGAAACACCAATCAAGCAGAACACAGCAAACTCCAAGACCAATAAACACAGACCAAGACTCCTAACCAATCATGATGAAGAAAAAACCATTCTAACACAGCAGTAGGCTAGCACCAAATTCAAAACAGAAACAGCTGTGAAAGCCTGACTCACAGACGAACACAATACAGAAGCCTGATGATGGCAGATGAGATTCTGCCAAAACCCGAACAAAGCTGAATATATTTGTTTTGGAGATTTTCACGGGTACAGGTATGCAGGTCTTGGCATGTTCAGGTCTTTTCCCGTGTAAGATTGAGAGTATCTTGGCGACATTTCGATGAGGTCCCACTCGCCATCTTCAGGCTGGTGCTTTCGGCTTCATGCTTGTGTGAGCAAAGCATGATTGGAGCTGCCATCTCTCTATACATACTGGTGGCGAGGTGTGGTGTGCTGGCTCTGTTGTAAGTGGGCTGGCTGGCTGTGTTGTCATTTCTTGATTGGTTGATAGAGTTGATATTTGCAGATTGGTTGGCTTTTTCATAAGAACCTATGTGGCTGAGGTACTGACTGTGTGTCTATCAACCTCCTGTGTTGTAATGACCAGGGTAAAGGGCTATGTGATGGACTTCTGAGTTCAGGAAAATCTGATGTTCAGGAAAAGACTTGAACATGCCAAGACCTACATACCTCTACCCGTGAAAATCCAATAAAACATACACACACACACACACACACACACACACACACACACACTGCCGGGAGGGTGGGATCTCCACATGCAACGGATGAAAAAAATCAGGAATCTGGGCCAAGTAGTCCTCAAATTATGACTACCATTGAGCCCCAAATTTCCCATTGCTGAGCAAGATGGCTGAGTTTTGTCCCATTTTACAGCCATTCTTGCAACAAGGATGGAAGTGAAGCACTGCAATTGTGAAGGGAATCTGGCTTCCACCGTTAACCTGGCTGGTCACAAGGTCACAAAAGGGGATCTCGCGAATCCCGAAACCCTGCAACTGTCATAAATATGAAGCAGTTGCCAAGCGTCTGAATCGGGGATACTTGCAATGGTTGTAAGTGTGAAAAACAGTCGTAAGTCATTTCGGTGCTGTTGGGATTTCGAACAGCCACTAAGCGAATGGTTGTAAGTCGAGGACTTTCTGTACAGGTAGCCCTAGACTTACAACAGTTCATTTTGTGACAGTTCAAATGTTACATCTCTTCACAACACCATTGGCTAGTTGGTATTTCTCAACTTTGGTCCTTCTAAGACAGGGGTGTCCAACCTAAGACCTGCAGGCCAGATCCGGTTTATGGAGTGCTTAGATGTGGCCAGTGGAGCCACCTTAGAACCAGCTAAAGATCAGTCCACGGTGCCTTTGCCAGTCAAAATGGCGCTCGGGAAGGCCACACACATCCCTCTCAGGCTCCATTTTCAGCTGCGATGGCCTCCTGCAGCCCTCCGCCAGCAAAAAGGAGCTCCTCCCCGCCTGCAAACTCCGTTTTCATTGGCAGCTACAGGAGGTTGTCATGACCAAAAACGGAGCTGAGGGGACCATGCGTGCCCCTCCCGAGTTCCGTTTTTTTCTGGCAGAGGGCTATCAAAACAAACTACTAGCAAAAGTGGCATTTTGATCGCAAGGCAAGGAGGCATTGAGAAATTCCTCTAGAGACAATGTCCCACGCCCTGTCTAGGCCACCACATGTGCCCCGCGACACAAATGACATCGAGCCGGCCATGCCCACCCCACCCCAGCCACGTCCACAACCCTGACCCTGCGAGGTCAAACACAACCCTGATGCAGCCCTCCATGAAATCAAGTTTGACACCCCTGCTCTTCTAAGATGTGTAGACATCAACTCCCAGAATTCCCTAGCCAGCATGCTGGCTGAGATATTCTGGGAATTGAAGTCCATGCATCTTAAAGGGACGAAGGCAGAGGTGATATTCAGCAGGTTCTGACCAGTTCTGGAGAACCGGTAATGGAAATTTTGAGTAGCTCGGAGAACTGGCAAATCCCACCTCTGACGGGCCCCGCCCCCATCTAGTCTCTGCCTCCCGAGTCCCAGCTGATTGGCTGGGTTTTCTTTCATTGCTCTGCACAGGAGAACAGAGCTGGAAAGCAGGTTAATGGGGTGGGGAGGGAATGGAGATTTTGCAGGAACCTTCCCCTGCCACGCCCACAAAGCCATGCCATGCCCACAAAGTCACACCACGCCCACAGAACTGGTAAAATTTTTGGATCCCACCACTGGACCAAGGTTAAGGAACACGAAAATAGGCCCCAAAAGCTTAATTTTGAAGAAGCTATTTAAAGCACGGCAATGGGTATTGAGAAATTCCTGCCTCTACCCTTAACCTCTTTGAGAATAAAAACCAGCTAAACATTTTAAGCCGTAAGCTCTGCAAAGGAAACACCACATATCGGATGCCTTCAGGCCTCCAATTTGGAAAAAGCTGCCAGACATTTGTTAAAGCAGGGATTTAGTACCAAAAAAAGGAAGAATTGTTCCATTTCTTGGAAAATGTTAAACTCCCGCCTCGATAGCTGAGGCTAAAAGTTTAATTCCTGAGGCAAACTTCCGCCAGCAACTTTTTTAGTGGCTGTGTGAGGCTTGAAAGTTAAATTAAGAAGTTAAATAGACTGCATTATGCTTCAGGTTTTTTTTTTTTTAAAGGAAAGAACTTCTCCACTTCTCAAAATTTCTCCCAGAACATTAAATGTATCTGTTGCCCCTGCAGGGGCTTGTGATATCATTGCTATCCTCTTGTGATGCTAGAAGGTTAATCTTGTTTCGTAACCGCTGCTACTGAATACAAAAACAATCCTGCAGCTATTGTGCTTAAAAGTTTCGTGGAACTATTGGGTTTTAAAGTTTCTTGGGTTTTTTTTTTTTCTCCCCGCAACGAAATAAATCTATCAAAGCAAGGGTTTTGTGGATTGGATGACCTTATCTCTTGCATTGTGACATCTTGATGTCATTTGGGGGTCATCCTGATTAGAAACACATCCTGTTTCCATCCCATGTTTGTTTCCTCAGCTCAAATGCAGCCTGAAACCTTAATCGGTGTTTTTTTTTTTTTAGTCGATGACGCTAAAGGCAAATTGACTTCGCTTGAATCTCAAGACCTTTTCTCTGATCTGTCTCTGAAGGAATTCTGCAGAATTCCAAAGCTTGCACCCTAAAACTGCAACTTTCTGCAGCCTCCAAGCTCTTGGGCATCACTTCTCCAAGTGGAGAGAGACCTCGCATTCAGAATTCCCTGACACCAGCCAGTTTCTCTCCAAAACTTGCAAGAAATTCCTTCCTCTCTCCGTTTTGCTCTCTTGCACTGCTTCGTACGAGACAGCGATACATGTGAGTCAGAACAGGGGAAGGGGAAGAAAAAAGGGAGTGAGAGACGAAGGCACACTGTGCGTTATCAAGGAGGTGCAAATGGCCCGCGAATCCCAAAACCACCGCTTGTTGATAGACATCCAAGAGGCTCTACTCTTTATCTTCACAACTTTGTGAAGCCGCTGCAAAAAAAAATTGTGCTTTTTTTTTTTTCACCCCTCCCAGCCTGGCTGAGCTTCCTTTGCTACTCTCCTGTCCTCCTTCAAAATTCTGCCAAAACTCAAATGTTTCTCAATAAAGGATTTGTTCCAATGCTCCTGCTCCAGAGGCCGCTATCCCATCAGCTCCTCCTGCATTGGGGAGGCGAAGAAAAGAGAATTTGACGCTCCCTGGCTTTTCTTTTATACCACTGTCTCGTTTCCTTTCCCAGGCTTCATCCACCCGTCTGCCCTCTTGGCTCCCCGTTTTACCCTCCCTGAATTCACCAGCCTATTGGAGCACTTTTGCCAAGTGTGCAGCGTCTTGGCCGACCAAATCCACATGCCAGACGTGATGCCCACCAGGAGGGACATGAAAATCTTGAGCATCTCCACAGCCATGTTGGAGGCATCCGCGGAGTAGCGGAAGACCCCCCAGTTGGAGATCTCATAGAAGTAACAGGCAATGACGCAAGTGGCAGGCACGGTGTAGAGCACGGAAAACACCCCAATCTTCACCATCAACCTCTCCAGCTTGTCTGTTTTGGTCCCGTCCTTTTGGAGGTTGGACCTGATCTTGAACAAAGCCACCAAGCCGGCCGCAATGAAGAGGGTCCCGATGACCAAGTAGGTGAAAAGGGGAGCCACCACAAAGCCCGTCAAGGCGTCAAGGTTTTGGTTGCCTACGTAGCACAGGCCCGTCAGCTCGTCCGCGTCGACCAGCCTCATGATCAGGATGACAATGGTCTTCACCGCGGGGATGGCCCAGGCAGCAATATGGAAATACGAGCTGTGCATCTCGATGGCCTCGTGGCCCCATTTGAGCCCGGCAGCCAGGAACCATGTCAGGGTGAGGATCACCCACCAGATGGAGCTCGCCATGCCGAAAAAGTACATCAGCAGGAAAATGATGGCGCATCCGGTGTTCTTCAGGCCCTCCTGGATGAGAACAGGTTCTACGGCCTCATCGAAGTCACAGGAAATCCTTTCTCGGCCTACGGTCAGCCGGACAATATAAGCGATGCTATAAATATTGTAGCACATGCTCAGGAATATGATGGGCCGCTCCGGATAGGAAAACCGAGTGGAATCGATCAGAAAGGTCAAGACCGTGAAGGCAGTGGAGATGAAACAGAGGCTGGCCCACACAGCCATCCAGATGTCGGTGAAGGCCTTGGCGGACCGGCTGTAGAGGCCCGCGTCGTAGCCGCACTTGAGGACGCAGCTCAAGCTTCTCCGGACCCAGATGTATTGATCGGAGTTCAATCCGACATTCTGGCATTCCTCCCCAGGGTGCAAGGGAGCCTTGCTGTGGAGGGGGATCTCTTCATCTCCTGGCCCTTCCATGCACATGTGATTGTGGTCATTATGTGGGGGGAATTTGCTGCAGTTCAGGTTTTCTGGCCAGGAGAACCCAAATTCTTTCAGGACCGGCTCACATCGCCTTTTGACGGACAGGCACATGCCACTGCAGGGGCCGATCGGGATGTTGATTTGCTCGGTGCACATGGGGACGTAGACGGAGCACAGGAAGAACTGGAGGAGGGAGGAAAAAAAGGACAAACTTCAGAAAAGGGTGTGCAAAATTATCTGCTACAATGTCCTACCAGTCAATGACTGCTCCAACTTCAACTACAACAATACAAGAGCGCACAACAGATACAAACTCAATGTAAACCGCTCCAAACTCAATTACAGAAAGTACAACTTCAGCAACAGAGGGGTCAGTGCCTGGAATGCACCACCTGACTCTGTTGTTACATCCTCAAACCCCCAAAACTTTAACCTCAGACTATCCACTATTGACCTCACCCCATTCCTATGAGGTCTGTAAGGGGGCATGCATAAGTGCACCATCGTGCCTCCCGTCCCTGTCCTATTGTCCCCATTTAATTGTCCCTATTTTCTGTATTTTTATTCATGTTTATACTTATACCTATTATCTTGTAAGCGATTGACAAATCAAATAAATAAATAAAATCTTCTCAATGTTTGGCATTCTGGACTTATCTGTGTTTCCCTACTTTGGCTACTTTAACAAGTGTGGACTTCAACAAGCGTGGACATGGCTGATGGAGAATTCTGTGGATCGAAGGCCATACAAATGTAAGTCAAGGGTTACCTGTACAGAAATCAACAACCAGGGACAAAAGCCCATCCTTTGTCTTCCTTAACATAGGTGGGGGGTTTTGTGTACAAAACCAGATCCAACAAAGCTAAACCGAAATCTCCAATCCAAATATGGAGGTGATTCCAACTGGTGTAGTGGACTCGCCCATGTATTTTTCTTGGCAACAGTGATTGGCTATTACTGGAACGTCTTTTCAGGTTCCCACCTGGAGAGCCAGTTTGGTCTAGTGGTTAAGGCACCAGGCTAGAAAGCAGCAGACTGTGAGTTCGAGTCCCACCTTAGCCAGTTGGGTGAATCTGGGCCAATCATCAGGAGATGGTGGTTTCTAGTCCTGCCTTAGGCTTGAAAGCCAGTGAATCTGAGCCAATCACCAGGAGATGGTGGTTTCTAGTCCTGCCTTAGGCTTGAAAGCCAGTGAATCTGAGCCAATCACCAGGAGATGGTGATTTCTAGTCCCGCCTTAGGCTTGAAAGCCAGTGAATCTGAGCCAATCACCAGGAGATGGTGATTTCTAGTCCCGCCTTAGACTTGAAAGCCAGTGAATCTGAGCCAATCACCAGGAAATGGTGATTTCTAGTCCTGCCTTAGACTTGAAAGCCAGTGAATCTGAGCCAATCACCAGGAGATGGTGATTTCTAGTCCCGCCTTAGGCTTGAAAGCCAGTGAATCTGAGCCAATCACCAGGAGATGGCGATTTCTAGTCCCGCCTTAGGCATCCCAACCCACCTCACAGGGTTGTTGTTGTGGGGAGAATGGAGGAGGAAGGCATGTTGGATATGTTTGTCGCATTTGGGTTACTTGTAAAAATAATAAAGGCGGGATGTGGATAAATAAATAAATAAAATCAGCCCAGGTTGAACCAAATTCCCAGCCTCGGTGCTCCTGCTGTTTTCCCATCCAAATATTAGCCAGGTCCAACCCTTCTTAGCTTGAGTGTATCAGCGTATCCAAGAACGACAGGACAACAAAACTCCAACTTCTTTCCCCCATTAAAAATGAGAACTGAAAGATTCTGGGTTCTACCCAAAGTTTCCTCCCCTCCAGCTATGCTCGCTCACCACAACAAAGCTAAGATTAATGCAGGCCTGTTAATTCACCGCATCAAACACGATGCTGTTTTTTGAAGAAAAAAATATTGAAATATACCCTTTTTTAAAGCGGAAAAATTCAGTGAAAGGGATGCTGACATACCTCTGCTCCACCCCAATCAGCTGGGACTTGGGAGGCAGAGAATAGATGGGGGCGGGGCCAGTCAGAGGTGGGATTTGCCAATTTTCCGAACTACTCAAAATTTCTACCACCGATTCTCCAGAACTGGTCAGAACCTGCTGAATACACACCTCTGGTCGTAAGTGTGAAAAATGGTCATACGTTCACTTTTTTTCGGGGTCGCTACAACTTTGAACAGTCACTAAATGAACTGCGGTAAGCGGTTAGATCTGAGCGCAGAGTCCCCTGATTCAGGCCATGCTCTCAATCTCTGCACCCAAAAGGAGATATAAATTGGTTCCCCGCCCCTGTTTTATGCAAACTGGAAAACTTGTTAACATCTTACCACCACCCCGTAAAAAAGCCACCCAAAACTGGTGCATTCTAGCCGCTAGCAACAAACAAATAAACCGTTTATGTGTCCAAGGAATTGGAAAGCTTTACTGCAGTTTCAGATGGCTAATTATTAATGTGGGCTAGAAACATGCTTGAATGCATTTGACCAGCGAAGCTGTTTCAAATGTGTTTTTAAAAGCCAGAGTTTATTTAGAGTGGCCTAAAACTGAGTCACTGCCTGTTTTTCTCCCCCTGCATGTTCAGTGGAAGGGATTTCGCCTCCATTAAGGTGAATAACATATCTGACATACTTTACGGCAACTGCTGGTTTGCCTTTTGTTTATTAAATGTCAATTCGGAGCACCCACTCTGGTGTCAAGAGCTGAGTGCGGTTGACTAAATTCCTGAGCTACCTGAGCAAACACACACTCTTTGCAGGGATAACCTGCCAATCTCCTAAAACAAACCTGAGATTTTCTTTTCAAGACAAACAGCTTTTTTTTGGCCTCTGTGTGCAAATTGAGAGAGAGACAGACAGGCAGACAGACAGAGGGAGGGAGACAGAGAGAGAGAGACAGAGAGAGAGAGACAGAGAGAGAGACACACACACACACAGAGACAGAAAGAGAGACAGAGAGACAGTGAGAAGGAGACAGGGAGAGACACAGAGAGAGAGAAAGAGAGAGACAGAGAGAGAGAGAGACAGAAAGAGAGACAGAGAGACAATGAGAAGGAGACAGGGAGAGACACAGAGAGAGACAGAGAGAGAAAGAGAGAGACAGACAGAGAGACAGAGACAGAGAGAGGGAGACAGAGAGACACAGACAGAGAGAAAGAGAGACACAGACAGAGAGACAGAGACAGAGAGACACAGAGAGAGAGAGGGGGGGAGACAGAGAGACACAGACAGAGAGAAAGAGAGACACAGACAGAGAGACAGAGACAGAGAGACACACACAGAGAGGGGGGGGAGACAGAGAGACACAGACAGAGAGAAAGAGAGACACAGACAGAGAGACAGAGACACAGAGACACAGAGAGAGAGGGCGGGGGGGAGACAGAGAGACAGAGACAGAGAGAAAGAGAGACACAGACAGAGAGACAGAGACACAGAGACACAGAGAGAGAGGGCGGGGGGGAGACAGAGAGACACAGACAGAGAGAAAGAGAGACACAGACAGAGAGACAGAGACAGAGAGACACACACAGAGAGAGGGGGGGAGACAGAGAGACACAGACACAGAGAAAGAGAGACACAGACAGAGAGACAGAGAGACAGAGACACAGAGAGAGAGGGCGGGGGGGAGACAGAGAGACAGAGACAGAGAGAAAGAGAGACAGGGACAGAGAGAGAGAGAAAGAGAAAGAGCGAGAGAGAGACTGACAGAGAGGGAGAAGGAAAAGGAGAAAAACTTTAGAAAGATTGTATTAAAGCTTTGTAAAAAAGAAAAAAAACCATCAATCCACCAGACCTTTGTGGATTTAGTTGTTATTGTAAGTCTGTTTCTTATCTTGGCAGATTCACACCCAGTGGAAAACTTTGCTACTGCTCTTCCACTTTGCCTTTCAGTTTTCATTCCAGACAAGAAAATGTGTTACCACCATTCCTTTTTTAAACCTGCTTCCACAGGTAGTCCTTGACTTCTGACCACAATTGAGCCCAACATTGCCATTGCTAAGTGAGACAGTTGTTAAGGGAGTTTTTCCCTGTTTTACGACCTTTCTTGCCACAGTTGTTCAGTGAATCATTGCGGTGGCTAAGTTAGGAACACTGAAGTTAGTTAAGTGAATAGTCAGAAGGTCGCAAAAGATGATCACATAACACTGGACACTGCAACCATCATAAATATATGCCACTTATCCAATGTTGCCACATGCCCAATTTTGATCATGGGAATGATGCAACAGTGCAAAAAACCCAGCAGTCACTTTTTCAGTATCTTGTAACTTTGAATGGTCACTAAACAAAAAATTGTTAGTCAAGGACTACCTGTACAAAATACTAAAAGGATAGTAGAGTCAGAAGAGACCAAGATCATTTGTTAAGCATTCACTAACTCTGCGGCTTTTAATTTTCTCACTTAAATCTTCCTCACAGGGGTGTAAATTTCCCTGAGCTAATATTTAGGACTCTTGGAAGGAAGGAAGGAAGGAAGGAAGGAAGGAAGGAAGGAAGGAAGGAAGGAAGGAAGGAAGGAAGGAAGGAAGGAAGGAAGGAAGGAAGGAAGGAATAGAAAGAAGTAGAAAGGAAGGGAGGAAGGGAGGAAGGGAAGAAGGAAGGAAAGAAGAAAGAAAGAAAGAAAGAAAGAAAGAAAGAAAGAAAGAAAGAAAGAAAGAAAGAAAGAAAGAGAAAGAAGAAAGGAAGGAAGGAAAGAAAGAAGAAAGAAAGAAAGAAAGAAAGAAAGAAAGAAAGAAAGAAAGAAAGAAAGAAAGAAAGAAAGAAAGAAAGAAAGAAAGAAAGAAAGAAAAGTAATTTATCAATCTTGGCTCTATTTCTGGTCTTCACACACCTGAGATGTGTGTCTTCAAGTTGGCTGTTAACTTCCTGGAGCTATTTTTGGAAAACAACAAGACTTAACCACAAGGAGCAAACCATGAAGGGAAGGGAAGGGAAAAGAAGATAGAATTAAGCACGGACCTGCCACCTGCTCTCTTTCAAAAGATCAGATTTTCTAGCAGTGCTTGACAAAATTCAAGCATTCATAAGGCTATCTGAAATGTATTCTATTCTATTCTATTCTATTCCATTCCATTCCATTCCATTCCATTCCATTCCATTCCATTCCATTCCATTCCATTCCTTTCCTTTCCTTTCCTATTCTATTCTATTCTATTCTATTCTATTCTATTCTATTCTATTCTATTCTATTCTATTCTATTCTATTCTACTTCCTATTTCCTATTTCTATTCTATTCACAAGATCCCCTTTTGCAAACTTCTGACAAGCAAGCCAATGGAGAGACTACATTCACCTCACAACTGTATTATTAACAACGATGCTACTGACTTAACAATTGCAGGGATTCACCTAAGAACAGTGACAAGAAAGGTTCTTAAAGGGGCAAAACTCACTTGACCGGCTCACTTAGCAACAGAAATTGGAGGCTTGAGGTCGTTACATTGAGGACTTACCTGTACACGATGTGGGTCTCACAGGCAGGCAGGGAAAAGACTTACAAAGTGAAGACATTTCTATGCTGGGTTAGGACAGTCTGGGTTCATGAATTGAGATGCAGGCTGTCTGTCATAGGTTGGGGATACACTGAAGCTTACAGGTCCTTCTGGAAGGTCACTTTCCTAGAGTCTCACCAAAGCCAGGTGCCACCAAATTATGACACTTATTATATCAATGCCCACCTATTTTGCTGGAGATATAATCTGAGTGCAACCGCCACCACTCCAGGATTGCAACCCGCCGGTAGAAACTAGGAGGTTGATGTTGAGATTGGGTGAGCCTCCCTTCCTGCACACACACACACACAAACACACACACACCACAACTCACAGTGAGGACAGAAGTCCCTAACCCAGTCCCAATCTTATTACACTAGGTGACCTTGTTGCATCACACGCTGGCCCGGTCTGTCCTAGCTCCTTGAAGTTCTGTTTCCTTACAAGCCTTGCTTGCTTTCTTTTCCATGTCCTCTGGCATGATTCCAGGCTTGGGATTGGCTTCTTTTTTTACACACACACACACACACACACACACACACACACACACACACCCCTCCCAGCCACGGCAACACACTGTTTAACTACTTCACTTAGCATAACCCCAGATTCCCCATGGTAATTCTGATCTCCAGCCAGGGAAGGGGGACCCCCAACTCTACTGCTTCAACCTCCGTTGGGCGCCCCCTCCCCAGGGCGTCCTCTTTGCCAGGTACCCTTTCCCTCTCAGTACACCTGATCCCCCCCAAAGCCTCCTGTCTGGAAACACCCAGGAGTGGATTAAGCACTCCACTCCTCTGGAGAAAAGCATTGTTTTGAAAGGCGCAAGGAGGAGTCGTCATCATGGTTCTTTCATGCCCGTCATGAATAGGGTTGGTTGGGCTGTTCCTTGCAAAGTTTCACAGGAGTCTGCCCAGCCTCCCTTTTGAATCCCCCCCCCCTTTGGAAACAGCCCCCCCAACACCCATCCACCAGCAGAAAGACAGCAAGATCTCAAAAGAAGGGACGGGGCTGTTCTTATCAACCAGGGATGGTCGCAGCCTTTCCAGATCTCCGAGAAGTTTGCCCCCATCCAGAAGACGAAATTTCCAAACTTCTTTCTTGTGACTGTCTACCGGTAAGTCCTTGACTTACTCCCACCATTCAACCTCCCAAGTTTTGGTTGCAAAGTGAGACGTCTGTTTAAAGTGAGTTTTGCTTCGTCTTAACGACCTTTCTTGTCAGAGTTGTGGGGTGAAATCACTGTGGTTGTTAAATGGGGGGAAACACAGTTTTTAAGTGAATCTGGCTTTCTCATTGGCTCGGCTTGTCATAAGATCGCCAAAGGGCATCCCATGCCCGTGGGGGCCAATGACGGTCACCAAGACGAGCCGGTCTCCAAGAGCCCAGATTTTTGATCACACGCCATGCGACAGACGTAAGTCCGAAAAAAATGGCCACCAGTCCCTTTTTTCAGTACCGTTGTAACTCGGAGCATTCGCTAAATAAGCTGTGGTTAAGGCGAGGACTACCTGTAATTCCCAGCTAGACTCAACTTTGCAGACTATTATTCCCACAACCTCTTTGACCCAGCTGGCTAAGGAGTTTTCTGGGTTAGTAGCAGCCTGAATTGGTCAAGCAAGATGACTTCAACGGATAATTAGGACTGCAGAAAAAACAATTGCTATCAACCTGCCTTCCATGGAGGACCTGTATAGAGCACGAGTCAAAAAGAGGGCTGTGAAAATATCTACAGACCCCTCATATCCCGGACATAAACTGTTTCAACTCCTACCCTCAAAATGATGTTATATAGAGCGCTGCACACAGAAGAATTAGACACAATGCCATCACTCTGCTAAACAAGTAATTCCCTCAACACTGTCCAACTATTTACCAAGACTGTATTACTATTCTTCTTCTCATCCTTTCTAGTACCTATCTCTTCCCACTTACGACTATAACCGTGTTGCTTGTATCTTTACAATTTATATTGTATTATTTGTTTTCCTAGTAAGTTTGATTGCTTATTAGTAACCTATGGCTATCACTAAGTGTTGTATCTTATGATTCTTGATGGATGTATTTTATTTTTTCTTTTATGTACACTGAGAGCTTATGCACCAAAGACAAATTCCTTGTGTGTCCAATCAAACTTGGCCAATAAAGAATTCTGTTCTGTTCTGTTCTGTTCTGTTCTACTCTACTCTACTCTACTCTACTCTACTCTACTCTACTCTACTCTACTCTACTCATACCATCTGCCCAAACGTGCACGGTTTAGTGGGGCAAAGAGAGCCATGAAGTCTTGGATGCAGGCAAGCACTACCTATGGCCTCAGTCGCCTTCTCTTCCCCTCGGACGTCTGAAAAGGCACTCAAGCACATGGCCCCACACGGGGTTCTTTTCGCGTCCTATAGTTCAGAGGGCGACTCTCAACCCATCTTCCCCCTTTAAAAAAAAAAAGTCGATCCACTTTTCTTTTCTTTTTTTGCACCGAACTCCGGAGCGAAGAGAAGTGAAACTATACAGGCAGAAAGCGCCTTTTTTGTGTTTTTTAAAACGACCTCGATCTTTGCAAGTCCAAAGGGCGAGGATCTCCACGCGGCTTACCTCGGCGTGAAGGCGGCACAGGCTCCCCACCCTGCAGGATATTCCCCCCTCGGCATCCCAGTCAGGGAAAGTCAACCCGGCCCTACGTAGGAAAGCCAACCGACCCGGGAAGGAGAAAGTGGAAGTCATCCCGGGGAGGGAGAGAAAGGGAAAGTCAGCCCCGGGGGAGCGGGCGGCGGAGGCACCCACCTGCAGCTGGCTGGAGCAGCCGTACTGGATGAGCGGGGTGAAGGTGGTCAGCTGGAGCTCGGCGTCGGTCTGGAACTGGCTTCCTACCAGGTTGGGCATCTTGGTGACGTTGTAGCCCAGGTTCTGGCACATGGAGATGCGGATGGCATCGCAGCGGCGTTCCTCTTCCTCGCCGAAAGCGCCCGCCGCCTCCAGAGCCGCCAGCAGTCCCAACAGCAGCAGCAGGAGCAGCAAACGCCGCCGGCGCCGGGCACCCTTCTGCCCCGCGGCCGGGCACATCGTCCGGGCAGGCAGGCAGGCTGGCCGCCAACCCCTGCCCGGCTTCCCAGCCCTTGCCGGAGCAGGAACCGAGAAGGCTTCGCCGCCGTCGCTTCTTTTCCAAGCGTCCCTCCCTCCGGATAGCCGTCCGCCTCTTGCGCCGTGCGCCCCGCCGAGCGCGCTTCTGGCTTCGCCGCCGGCGCAGGGCGCTGTGACACCAGGCGAGGCGGTGCTCCGGGCTGGGCGAGAGGGCGGCGCCGGGGCTGCTGCTCCCGGCGAGGAAGGGCGAGAGGGAGGGCGGGCGAGCGAGCGAGCAACCTGCCCAGGGGAGGGGAGGCCTCCGCTTTTCGGACCGCCCACCCGCCCCCCTCTCCGCCCCGCGGCCTCTCAAGCGCCGGCCGAGGGAAGAAGAAGAAGGAAAAAAAAAGAGAGGGTCGACGAGGAAGCCGAGGCGTTTCTTTGGAAGGAGCTGGCAGCCTGGGCTTCTTCCCGTGCTGCCGGGGTGGCCTCGAGACCACGGGACGCGTGTGAATGCCGCTTTATTTAGTGCCTTGCTAAGGCCACGCTTGGCGTGGGTCTACGGGGCAATTTACAACACAGGCAACTGGCCTGGGCCAACCCAACAAAGGCAACTCGCCAGGGCCAACTCAACCAAGGCAACATCCCACAGTCAACCAGCTTGCCATGGTCAACTCACCACAGCTAACTTGCCACAACCAGCTCACCACAGCCAACTTGCTATGGCCAACTCAACCAAGGCAACATCCCACAGTCAACTCACCACAGCCAGCTTGCCACGGCCAACTCACCACAGCTAACTTGCCACAACCATCTCACCACAGCCAACTTGCTATGGCCAACTCAACCAAGGCGACATCTCACAGCCAATTTATCATAGTCAACTCGCCACAACCAACCCACCACAGCCAACTTGTCATGGCCAACTCAGCAAAGGCAACATTCCACAGCCATCTCACCACAGCCAATTTATCACAGTCAACTCACCACAACCAACTTGCCACAACCAATTCACCACAGCCAACTTGCCACAGCCAACTCACCATAGCCAACTCACTGCAGGATAACTCACAGCGGGACAAGAGTTACACTAATATAAAAGAAACAATAGAATAGAATCATTAAAGAAAGGATGCAAAAGGAAGGATGTAATGAAATGGGAATAGCAAAAATGAAATATTTTTAAATTTATTTTAAATAATTAAGTATAATTGTTAAATTTTCCTGCAGAAAGTTGGCCATGGTGACTTGGCTGTGTTGAGTTGACCATGGTGAGTTGGCTATGGCAAGGTGTCCCATTCCAACTTGGAGCGCAGGTAGTCCTTGACATACAATGGTTCATTTAGTGATCGTTTAAAGTTATAATGGCACTGAAAAAAGTAACTTATGACCGTCCACTCTCTTCTTGAAAGCTTCTAGTGATGAAGCTCTCAAAACTTCCGAAGGCAATTTCTGTTCCATTGGTTGATTGTTCTCACTTTCAGAAAATTTTTCCTTATTTCTAGGTTGAATCTCTCTCTGTTCAGTTTCCAGCCATTGTCTGGCCTTCGGGTGCTTTAGAAAATAGCTTGACCCCTTCCTCCCTGTGGCAGCCCCTCAAATATTGGAAGACCGCTATCATGTCTCCCCTGGTCCTTCTCTTCCCTAGACTAGCCAAGGCCAGTTCCTGCAACCGTTCATCGTATGTTTTAGCCTCCAGTCCCCTAACCATCCTGGTTGCTCTTCTCTGCACTCTTCCTAGAGTCTCAACATCTTTTTATAGTGTAGTGACCAAAAGGATGGGTTGTGCAAATGCAACTGAGGAATCTTTAACTCTGGGTTTCTCAAGTTTAGCAACTGTCTGGACTTCAACTCCCAGAATTCCTGAGTCAGCATTTTATTCCAATTTTCCAGCATGCTAGCTGGGTATTCCGGAAGTTTAAAAAAATCCAGGCATTTTTAAAGTTGTTATAGGGTTGAGAAACACAGCAGCTTAATTGATTGAATGCTTTGATGTGTAGTAAGAAAATGAAGCCCCTCCAAAAAAGACCCCTTCTTTGCACCCCCCCAGAAACTTAACAAACAGAAAAGCCAAGAAAAGAAACATGTTGCAATCAGAAACCTAAATAAATCTGTCATGAAAGCAGAAACATTGAATTTAGCCTGTATATTCACAAAGAGGTAATAGACAAACCAAAGATAAGTTGATAGGATTAATTACATTTGTTAGACAGGATTAAAACCCCAAGGAAGCCAGTATTTAGGATTAATTAATTACATGTGTTAAACAAAATTTTAAAAAATCCAAAGAAGCCAGCACTTTAGACTCATTGCTGGAGTTTGAGAGACAAACTAATCAAAATCAAATAATAAAAGTACATAAAAACAAACCTCTAAATTATGAAATGCTGTAAAAAAGAAAAAAGAAACTGGATAAAAATCCATGCATTGGCCAAACCAATTGGTCAGCTCTCCCAGAATTGAACACTGTTCATCAGTAAACTTTCTTTCCGACCAGCCTCCATTTTATTCCTGGCTTGGACCTGGACCTGGATTTTCCTTCCAATGGATGGATGCGGCCATTGATCCAGAGATAAACCAGCTCTGTTTTAAACACAGCTCGTTGTTGGAACTTAATATATGGCAGGGGTGTCAAACTTGTTTTCATTGAGAGCTGCATCAGGGTTGTGTTTGACCTTGGGGTGGGGGGTGGGGGCGTGGCCAGGAGGCATGACCAGCTCGACGTCAGTTGTGTCGGGGGTGCCTGTGGCGGCCCAGGAGAGGCTTGGGCCGCAGTGGTGGGATTCCATTTTTTTTACTACAGGTTCTGTGGGCATGGCTTGGTGAGCGTGGCTTGATGGGCATGGCAGGAGAAGGATATTGCAAAATTTCCATTCCCTCCCCATCACACTAACCTGCTTTCCAGCTCTGTTCTCCTGTGCAGGGCAACCAAAGAAGACCCAGCCGATCAGCTGGGACTCACGAGGCAGAGAAGAGATGGGGGTGTGGCCAGTCAGAGGTGGTACATGCCAATTCTTGAACTACTCAAAATTTCCGCTACCGGTTCTCCAGAACTGGTCAGAACCAGCTGAATACCACCTCTGGCTGGCGGGATCCATTGTCTCCAGCAGAGGGAGGTGAGGCCAGGGAGAGTGCCAAACGCTTGTCCTTGCAGGCCACACAGATGACCCCTGGTCAGTGGTGTAGGCTGTCCACAGCCCTAGGCAGTAGAGAGCAGGAGCCCAGAGTGGCCCTCCCGAGCTCCATTTTAACTGGCAGAGGCACTACGAGCCAGTCCTTGCCCGTTTGCCAGGGCTGCCTGATGGGCCAGTTCTAAGCACCTTGAGGACCAGGCTGGTATACCCATGGGCCTGACATTTGACACCCCTGGCATAGGGGTTTAGAGAGCTGCAGGAATGAAAAAAAAAAATCCTGGATCCGCCATGGATAGTACAGTAGCTGGTCGAGGCCAAAGCCATATCAGTCCCCGGACCTCCCCAGTTATGACTTACAGAGTTGGAAAACATGTCCCTTCCCTAACATTCCCTAACATTTTGTAAATACTCCGACACTGGAAGCTTTTAAAAAGATGTTGGATAACCCTTTGCCTGAAGTGGTTTAGGGTTTCCTGCCTAGGCAGGGGGTTGGACTAGAAGACCTCCGAGGTCCCTTCCAACTCTGTTATTCTATTCTATTCTATTCTATTTTATTCTATTCTATTCTATTCCTATTCCATTCTGTCCTACCCTACCCTACCCTACTCCATTCCATTCCATTCCATTCTATTCCATTCTATTCTATTCTTATTCCAATTCCATCCTATCCTATCCTATCCTATCCTATCCTATCCTATCCTATCCTATCCTATCCTATCCTATCTTATTCCATTCTATTCCATTCTCTACTCTACTCTACTCTACTCTACTCTACTCTACTCTACTCTACTCTACTCTACTCTACTCTACTCTACTCTACTCTACTCTACTCTATTCTATTCTTATTCCTATTCTCTTCTATCCTATCCTGTTCTATCCTATTCTATCCTTTCCTATCCTACCCTATCCTATCCTATCCTATCCTATCTTATCCTATCCTATCCTATCCTATCCTATTGTTGTGGTCTTGCGACCTGTCTGAAATTCAGTGAAGGCCACCCAAGACGTATGGCATGAATTTCCACCCAAATCATGAAAGCCATACTGCCAGCGTTTCTTAATGATTTATGACCGTTTTTCACACTTATGACCATTGCAGCATCCCCAGGGTCACATGATCAAAATTTGGATGCTTGGCAATGATGGATGATCCGTTGCCGTGTCCTGGGTTCTTGTGATCACCTCTTTGCGATCTTCTGACAAGCAAAGTTAATGAGGAAGCCAGATTCCCTTAGCAATCAAACAACTTAACAACTGCAGTGATTCACTTAACAGCTGTGACAAAAAGGGTCGTAAAATGGGGCAAAACTCACCAGAGACAAATTCCTTGTGTGTCTGATCACTCTTGGCCAATAAAGAATATTCCTATTCTATTCTATTCCCATTCTATTCTTATTCTGTTCTGTTGTGCTCTGTCCTGTCCTGTTCTACTCTGCTCTACTCTACTCTTCTCTACTCTACTCTACTCTACTCTACTCTACTCTACTCTACTCTACTCTGTTTTAAAAATATATATTTTATTAATACATT
Organism: Pseudonaja textilis; assembly: GCF_049901715.1. Taxonomy (NCBI): domain Eukaryota; kingdom Metazoa; phylum Chordata; class Lepidosauria; order Squamata; family Elapidae; genus Pseudonaja; species Pseudonaja textilis. The sequence goes on from NC_141996.1 coordinate 8,547,429, forward strand.
TTCTTTTTATATCACATAAAAATTCTGTATCAATCTGAACAGTGTATTGTCTGGACACAATTAGTTTTAAGTAGAAATACAATATTAATCAGCATAAATCATAATCATAAATCAACACAACAGATATAAACTAAATGTAAACCACCCCAAACTCAATTGCAGGAAGTATGATTTCAGCAACAGTGGTCAATGTCTGGAACTCACTACCTGATTCTGTTGTCACCTGCTCAACCCCCCCACTCCTTTACCCTCAAACTAACCTCCATTGACCTCACCCCATTCCTAAGAGGTCTGTAAGGGGCGCGCATAAGTGCACAATCGCGCCTATCGTCCCTGTCCTATTGTCCCCAATTATTAGTTCCTATTTCTTGTATATAAACTTATGTTTATTCTTATTTCTATTGTATTGTAAGCTTTTGACAAAATAAATAAATAATAGTAAGCATAATAAATGTATCACTAATAATTGCAAAACAGTAATACAATTAGTTTATCCATCTTACAAAATTTTCAAGACAAAGGTGTTCATTATCTTTTAGATTTTACTAAGTTCTAACCTCCGATTCTATTCGTTCACCATTGATAAGACAAGTCCCATGTCAAGAAATATTCTACTCTTGTTCTATTCTTGTTCCGTTCAGTTTTAATCTTATTCTATTCTCTCCTGTCCTGTCCTGTCCCATCCCATCCCATCCCATTCCTTATCATTCCATTTTTCAATGCTATTGTAATTTCGAACAGTCACTAAAGAAATGCTGGTGAGTCAAGGACCACTACTTGTATCTTACTACAAGGGCAAACCTATCCATATTTATTTAAAATTCTGCCCACAGAACGCTGTGGCAGAATCCCCATCCTAAGCATGTATAGGCTTGTACCTGAAAGGTTGACTTTGGAAAAACACCCTTGTCCAAATACTACAATGCCCATGAAAATATACCCCCCCTCCCTCTCTTCATATCGCCCCTAATCCTTACACACTGCAAGGGATACTTTCCCAGATAAGATTTTTCTGCAGTCCAGATAAGAGGATTTTGCTCATTAGTTATATTGCCACTTGAGACTGATAAGGTTTAAGCTTATACAAAAGGAGGCATTGTGATTCCCTCAGCAACACAATGTACAACGCGGGTCAAGAAATGACTAAATATTTTTTGCACTGAGTGACAGCCAGTCCATCTAGGCTGGGAAGTGAATTTATGAAAAATACAATGGGATTTTTTTTTTAAAAAAAAGTTTGTCTGAATTCCCCGCTAGCCAGCTGGATACAGGCCAAGTTGCTTTATAGTATGATGGGCCATGGCTCACTTGAAGGATCTGATTTATGATTGCAGAAAATCTTTTTAGGAAGCGGTTGGGGTCCTTGTGTAGTGGGAGCCTTCCAACATCTGTGAACAGTACAAGAGTTCCCTGGAACAAGGGGTCTCCAACCTTGGCAACTTTAAGCACAGCTGGCTGGGGAATTCTGGGAGTTGAAGTCTGCCAGGCTTAAAGTTGCCAAGGTTGGAGAGCCCCCTGGTCTAAACTCCCTAGAGTGTTATAATCGGGCAAGGATTCCCAGCACTTCCCCAGAGTGCTATATGCAAACCTTCACCACTTTTATCATCACCACGGACAATCTTGGTATATAAAAGCGAAATACCACTCATGCATCATCCCAAAATTTCCAGAACCACAAAGCCTACAAACTTGAAATTTGGCACGGATGAGGGCTCTGCATCAGAGGCAGAGATGGGGCTGGGGTAGTCTGGCAGTCATCAGCTGCCTTTGGGCTCAGACAGCAGTGAGGTGGGGGTGCTTCTGGAATCGGTTCCCAGCCTGCGCATGCATAGAGCTTCTAAAAGGAAGGCACAATTAAGAACTCAGGGTCGACGTGGCAGTAAGGCCACAGGTGGACGATGAATGGCCCCACCCATCAGGATTAAAAGAAAAGCAAAAGAGGAGAGGGCTTTTGCCGGAACCAACTCGCTTGTTTGGTCGTTTGTTTGTTCCAGCCTCGTGGAGATTTGTCTGTATAACCCAGTTCTTCCGTGCCAACACTGAGTGTGGAACTATTTACTGGGCAGCATTCCAGGACTGATAAAGGTCTGAGCTCATTAGTATACCTTTTGAAGACTGTTTGCCAAGCTGTTGGCTGACTGTGAATGAAATAAATTCACATTAATGTAATAAAAGAGGCTTTTGCCGGGACTCAGAATTGACTTAATGCTTTGCGGAGAGGCCTAGGAGAGAGCAGACTGGTAGTTGGCGTTCATGGATGCATTCTGCTAATCCTCTGCCTGTATGTCCTACATCGTGGCTCGGGAATTTGTCCCTCAGCTGGCTCAGGGATTCTGGGAGTTGAAGTCCACGGGTCGTAAAGTTGCCATGGAAACCTACCCCTGCTCTATTGCACCCTGAGAAATGTTTTCCCCATGGCTGATATCACTGGCAGAAGTCTTTGACCCAGCTTAGTTTCCCCGATACGGTGCTTTGAAATAACTCACGTATTTCCCAGTTTGTTCGCTGACCTCTCTCCTCAAGGCTGAACCAATATTTTTTTCCTCTTCAATCCATGCAGAATGCTGCAAATCTGCCCTCAGGTTGCAGGAAGGAAAGTAGACCTGGAATAGATCTCTTCATAAACGATCCTCTCTTGTGCTTCGATACTTTAATGGCCCTATTTGAAAGAACAACTCACTGGGATCTGAATTGCAGATCATTGTATGGATAGAGGAGAATAATTGTAGTGCAGGGCTAAAATGAGGGGGGTCCTTGCTTCTCTCTGAGCGTGGTTGTTTTCCTGCAGACATTTCATTACCCAACTAGGTAACATCATCAGTCTTAAGGGGTAGGATTTGCTCAAGTTGTTTATTCTAAGGGCTTGCTCTAGTAGTTGATGAAACCAGTCTGGGAGGGCTCTTTACTGTTAGCTTGTTTGAATATAAACAAGCTCCGAGAGCACCAAGGATCGGGGGTGGGCTTCAAAAATTTTAGCAAAGGGTTCTCTGCCCGGTTGCTGAGTGGGCGTGGCCATGGTGGGTGTGGCCTAGCCAGCCTTCTGCACCACCGGGGGAGGGTGTTCTTGTCATCCCTGGTCTCCGGAGGCTTTTTTTGAGCCTCCAGGAGGGTGGAAATGGTCTCCCCGGGCTCCGTAGGCTCTCTGGAAGCCAGAAACAGGCCCATTTCAGCCTTCTCAAACTTCCTGGAGGCCTGTTTTTCACCCACCCCGAGCATCTGCATGCACCCTGCACTTACCTGTATCCAAAATTGACTGCGTGGGGACTCCTGGGAGGGGAGGGGTGGGCAGGACAGGACCAGTGGGATTTGGGGGTTCTCCAAACTCCGCAGGATCTTAGCTAGAGGCTCTTCCGAACCCCTGCGAATCCTCAGCAGCCCACCCCTGCCAAGGACCCTTCAGATCATCCTATTTTCTCCTGGGCTCTTAAAGTATGCATTGAGAGCAGAACTTCTAAATTTATCACTTAAGGCCGTTGGGCTGAGAACCCGTTACATCGAACAAAATGGGCTATTCTGCAAAGGAGATGCGTTTGGCAGTTCAAATCTAACCAGGCTCAAAGGTGACTCAGCCTTCCATCCTTTTCCAGGTCAGTAAAACGATGAACCAGATAGTTGGGGGCAAGAGGCTGACTGTGTAAACTGCTTAGCGAGGGGCTGTAAAGCCCCGTGAAGCCATAATATAAGTCTAAGTGCTGTTGCTATTTCTCTTCTGGCTGATTCTTTGTATTTGCCACCTGCGTATTTTACTACTGTCTTTCACGTACCCAATTCCTGCAATGGTTCTACACATGTTTTAGCCTCCGGTCACCTTTATCGCTCTCCTCTGCCCTCTTCCTAGAGTCTCGACATCTTTTTTATATTGTGGCACAATGAGAGGTGCAATGGGAAGTGTAAATTGTGAAATGGGCAAGGAAGAGAGTCATATGTTCCTGGAGCTGTTCTAATTGCAGGTTCTGCCAGGTAGTGGAGCTCCAGAGCTTGGATCAGTAGAGAAGTCAATGTCTGAATAGAGTAGAGTAGAGTAGAGTAGAGTAGAGTAGAGTAGAATAGAATAGAAATCTGTAAGGGACTTTGGAGGTCTTCTAGTCTATCCCCCTGCTCAAGTTGGAGATCCTATACCAGTGGTGTGTAACCTTTTTGGGCTCCTGTGCCAAAAATTGTGTGCACGCTTGCATGCTCGTGGTCACGTGCCAGCACCCAGAAGACAATGCCCTCCCATGCCCCCTACGCATGCATGCGCCATCCCCACTCACCCACCACCCATCGCCCCCTTACCTGCACTGCACATCACAGCTGATTTTCAGCTGGTTTGAGGCGTTTTTTGGCCTCCCAAAGACTGGAGAAAGGCTTCTGCAGGCTTTGCAGGCAGAAAACTAGCCCCATTTCATCATTTCCGGTATTTTCGGGAAAACAGGAAGTGATGAAACGGGGCAAGTTTTCAGCCTGCAAAGCTTGCAGAAGCCTGCAGAAGCTTTCCTGAAGTCTTTCGGAGGCTGAAAAAGGCCTCAAACTGGCCAAAAATCAGCTGTGAGGCACGCACATGTGCCGTGAGATAAATTTGCCTTCAGCTTGCGTGCCGGCACAAATGGCTCTGTGTGCCACCTCTGGCATACATGCCATAGGTTCGCCATCACGGCCCTATACTATCTCACACAAGTGACTGTCCAGTCTCTTCTTCAAAACCTCCAGTGATGGAGCCCCTACAACTTCCGAAGGCCAGCTGTTCCACTGGTTAATTGTCCTCACTGTTCAGGAATTTTCACATTAATTCCAGATTGCTTCTTTCCTTGATCAGTTTTCATTCATTGTTTCTTGTCTGGCCTTCTGGTGCTTTAGGTTTAGAAAATAGCTTGACCACTCCCCTCCTCTCTAGGGCAGCCCCTCAAATATTGAAAGACTGCTATCCTGTCTCCCCCGGTCCTTCTCTTCACTAGACTAGCCATGCCCAGTTCCTGTAACCGTTCTTCGTGTTCTAACCTGTGTTTCTCAGTCTCAAAGGTTTCTCCTCATACTGGGGAATTTATTTATTTTTGTCAATTGCTTACAAGATAATAGGTATAAGTAAATACATAGTTATGAATACATGGGTGCATATAAGAAAAATAAAAAATAAAAGAAACATTCGAACAGGGACGGTAGGCATGTTGGTGCGCTTATGCACGCCCCCTACAGACCTCTTAGGAAAGGGGTGAGGTCAATAGTAGACAGTCTAAGATTAAAGTTTTTGGGGTTTGGGGAAGAAACCACAGAGTCGGGTAGAGTATTCCAGACATTGACCGCTCTGTTGCTGAAGTCGTATTTCCTGCAATCAAGTTTGGTGCGGTTAACCTTGAGTTTGTATCCCTTGTGTGCTCTTGTATTGTTATGGTTGAAGCTGAAGTATTCATTGACAGGTAGGACATTGCAATGTATGATTTTATATACTATACTTAGATCGGACCGAAGGCGGTGTAGTTCTAGGTTTTCTAGGTCTAGAATTTCGAGTCTGGTGGCATAAGGTATTCTGCAACGAGTAGAGGAGTGGAGAACTCTTCTTGTGAAATATTTCTGGACTTTCTCAACTGTGCTAATATCAGCTATGTAAGGTGGGTTCCAGACTGATGAGCTGTATTCAAGTATTGGTGTAGCAAATGTTTTGTATGCTCTAGTTATTAGTGTAATATTACCAGAGAAAAAGCTATGTAAGATTAGGTTAACAACTATTAACGTCTTTTTGGCTGTGTAGTTACAGTGGGAATTCTGGAAGTTGAGATCCAAATGGCATGCTTGAGAAAGAAGATTGCTGTAAGTCTAATGCAGTTTATTTTCTCTTCACTTAGCAAGATTTGCAAATCTAGTCACGGTAGGCCAATTAATTATTTATGGCCGAAGTTATGTTTAAAGTCCAATAAATTCTGATCTGTCAAGCAAGCCATGTGGCTTAGCAGGCCGCATGCATTAAAAAAATAAGCAACTTAAGGAAAGTAATCATTTTTCTCCGTCAGTCCTGTTCAGTGTATGCTGCAAAGTGACACACTCACAAGTTCTGTTTGTGCAAGGAAGGACGTCGTACGTTTCATGAACTTGCTAGTTATTCTTCCGTGGATGTTGTTGTGCAAAATTCATATCTGTGTAGGAGAGATGCCCATTTTGACTCAGTTGCTATATGAAAGGGAAGCTTGTATAATTTGCTGTAGTCCATGATCACCATCCTTTGGCTGTTGGAACATAAATCATGTTTTTGCACAACAAGAGTTTACAGGAGTGCAGCTCTTGAGTTTTTCAATGGGAAGAAACTTAGTCACAGAAAGGTGATGGAATTAATTCATGTGTCTGACCAGAACTGTTTCCACACATTTGCCAAACATCCAGAGCTGTTTCCACACATTTGTTCTTTACATCAGGAAAATAATAGAGCAGGGGTCTTCAAACTTGACAGCTTTAAGACTTGTGGACTTCAACTCCCAGAAATCCTCCTCCAGTCATGTGACCTGAGGAATTCTGGGAGTTGAAGTCCACAAGTCTTAAACTTGCCAAGTTAGAAGAACCTTGTAAATAGAGTGTGCAAATAAATGTCTCTGGAGATTCTTAATCATCCAGGTCACGGTTGTCTCAAAGGTGTTTTTCCAAAAGACAACTGGACTTTCTTGGGGTTTTTCCCCCTTGAAAAAGTTTCGCTTCCCATTCAAGAAGCTTCTTCAGGAACTGACAAAACATTTTAAATGGAAAAAAAACCCACAAGAAAATCCAGTTATCTTTTGTAAAAAAGCACCTTTGGGGCAATACAGAGTGGTGCAGTTGGGAATGAACCTTTCAAGCAGAAACTCACCAGGGTGCAGAAAGATTGGGAACATGCTATATAAGCGCTTTAATGTTGCTTACCATGAAAATGAAATTAATTTACTGGGATCTCTCTCCAGTGCTCTTTTGGATATCCCATTCAAAATTGCAATTTGGAAACAACTGTTGCATGTCCCCGGAGATAGCACCAAGACTTTCAGAGCAGGGGGCTGGACTAGAAGATCTCTAAGGACCCTTCCAGCTCTTCTCTTCTCTTCTACTCTCTTCTACTCCTACTCTACTACTCTATTCTATTATTCTCTTCTCTTCTCTTCTCTTCTCTTCTCTTCTCTTCTCTTCTCTTCTCTTCTATTCTATTCTATTTTTTCTATTCCATATTATTCTCTATTCTATTTTCTATATTATTCCATTCTATTTTCTGTTCTATTCTATTCTCTATTCCATTTTCTACTCAATTCTATTCTATTCTATTCTACTCTACTTTACTCTACTCTATTCTCTTCTATTTTCTATTTTATTCTGTTCTGTTCTGTTCTATTCCGTTCTGTTCTGTTCCATTTCATTTTTCCTGTTGTTCTGTTCTGTTCTATTCTATTCTATTCTATTTTCTCTTCTCCTCTTCTCTCTTCCCTTCCCTTCCCTTCTTTCCTGTTGTTCTATTCTATTCTATTCTATTCTATTCTATTCTATTCTATTCTATTCTATTCCATTCCATTCCATTCCATTCCATTTTATTCCATTCCATATTTTCCATTCCATTCCATTCCATTCCATTCCATTCCATTCCATTCCATTCCATTCCATTCCATTCTCTTCTCCTCTGCAATAAATTATGATGTAAAAGTAAAGGTGCCTTCAAGTCAACTTCTCCTATAATTGTCTTATCATGATATGGAAGTGCCCTCTCCATTGCCTTGCTTGGGTACAGGTAGTCCTTGACTTCTAATCATTTGTTTAGTGACCATTCAAAGTTACAATGGTATTGAAAAAGGCCACATGACCCTTTTTCACACTTAATGACCATTGCAGCAGCCCCGTGATGCTGCAGATGGTCAAAATTTGGACCCTGAGTAACTGGTGTGTATTTACCACAGTTGCAGTGTCCCAGGGTTGTGTGATCCCTCTTATGACCTTCTGATTAGTAAAGTCCCTGGTTAAATCAGATTCACCCAAGAACCCTGTCGCTAACTCTACAACTGCAGTGATTCACATAACAACCGTGGCAATGAAGGTTGTAAAAATGGGGCAAAATTCACTTCTGGTCTCACTTTGTAGCAGAAAGTTTGGGTTCAACCGTGGTTGCAGGTCAAGGACCATGTCAATGTTTTTCCAACTTCCGAGTGAGCCCTACCCAACCGTGCTCAGATTTCCTAAATGTCTCTTGACCAGCATTTATACAGGGAGTTCTCGACTTAAAACTTTCTGTTTAATGACCATTTGAGGATGCTTGGCTATAGACTCTCACATTTATGATGTGTGTAGTGTCCTGGGGCAGGGGTGGGGTTCAAAAATTTTAGCAAGGGGTTCTCTGCCCGGTTGCTGGGTGGGCGTGGTCATGGTGGGTGTGGCCTAGTCAGCCTCCTGCACCACAGCCGGAGTGGGGAGGGGCATTTTTACCCTCCCTGGGCTCCGGAGGCTTTCCTTGAGCCTCCGGGAGGGTGAAAATGGCCTCCCCAGACTCCGGAGGCTCTTTGAAAGCCAGAAATGGACCCATTTCTGGCTTTTCCGAACTTCCAGGTGGCCCGTTTTTCCCCCTCCCCGAGCCTCCGCATGCACCCTGCACTTACCTGCATCCAAAACGGGCCAGGTGGGGACTCCTGAGAGGGGAAGGGAGGGGTGGGCGGGGCCAGCCAGGAGCCTGAATTGGAGGTTCTCTGAACTGCACAGAATCTTAGCTAGGGGCTCTCCCGAACTCCTGTGAACCCCTGCAGCCCACCCCTGGTCATAAGTCAAGGACAACCTGTATAAACCAAGTGGTGATGGGCACTGCCCTAAAAGATCCTCCTCTTGTCTTCTACTGATCAGTAGATCTTCTCTTTCTCTTTCTAGAGAACCGGTCGTTGTGTTGCTGTGTGGTTCGGAGAACCGGCAAATGGCGCCCCTGGCTAGCCGCTCCCCTCTCCACCTGCCCCTCCCCTCCCTGCCCAGTCAGTCCTTATCGCGCATGTGCGACATCACTGACTGCATTGTCCCCTGCCCAGTCCCTCCTTAAGGTATTTCTTTTTTTCCCCTTCTCCTCCCGATGATCAGCTGTTCCGACGATCAGCTATTGAGATTTGAATTTGAGCTTGTATTCTGATTGGTTGTTAGACTCCCATGGGACCATGCAAGGGAAACTCTGTAGGCTGTCCTGAATTCCAGGCTTGGTTGAGCCTTGCTGGGTGATGATGTAATGAAAAGGCTTTAGACAATTCCCATAGTTCTACCTGGAGATCTTTGTTATGTAAAATATTCTGGCCCAGGCCTGAATGGCCCACTCATTAACAAAAGTGCGGGTGAGCTTCTGCTTCTGAGGTGAGTTTCTGCTTCTGAGTTTCTACTTCCCTTTTTAGGGGAAATATTCTGCCTTTTTAATATTTTTTAGGATATTTCATTTTTTCTAGGAGAGGTGATACCTTCCTACAGTTCTTTTATCAGGGCAATCCGGCATCAGTTTAAGAAGAAAAAAAAATCTATTTTTTGAGGAAATAACTCCCTTGCAAATCTCTGGGTGAACAATCCCGTTGATCATTATCACCCACATCCTGACCCTTGAGAGGTTAATTGTACTTCCCCCTAAGAGGAATTCCAACTGCCAGTTGATCTTCCTTTTTTTATGCTGCCTTGCACAGAACTTTATTTATAGGATCAAACAATTGTCTGCACCGTTGCCCCATCCTTGATGGAGCGGTGCTGACGATGAGTTTCCACGCCTTGCAATGTCTCCTCCCCAGAAGTGAATCTTTAAATAAAACGTCGAACGAAACAAACCCACAGTTACAGTATTTTTCATAACGGGAGCCCTGCTAGAGGAAGAACCAAAATTTTTTTTAAAAAATGAAGGCGGATGGGGAAGAGAGGAACTTGTTTATGTGGGTAGGAATATCGTTTCTGCAGTGCAGATAAAATACATGCTTAATTGCTTCTTTAAATAGATCAAAGGACGGCAAGGTTAAGCTGCACAATATCAATGGCCAGGAAATGTGCCACAGCCGACCTTTAATGCGCAGGGGATGCTCGGCTATCTCAGAAAGACTATGGAGAGAGCTCAAAGAGCTTGCTGGAATAATTGAGTGAGAGACATGGAGGTGATTGATGGCTGCTGATACGGCCTTCCATCTTTCCTTCTGGAACGTGCCAATAGCTTCATTTAGATCTTATCTATCTATAGCTAGAGAACTGACTTGGGAGGGTGAGGGGGGAGCAACTGTTGGAACTTCAAACCGAGGATTGTAAAATCCACTTTTGTGGGTCGGTTGTAACTTGGAGTGTTTGCTAAGCAAGTGGTCGTAAGCAAAGGACTACTTCTATCCCCTTTTTAATCATGCACAATAGAATAGAATAGAATAGAATAGAATAGAATAGAATAGAATAGAATAGAATAGAATAGAATAGAATAACATACAATACAATTATTAGAGTAAAGTCGAGTAGAATAGAATAACAATGCAACACAATATAATACAATATAATTATTAGGATGGAATGGAATGGAATGGAATGGAGTAGAGTAGAGTAGAGTAGAGTAGAGTAGAGTGGAGTGGAGTGGAGTGGAGTGGAGTGGAGTGGAGTGGAGTGGAGTGGAGTGGAATGGAATGGAATAGAATAGAATAGAATAGAATAGAATAACAATACAATACAATACAATACAATACAATAATTAGAATAGAGTGGAATGGAATGGAGTAGAATAGAATAAAATAACAATACAATACAGTGGAGTAGAGTAGAGTAGAGTAGAATAACAGAGTTGGAAGGGACCTTGGAGGTCTTCTAGTCCAACCTTCTGCTCAGGCAGAAAACCTTATACTATTTCAGACAAATGATTGCCCAATCTCTTTTTAAAAACTTCAAATGTTGGAGCATTCATAACTTCTGGAGGCAAGTTGTTCCACTGATGAATTGATCTCACTGTCAGGAAATTTCTCCTTAGTTCTAGGTTGCTTCTCTCCTTGATTAGTTTCCACCCATTGCTCCTTGTCCTGCCTTCGGGTGCTTTGGAAAATAATTTGACCTCCTCTTCGTTTTGGCAACCCCCCAAATACTGAAATACTGCTATCAAGTCACCCCTAATTCTCCTTTTCTTTAGACTTGCCAGACCCCAAACCTGCAGCCGTTCTTCACATGGTTTAGTCTCTAGGCCTTTGATCATCTAAGTTGCTCTTCTCTGAACTTTTTCCAAAGTCTCAACATCTTTTTTGTAGTATGTCCATAATGTATTTAAGAGGAGCAGAAAATCTGAACGGCAGATGAGAAAAAACAAAATAAACACTGCTATCATGTCACCCCTAGTCCTCCTTTTCATCAAATCAGACATACCCAATTCCAGCAACCAACCTTCCTTCCTTCCTTCCTTCCTTCCTCCCTCCCTCCCTCCCTTCCTTCCATTAATTTGAGCAACAGGCATGCCCCCCCACAAAAGCTTTCATTGGGATTTTAGCATGCGTGAAAAGAGAGACAGGATAGTCGATCTTTGTGCATGTCTTTGGCTCTTCTCAGCCTGGCACCGCTAGGAAAGGGCAGATTTGATTTCAACTAGAAACTTCAACTTCAAAACTTTCAATTAATTTTCTGTAAAACCTAATTCAAAGAACTGGTGGGAAAAGCCTGGATTTCAAGCATAGCTGCGATTCCAGACCTCCCATTCCCCAATATAAGTGACATCGATCAAGAAAGGTTTTCGGTTCCTTTCTGATCCCATTGTCTAAAAAGCCTCATCTAAATAATATTATGGTCCAGGCTTCCTTTCTTTTTTAAAATTTTTTATTTTAAACCATCTCATGTTTTACTATGTTATGTCCGTTTTTATTTGATTTCCTTCACATTCAATGGTCGATATTTTTTAGCAAAGTGCAACGGGGACATGGCGTTGTTGCCCTTGGAATATTTGTGCAAGAAATTTAATTGGTGCTAGGTTGCAGCTTAATTCAGTCCTTTGCATAAAGAGAAAATGTGCAAAAGCCTTACAGGTAAGACTTACCACAATTCGTTTAGTGACCATTCGATGTCACAATTTAATTGGCGCTAGGTTGCAGCTTAATTCAGTCCTTTGCATAAAGAGAAAATGTGCAAAAGCCTTACAGGTAAGACTTACCACAATTCGTTTAGTGACCATTCGATGTCACAATTTAATTGGCGCTAGGTTGCAGATTAATTCAGTCCTTTGCATAAAGAGAAAATGTGCAAAAGCCTTACAGGTAAGACTTACCACAATTCGTTTAGTGACCATTCGATGTCACAACGGCACTTTAAAAAGTGACTTAGGACCATTTTTCGCACTTAACGACCATTGTAGCATCCTCAAGGGTCATGTGACGTACATTCAGATCCTTGACCACTGACTCGCGTTTATGATGGCTTCAGCATCCTGGAGTCGTGTGATCCCATTTTGTGACCTTTTGTGATGACCCACGGTGTGGCACAAAGGCAACACAGTCACATAAGTACAAAAAGTCCCTTTAATACCTCCAACATTGCCCCAATGTCCAGTTATCTTCGGCTGGAGAAAATAACTCTCCCAAGAACAGTCTTTAAGTGGAGGAAATTCAGTCTGAAAATGAAGTACATATAAACGATAAATAAAAATCCAGACAAACCATGCTGCAGCAATTAACTGGACAGGGCAGGATAAGGAATTGCAGACTTCAAAGGCCAACAAAACACACATAGTTTGGAAGACACCAGAACCCAGATTTGCTTCCAGCAACTTTGCTGTGCATCGCTTGCCTTTTTAAACACTGTTTTCCCAGCTGCAGCTAATGAAGGGAATCAGGGCCCTTTCCTCCCCCATAAGCCATGCAACCCATGTTGCTTTCTTCTCTGTTCGTCCCTGCATGCCCTCTAGGATGAAGAGGGGGTGGCCTGGGTCTTCGTCTGAATTCCCTCTCCCTTGTTCTCTCTCTCTCCTGCTCTGCCCAGCCAGCCTTTGCCCTTCCCCAGTTTCTTCCACAGCCAACGGAGCCAGATTCCCACTCCCTGTCAGCTGCTCAGCCTTCCCCTAGGAATCAGATTCCAACAGGGGCAATGTACCTTTCTGTCAAGCAAGATTCACTTAACAACCATGTTACTAACTTAACAACTGACAACCCAACTTACAGTCAGAATTGACCCCCACATTTCTGTTGTTAAGGGAGACATTGGTTGAGTTTGCCCCCATTTTATGCACTTTCTTGCCACCATTGTTAATTGAATCACTGCAGTTGTTGAGTTAGTAACACGGCTGTTAAGCGAATCCAGCTTCCCCATTGACTTTGCTTGTCCAAAGGTCACAAAAGGGGAAAAACATGGCTCCAGAATACTGCAACCGTCATAAATATGAGCCACTTGTCAAACATCCAAATATAAATCATGTGACCATGGGGATGTTGCAAGTGTGAAAAATGGTCATAAGTCCCCTTTTTTGAGGGCCATTGTAACTTTGAAAGATCAAAGAAAACGAACTGTTGTTAAGTCGAGGACTATTTGAATTGAGTTCCAAGAGCCTGGGATTGCTTGAACTGCAATATGGACAGCAAATATTATTTTTGTACTTATAATGCAAAATAATACACGCTAGTAATACTATTTAGTAATACTATTTACTATTTAGTAATACTATTTAGTAATACTATTACTAAATTTGAAGATGATACAACAGTGGAGGGAGTCCTCTCCAGGGAGGGATGAGTCTGCCTACCGAGATGAGGTGGACCAGTTGCTTTCATGGGTGTGGAGACAATAACTTGGCCCTCAACAACAATAGGACCAAGGAGCTTATAGTGGATTATAGAAGGAACAGATCAGACATCCAGCCCTTGCTTATCAATGGAGAACAAGTGGAGCAAGTGGCCAGTTTTCAGTTTCTGGGTGTTACTCTAAAAGAGGACCTGACCTAGGGTGCTCACATTGCAGCTCTGGTCAAAAGGGCCCAGCAGAGATTATACTACCCGAGACTTCTCAGAAAACAACAACTGAATGAAAAACTGCTGGTGACCTTCTGCACACAGAGTATCTTAAGTTACTGCACCTCTGTATGGTTTGCCAATTGCACAATGGCAGGTAGGACAGCACTTCAGAGGGTTAATGTCATTGCCCAGAGGATCATTGGTTGTCCTCTCCCCTCTTTGGAAGAGCTTTAAGAAAGTTCAAAACATTCTCCTGCTACCTTAAGAAAGTTCAAAACATTCTCAAAGATCCATCTCATCCTGGGAACTCTTTTTTTTTTTGAACTATTACCATCTGGCAGACGGTACAGGATAATAAAAACAAGGACTAATAGGCTGAAAAACAGCTTCTATCCCAGGGCAGTAGCTCTTTTGAACTCTACTGTATATTGCAATATTAATGTAATATCAGGGGTTTTCAATTCAATGTATAGAACAGTAATGGCTAACCTTTTGGGGCTCCTGTGCCAAAAATTGGGCGCGCATTAGCATGTGCGCAATTGCATGCCAGCACCCAGAATGCAATGAGACCCCCCCACGCCCCCTGCGTATGCACGTGCAATCTACCCCCTGCCACCCCCTCACAGCTTATTTTTCAGCTGATTTGAGGCCTTTTCGGCCTCCCAGAGGCTTGGAAAAAGCCTCTGCAAGGGGCCTATTATTTGTCCTGAAAAGCCTTGCAGAGGCTTTTTCCAAGCCTCTGGGATGCCAAAAAAGGCCTCAAACCAGCCAAAATATCAGCTGTGAGGTGCACACATGTGCAGTGAGGTACGTTTGCCTGCGGCTCGCAATGCCGGCACAAATGGCTCTGTGTGCCACTTGTGGCTCGCGCGCCATAGGTTTGCCATCACGGGTATAGAATGTGAAGGATGTGTGTTTGTGTTTATTTTCATTGTCATAATATACACTGAAGATGGTATTTAATTTCGTTGTACGAGATGCAGTGACAATAAAGTAAAGTAAACTAAACCTAAATAAGTTTGATAAATTGGAAAGAATTGTATCTCCCGCATCTCTTACTCAATTTTGTTTTGAAATGACATCCCTCCGAGAATTTCTCAGCCCCAAAGCAGGAATGGCTTTCCAGATATTTTAACATTTTAAAATGGCTCGGAATGACATTCTCCTACCTTGAGGCCCAGAAAGCAAAGAAAGCCAGCCAGATTTGCAAGAGGAAATGATTTAATATTTTTGCTATGTGGATAATGACCCACGCAGGAGATATTTCCTGGCAGTTGCAGTTGGTGCCTGATGGAGAAGTCATTGCCCTTCTACTGGCAGGAGACCACGGTTAGAACAGAGAGCCACAATTCTTGGTCCCCACAGCTGAAGGTGCTCAAAAATTAGATTATGTTGCCTGGATTCACAGGCTCCTTCTCTGGAAGTTCAGGAGACCCTGGTTGCAAATCTGTAATATTGTCAAGTTGCCGATTGTTTTTAACCATCTCCAGTCCTTTGGCAGAGCCTTGATTGGTAGATCGAAGCAGGTGAATAATATTTGCTTGGGTGGATAGGTAGGCGGGTGAATGGATAGGTGTATTTCCCCAGGTAGGTGTCTATAGGGATTCTCAGTCATCCAGGTCATGGTTGTCCCAAAGGTGCTTTTTTCAAGAAAGAAAAAAGAGATGAAGAAGCTTCTTCGATGAGAAGCAAAACGTGAGGTACTAATACCACTCTATAAAGCCTTAGTAAGACCACACCTAGAGCACTGCATCCACATTTTGGTCACCACACTATAAAAAAGACGTTGAGACTCTAGAAAAAATGCAGAGAAGAGCAACGAAGATTAAGGGACTAGAGGCTAAAACATATGAAGAACAGTTACAGGAACTGGGCCTGGCTAGTCTCATGAAGAGGACCAGGGAGACATGACAGCAGCCTTCCAATACTTGAGGGGCTGCCACAGAGAGGAAGGGGTCAAGCTGTTTTCCAAGGCACCAGAAGGCCAGACAAGGAATAATGGCTGGAAACAGAACAAGGAGAGATTCAACCTAGAAATAAGGAGAAATTTTCTGAAAGTGAGAACAATCAACCAACAGGAACAGAAGTTGCCTTTGGAAGTTGTGGGAGCTTCATCACTGGAAGCTTTCAAGAAGAGACTTGACGGTCATAAGACACTTTTTTTCAGTACCATTGTAACTTTAAATGATCACTAAATGAACTATTGTAAGTCAAGGACTACCTGCACTTGAAGTTGGAATGGGACACTTTGCTGCAGCCAACTCACCCTGGTCAACTCACCACAGCCATGGCCAACTTTCTGCAGGAGAAGTCACTGCGGGAAAATTTAACAATTATACTTAATTATTTAAAATAAATTAAAAAAATATTTTGATTTTTGTCATTCCTATTTCATCCCTCCTTTTGCATCCTTTCTTTAATGATTCTATTCTATTGTTTCTTTTATATTAGTGTAGTTCTTGACCCACAGTGAGTTGTCCTGCGGCGAACTGGCCACGACGAGTTGACTGTGGCAAGTTGGCTGTGGTGAATGGACTGTGGTAAATTGGCTGTGATGAGTTGGCTGTGGAATGTTGCCTTTGTTGAGTTGGCCTATTATTGAGTTATTATTAGTCTATTATTGAGTTGGTCTATTAACAGGCCTATTATTTGGCCTGCAACGCCCGCAGAGGCTTTTTTCAAGCCTCTGGGAGGCTGAGAAAGGCCTCAAACCAGCCGAAAATCAGCTGTGAGGCGCATGCATGCGCAGTGAGGTAAATTTGCCTGTGGCTCGTGTACCAGCACAATTGGCTCTGCGTGCCGTCTGTGGCACATGTGCCATAGGTTTGCCATCACAGTTCTAGGTTGTCTAGGTCAGGGGTCGCCAACCTTTTGGACCTCAGGGACCACCAAACTCATAATTTTAAATCCTGAGGACCAGAGACCCTGGGAAAATCCCCCAAAAAGTCTGCAGGAAAATTCCCCACCCTGTTTTCCTACCAATCAATCATTTTTTATTTGGGATTGCATGATACCATCTCCATCTCCATTTTTGGGGATGGGGGGGGAAGAGAGAGAGAGAGAGAGAGAGAGAGAGAGAGAGAGACTTTTGGCTTCATGCAAGGAAAGCAGCAGAAGCAACAGTCTTCCTTTCTCTCTCCCAACCTCCACCAAAAATGAGTCTGTGTGAGACTTGTCGTGCTGGCGCAGCCTCTTGAAGCAGGATGCCATGCAGGGTCCCAAAGACTCATTTCTGGTGGAATTTGGGAGAGAGAAAGAAAGACTTTTGCTGCTTTCCTTGCATGTAGCCAGAAGCAGCAGAAGAAAGAAGTGGAAAGAAGCAGCCCAGTGGCCAGGCAAAGTGTGTGGGGCAACTAGGGCAAGTTCCCCCACTCTGCCCTTCCCCCCCTCCCCTCACTACCTCGTGTTGTTCACAATGCAAGCGACACAGGCCTTGTGTTCCTGCGGCCCATGTGGGTGGTGCAGCCTTGTGTTCCTGCACAGCCTGGATTAGTTAGTTAGTTTACTTTATTGTCATTGCACCTCGTACAACGAAATCAAACTCCATTTTCAGTACACATCATGACCATGAGAATAAACACAAATACACATCCTTCACACTCCATATTAATTGCTTTGGAGGTGACCTTTCTCTGCGAACCATCAACATTTTCTCACGGAGCACCAGTGGTCCCCAGCCCACTGGTTGGCAACCACTGGTCTAGTTGGCAACCACTAGAATGGTCTAAAATGGTCTAAAATGTCAAGTCTGGTGACATTAAGGTATTCTGCTACGAGTAGAGGAGTAGAGAGCTAAATTGGCTTGCAGATTTTTTTCCCTGGGTGCAATTCAAGAATAGAATGGAATGGAATAGAATAGAATAAAATAGAAATATGGAATGGAATGGAATAGAATAGAAAATAGACTAGACTAGACTAATAGAGTTGGAAGGGACCTTGGAGGTCTTCCAGTCCAACCCCCTCCTTAGGCAGGAAACTTTATACCTTTGCAGACAAATCTCTTCTTAAAAACCTCCAGTGTTGAAGCATCCACAACTTCTGGAAGCAAGTTGTTCCACTGATTAATTGTTCTCACTGTCAGGAGATTTCTCCTTGGTTTATTTATTTCTTTATTTTGTCAAGCGATTCTAAGATAACAGGTATAAGTATAAACATAGTTATGAATACATGAAATAGATGGATATAAGAAAAATAAAAAGAAAACAACAGGGCAGGGATGGTAGGCACGTTGGTGCACTTCGGCACGCTCTAGGTTGGATCTCTCCATCTTTAAAGCCCTATATGGCACAGAGACAGGTGATCTACAGGATCACCGGTTTTTTTAAACGACATCTACCCATCCTATCAGGTCACAATAGGGTGGGCCCGCTCCTAATCCTTTCCCCTAATACATTGCTGTCTGATGGGAGCTAGGAAGCTTGCCTTTTTCTGCAGCAGCTCCTGCCCTATGGAACACTCTGCCTCCTGAAGTTTGGCTGGCCTCCACCTTCAATACGATTTGAAAACCTGGCTTATCCCCCAAACGCTTGGGGAAGACGACTCTACGTTAGAAGTTTGACTTGCTGCCAGGTGTTCGTTTTTCATTATTTTGATGTGTTTAGCTTTACAGTTTTAATCTGATTTTATATGTTGTTTTAACTTTTGATTGGGCCTCCCAGAGTTGGTTAGAAGATGGGTGGCTATGTAAATGTTTTAAATGAGTGAAGAATGATACCGGCTTGATGTTTCCTGACTCTAGTGATGATCAGAACCTAGGTCGTATCACTTCTTGTTTGATTCACTGGAAAATGAAGCTGTTCTGGTCTTGTGTGCACAATGCAGATAAGCGAAGCAACTGTATGATGCTTTTATATCTCTTCCTCCTCTTCTCCTCCTTCTCCTTCTCTTTCTTTTTCTTCTCCTCCTTCTCCTCCTCTTCTTCTCCTTCTTTTTCTCCTCCTCCTCCTCCTTCTTTTTCTCTTCCTCCTTCTCCTCTTCTTCTCCTCCTCCTTCTTTCCCTCTTCCTCCTCCTCCTCCTCCTCCTCCTCCTTTTTCTCCTCCTCCTTCTCCTCTTCTTCTTCGCCTTCTTCTTCTCCTCCTCCTTCTTCTCCTCTTCCTCCTCCTCCACCTCCTCCTCCACCTCCTCCTCCTTTTTCTCCTCCTTCTCCTCTTCTTCTCCTTCTCTTCCTTCTTCTACTTCTTCTTTCCCACTTCCTCCTCCTCCTCCTTTTTCTCCTCCTCCTTCTCCTCTTCTCCTTCTCCTTCTTCTCCTCCTCCTCCTTTTTCTTTTTCTCCTCCTCCTCCTCCTCCTCCTCCTCCTCTTCCTCCTCCTCTTCTTTTTGTCCCCCCTCCCTCCTTTTCTACTAATTCCACTCTATAAAGCCTGAATAAGACCACACCTAGAATATTGCATCCCAGTTCTGGTCACCGGACTATAAAAAAAGATGTTGAGACTCTAAAAAAAGTGCAGAAAAGAACAACAAAGATGATTAGGGGACTGGAGGCTAAAACATATGAAGAACGGTTACAGGAACTGGGCCTGGCTAGTCTCATGAAGAGAAGGACCAAGGGAGACATGATAGCAGTCTTCCAATATTTGAGGGGCTGCCACAGAGAGGAAGGAGTCAAGCTATTTTCCCAGGCACCAGAAGGCCAGGCAAGGAATAATGGATGGAATTTGAATTTGAATTCTTTATTGCCATTGTATGTATATACACAATATAAACATACAACGAAATTCACATAACATCCAGAGAGCAGACCCAACACGCACACCCACATGACAATCCCCAAACACACCCCCACCTGCCAAGGTTCCCCACCCCCTAGAAACACACAAGCATCCCACACAACAGAACAAGTAATGCTGTCCAACCGCTCATTGATGGTGGTCCTTAAGTTCATTGTTAAGTGCAATTATAGCTCTGGGATAAAAACTGTTCAGAAAACATGTGGTCCGAGTTTTAATTGTTCTGTATATTCTGCCAGAAGGCAACAGTTCACAAAGAAACATTCCACAAATAGAAACTGATCAAAGAGAGATTCAACCTAGAAATAAGGAGAACAATCAACCCATGGAACAAAAGTTGCCTTCAGAAGTTATGAGATCTTCATCATTGGAGGCTTTCAAGAAGAGACTGGACTGCCATCTGTCAGAAATGGTGTCAGGTCTGCTTGAAGAGGGTGAGGTTGGACTAGATGACCTACAAGGTCCCTTCCAAGTTTGTTAATCTATATTGTGGAGGCTGCCGAATGGAGCAGGGTGATCTACTTTCAGTGGACCCCACTGGCTAAAAAAGTTAGAACATTCCAAGTCAAAGCAACAATGCGAAATCTTGATTTGCAGAGTCAATTTTGTAGAATGCAGGCTTGTCATCCTTTTAACACTGTACTATTCTTGGGCCTTTAAGACTAGCCCGAGGGGCTTTAAATATAGAAGGACAGGAAGGGAACATTTTTCTGGGGTGGAAAGAAGCAATAATAACAACGACACTGTTCTTTACAGCCACGGATTTTGGGGTGGGTGGGGGGAGGTTAGCAAGGAAGGAATGGTGTGTGAGTCCAGTTAAAATAAACAGGCAAACAGTTGTTAATTTAATACCCAGCCGATTGTGTGCCCTGAGAAGAGAAGCATTGCACAGTCAAAATGGTGTGTAACTCATGCTGACGTTAGAGGAATAAAGAGTTTACCAGATGACTTCAGAGAGAAGCTGTGCTTCAACTTAGCATAACACCAGCCTTTTGCCTGTCAGATGTGGAGAGTGGATAAAGAAAGATCATGCTTTAAATTCACAGGTAGATTCCAGCCATTTTAACAAAACAGTGCTGCCTTTAATCCATTCCCACACTTCCCTCATTCGAGCCGTTCAACTGAGTTTTGTAGTGGCTGCACATCACTGGAGTGGCGCAAAGAACCTGAAGTGTGTGTGTGTTTGTGTGTGTGCGTGTATACACACAGTATACATAGACATACTGCTCTTTTCCCAAAAGTTTATTTATTACAGCTTGACACAATGGTCAGTTATGGGAGATTCCATTCGATACCCTATAATGCAGGGGTCTCCAACCTTTTGGACCTCAGGGACCACCGAACTCATAATTTAAAATCCCAGGGACCACTAACTGGTTCTGTGGGTGTGGCCGAATCTGTGGGTGTGGCTTGGTGGTCATGTGATTTGCTGGGCATGGCTTGTATGTCAATATTATAAATATTTATATAAATATTGAATTTTTTATAAAAAAGAGCAACTTTTACCCAAAATCAGAAAAAGCAGGCAGGCAGATTGAGTTGCTCACAGAATCATTCAGTGATCTATCTATCTGCCATCAGCTAGCTCAGTCTGTCACATAAAATTTGCTTGCTGTGAGTCTGCACTGAATAATAGAACCTTCAGTCCTAAGGGAGGTTCAGCTGTGCTTAAAAGCGGAGCCAAAGATCTAAAGACTAGCTAGAAAGCAAGAAATCCAACCATTTCCTTCTTCCTAGCTAATCTAAATCTCCCGGCACAGCAGAACAGCTGATGGTCAGAAAAACAGCAATTTAGCAAGCTTGCCAGGTAAGGGGTGAATGGGTGGGGAGGGCGGGCCATGTGGGCGGTGCAAACTTGAGTTAATGCGCAGCCTGGATTAATTGCTTTGGGGGGTTGCTCTGGGGATGAGATTTCTCTGCGGCCCACCAAAATTTTCTTGCGGCCCATTGGCGGCTCACTGGTTGGTCTGCATTTCCGGAATGGCAGAGTAAAAGACCAGGCTCACATCCTTTTTGGTTGTTACCTGTATAAGTGGGTGAAAAACAGGTACCTTGGTCTAATTCAGGGGTGGCAAACTCTGCCAGCAAAAACTGAGCTTGGGGGGGGGCAAAGGACCAGCTCTTGGTTCCTCTGCCAGAGAAAGCAGAGCTTGGGGGCGCCCCCCCCCCCGGAAGCTCTGTTTTCGCAGGCAGAGGGCTATCAAAACAAACTAAGAACAAAATAAAAGGAGAAATGTTTCCCCTTTTGCATTTGAGCATCCAAGAAGGGACAGAAAAGGAGAAAGGGAAAGAGGAAAGGCAAAGAAAAAGAAGGAAAGGAAGGAAGAGAGCAAGGAAAGAAAAATAAGGAAAGAGAAGAATGAAAAATGAAGAGGGAAGCAGTAGTGGGATTCCATTTTTTTAACTACCGGTTTTGTGGGTGTGGTTTGGTGCGCATGGCTTGGTGGGTGTGACTTGGTGGGAGTGGCAGGAGAAGGATATTGTAAAATCCCCATTCCCTCCCCAGTCCAGGGGGAAAGTTACTGCAAAATCCCATTCCCTCCCCACCCCACTAACCTGCTTTCCAGCTCCCTTCTCCTGTGCAGGGCAACCAAAAGAGACCCAGCCAATCAGCTGGGACTCAGGAGGCAGAGAATAGAAGGGGGTGGGACCAGTCAGAGGTGGTATTTGCCGGTTCTCTGAATTACTCAAAATTTCCGCTACTGGTTCTCCAGAACTGGTCAGAACCTGCTGAATACCACCTCTGGAGGGAAGGAGAAAAGAAGAAAAGGAAAGAAGGAAGAAGAAAGGAGAATGAAGTAGGAAGGAAAAAGAAGAAAAGGAAAGAAGGAAAGAAGGAAGTGACGGAGGGAGGATCTCAGGGAAGTCCTGCATTAACACTTGGTCACCACAGGTGCCCCCGACATGAGTCCTGTGTTATGCCCACCCATGGCCACACCCACCCATGGCCACGCCCACCCCCGATCCGCCAAGGTCAAACACAATCCTGATGCGGCCCTCAATGAAATCAAGTTTAATACCCTTGGTCTATATACTAAATGAATGATCCAATGGGAACCCCATATCAAAATAACTTATGTGCGGCCAGAATTTGAAACCAACATTTAATATAGCACAGTACTTGAGCAAAATGGTTTGGTTGAGATCGGCATACGTGGGACTGATTGGGGTAGGTTGTAGGGGTGACACTGAAATATAATTTTATCGTATTTTATTTACCCATATATTAAATTATTGTATTTTATTCCTATCTCATTTAAATTGTATTTTATTCCAATTTCATTTTAAATTGTACCGGTACTTTATTCCAATTCCATTTTAAATTACTTTTATCGGATTTTAGTAATAATTTGTCTTTGGAACTCTGTACTTTGATATGGCCCATGGGCTAACCAATAAAGCAAACTAACCAACCCAAAAGTTTATTGAAATGTCCCCATACAGGAATTGCTATGAAGGACATGCGTTTCAAAGAATTCCAACCCCTCTATTGTTTGATTGGCACTTGAGGAGTTGATGAATGACAAACAGGTGGGCCTTGAGTCTCCCTGTAAGAGGTAGTCCTCAACGTACAACGGTTCATCCAGTGACCATTTGAACTTACAACGGCACTGGAAAAAGTGACTTAACAACTGTTTTTCACACTTACGACCATTGCAATCCCCATGGTCATGTGATTTACATTTGGATGCTTGACAGGAACACAGGAGACTGGCCCAAAGGCATCCAACTAGCTTTCATTGTATGGAGGGACTAGAACTCAGCCTCTCCTGGTTTCTATGTCAGCACCTTAATCACTACACCAAGCTGCTACAAAGGAATTTGCCGATAGGAATTTCCTCCTATTTCTATTATTTGTGAGAAAGGATGGTGGCGGCGGGGTTGTTTTGTTTTTAAATCAGGATTTCAAGCAACATGTTCATTCCCATTGCATTTCTAATCCTTGGTTTAGTATGATCTTACTTATTTCATTTGGGATTCGGCTTTAAAAGGAGCTAATGGTACTTTTCAGATATTCAGTATGGTAAGCCAGAATTTTGGAACCCAACCCATTCCGTTTCATCTGAAAACGGTTGTGTGTTGACACACAGATCAGAATTCTGAACAACCTCTTGAATTTCAAAAAGAGTTTTATTTATGTCAGAAGACAATTCAAACATTTTGTAAGCCTGCCCAGGAAAATCATGAATAATGCTGGTGGTGTACGTGAATTTCAGTGTTTGTTTTTCATATTTCTCACAGGAATGTTTAACTCTTCAGGGAGATAACTTTGCAGCCAAAATAATATGGGAAGTAGTAATTTAGATCCAGTATGCCAGAAAGTCAATTTTTTAAAGTTATTTTGGCCCCATGGATACATCTCAGGGGTATTTTTTTTAAAGAAGCCTGGGAAAATTGTACACACAAACATGGAAGGATTGTGATTTGTAGATAGAGGCATAAAATGTGTTACTCATTATCCCAAGCTGAGACCTCTCTCTCAAAGAGGTGGTAAAAGTGTTGGATTTAGACCATTACTTCTCAACGTTGGTAATTTTAAGATGTATGGACTTCAATTCCCAGAATTCCCCAGCCAACCATGCTTAAAGTTTTAAAGTTGCCAAGGTTGGACACCCCTGGCTTAGATTATACCACTTCACTATGCAGGTGGGAAAATGCTAGCATTACTCATTACAATAGAATTATCTGGTGAACAACAATAGGTGTTGGGAAGATTCTCCCAGTGTGGAGACTTATGGCTTTGATATTTGTTTATACTGATTATTACACTGATATATTTTATTCTCTCTAGATAGCATCTCTCCCTCTGATTCAGTCCCATAGGCCTTTAATTATATAGGGTGGAAAAGATGGGGAAATAAATAGAAGTAAATAGATAAACAGAAATAAAAGAAGGGCAGTGACTCTTGTATTCAATTATTCTATTCAATTATTCTGCTATTCAGTTATTGGCAGGTAGCCAAAAGTATTTTATCTGTTCTCAAAGATAGAAAAAATATGATTTAGAGAAAGAGAGGGAGGCTCTTCACACTACCTTTGTTGAAAAGGATACATATTTATCATTGGAGAAAATCCAGTTTTCTGCAAAACTACAGGATACTGCTGTGAATAACAATTCGGCCCTTATTTATTTTGGAAAAGTGACATCTGGAAAATGGGAATGGTTCCAGTTTAATTCCCTTACCTTGAAATATCGTAGACACAGGGGTATTTTGAGATCATATTTGACTTTTAAAAGGGAGAGAAAGGAGCAAACAACATATAGCTGCCTGCCATAAAAACTGTCTTCCAACCATGTGAAAGGTCTTTGGGGCTTAATTGCTGTTATTTGGAGGAAATTCAGAGCAGAGGCTGATTTTTGGAGAACTATTCCCCAATAGTGGAGTACAAGAGCCAAATAGCATATTTTTTTCTCTCTTAATACTGTACAGGTAGTCCTTGACTTATATTACCACATCCACAATTGAACCCAAAATTTCCATTGCTAAGGGGAAGGACTCTGTAAAATCTCCATTCCCTCCCCACCCCACAAACCTGCTTTCCAGTTCCGCTCTCCTGTGCAGGGCAACCAAAGGAGACCCAGCCAATCAGCTGGGACTTGGGAGGCAGAGAATGGATGGGGGCGGGGCCAGTCGGAGGTGGTATTTGCTGATTTTCCAAACTACTCAAAATTTCCGCTACCGGTTCTCCAGAAGTGGTCAGAACCTGCTGAATACCAGCTTTGAACACTGGAGGCTTAAACATACAAAGAACGGTTGCAGGAACTAGGCCTGGCTAGTCTAGGGAAGAGAAGGAGCAGGGGAGACATGATAACAGTCTTCCAATATTTAAGGGGCTGCCACAGAGAGGAGGAAGGGGTCAAGCTATTTTCCAAGGCACCTGAAGGCCAGGCAAGGAATAATGGATGGAAACTGAACCTGGAAATAAAGAGAAATTTTCTGACAGTGAGAACAACTAACCAATGGAGCAGCTTACCTTCAGAAGTTATGAGAGCTTCATCACTTGAGAATTTCAAGAAGAGATTGGACGGCCATTTGTCAGAAATGGTGTGGGGTCTCCTGCCTGAGTGGGGGGGTTGGACTAGAAGACCTCCAGATCCCTTCCCCAACACTGTTATTCCATTATTTCTGTTAAATAAAAGACAGTTCATATGAATTGTTCGTGTTCTGAAGAACAATTCCCCCCCTGCTGCATTAACATTGCCATGTTTTTTATACAGGAAGTAAGGATTTCACCTAATTTAGAGAAGTTTGAACAATACTTTGGTGCATTTAACGATCAAGGACACTGTTGTAGATCGAGGGAAAAGAGAGGCTTAGACCAGGGCATGCTAATAACAGACTTTATTACAAGAATAAGGGGCTGTCGCGTCTGCTTGCTAACAAGGCAGACTTGCCCAGCGAACAGCGGCGGGCTCAACTCAACAGCCGGCTTTTATAGCCGACTGTCAAACGGAGCCAACCAATGGGAGCTGCTAACGCCCCCGCTAAAAGAACGGACCAGGTTGGGAACTCCAACCAGTTCCAAGGACATAACAGACACCAATTGCAGTAACTGGGGTTTCTGGTTAGTTGTGCTGGGGCAATTGTAAATATTCTAAGGCTCTACTGTCCTGTTCTTTCTTCTTCAAAATGGAAGACATTAAGTACAGCAGGGCTATCAAACTCCTGGCCCATGGGCCAGATATGGCACGTGTTGGCCACGGCCATACCCAGTTTAGTGAAGGGAAAAAAAATTCACAATACGTCATGTGACACTGCCCTGACTGTTATGTTCGGAAGGTCGGGTTCAATAAGATGAGAGACTTCGGCTCAGTAACAACAGCTCTTTATTTACTGGCTAGAACAAGCTTAAAACAATAGTAGCTGCGGCGGCTCTTTTATAGAGCTCGCCACAGCTAGGCAGCCAATGACGCTGCTTCAAGTCTGCCGTGCTTGGTTTTAGCCAATCGCGGCAGACTCTTAGCGAGCCAATCAGAACTGTCCAAGCTGTCCAATCAGGTAGCGGTCTAAATGGACCAATGGGAATGCAAGGCTTCAAGTCTATGGATATGGAACACTGACGATGTGAGTTTGACACCCCTGAAGTGCAGCCTTGTATATATAGGAACGTTATAATAGCCTAAACAAGAAGCTATCAAAGCTTAGATAATTGAGGAAAAAGGTATGTGGTATATGTATATGTGTAATGTATGTGCATATGTATCATATGTATATGTATACAGTATGAATATGTATATGAATGCATATATAATTTTTATTTATTTATATCTTGCCTTTATTATTATTTTATAGATAACTCAAGATGCCAAATGCACAAAATACTCTTTCATGTCCTATTTTCCCCAAAACAAGGACTCTATGAGGTCAGATGTGCTAAGAGAGAACAATTGACCCAAAGTTACCTAGCCAGGTTTCATGTCAAAGGTGGAGCGACCATTTCCAGTGTCCTGGTTTCTAGTCTGGTTGCTTAATTACTAGACCAAACTGGAAACTTCAACCTTAATTAATCACACAAGTTCCAGGGACAATTAGGATTATGTTGCGATTATGTAATGGAGGTGGAGCAATCAATACCTCAAGACTATGCTCAATCTTTCCAAGTTTCTCTGTGTTTATAACTG
This sequence comes from Pseudonaja textilis, assembly GCF_049901715.1. Taxonomy (NCBI): domain Eukaryota; kingdom Metazoa; phylum Chordata; class Lepidosauria; order Squamata; family Elapidae; genus Pseudonaja; species Pseudonaja textilis. The sequence continues at coordinate 8,574,643 of NC_141996.1, forward strand.
TTAGTGTTTTATCAATATATAAAATGCAAAGAAAAATAAAAATAGGAAAGTAAGGGGTGAAAAAAGAAAGGAGGAAGTAAAATATGAGGTACAAGGGAAGAAAGAAAGAGGCTTTGACTTCCGACTCTTTTTAGCACAGTACAAGATACCAACATTACCTCAACTTTTTACTTTTACATACTAGTATATAAATAGCCTTTTTTAGAACAACAAATCTATCTAATTGGCAAAACCCGTTTCATTTTCTTTTTCATCATAAGCATAAGCATCATAAAATCCAGAAGTGATATCCAAATAAAAAACATAAATATATTCTGTGTCATATAGCATATGTGAGTATATACATAATTTTGCATTTATTTATTTTGTCATGTTTATGTAGTATATGTCTGGAACCGACATTACGTATCTGATATTAACACAGTTGAGAAAGTCCAGAAATGTTTCACAAGAAGAGTTCTCCACTCCTCTACTCGTTGCAGAATACCTTATGCCACCAGACTCGAGATTCTAGACCTAGAAAACCTAGAACTATGCTGCCTTTGGTCCGATCTAAGTATAGTATATAAAATCATACATTGCAATGTCCTACCTGTCAATGAATACTTCAGCTTCAGCCATAACAACACAAGAGCAAACAATAGATACAAACTCAAGGTGAATCGCACCAAACTTGATTGCAGGAAATACGACTTCAGCAACAGAGTGGTCAATGTCTGGAACACTCTACCTGATTCTATCGTTCCTTCCCCAAACCCCAAAAACTTTAACCTTAAGACTCTCTATTATTGACCCCATCCCTTTCCTAAGAGTTCTGCAGGGGGCGTGCATAAGCGCACCAACATGCCTACCGTCCCTGTCCTATTGTTTCTTTTATTTTATTTTTCTTAAATAAGTGTGTGTGCATGAAGGGAGGTTCAGCCAATCTCATTGTACACATGTTGTACTCTGACAATAAAGGTAATAATAATTTTCACATAACTGTTGCAGCATCCCCAGAGTCAGATAATAGATAATCAGAGTTGGAAGGGACCTTGTAGGTCATCTAGTCCAACCCCCCCACCCAAGCAAGAGGCCCTACATCATTTCTGATGAATGGCAGTCCAATCTCTTCTTGAAGGTCTCAAGGTCTCCCACAGCTTCCAAGGACAAGCTGTTCCATTGGTTGACTGTTCTCACGTCACGTGATCCAAATTCAGGGGCTTGGCAACTGGCAGGTATTTATGATGGTTGCAGTGCCCGAAGGTCACGATTCCCCCTTTTGCAACCTTCTGACAGACAACGTCAATGGGAAAGCCAGATTCACCTCATAACCATGTGACTAACTTAATAGTTGAAGTGATTCACTTAACAACGATGGCAAGAAAGATTGTAAAATTGGGGGGCGGTAACTCACATAACAACTCTTTTGCCTAGCACAGAAATTTTGGGCTCAATTGCAGTTGTAAGTCAACAACTACCTGCGTATTAAGAAATACTGAGTAGGATAAAGTATGCTTGGGAACCCTCAAATCCCTGTCCTGAAACTATCCTACCTTAAACCTTCTACAAACTGCAACATTGCCTCAACTTGTTTTTGAGGTGCCTCTTGGGAGGGGCACACAATTTATGTTGACATACTTTTCTGCTGACAAGGACGTGAAGAATGTACCTTTATTAGCACAGTAGCCTAAAGGAACAGCAATATTTAGAAGGTTAATTTATCTCACAAACAGAATTGCCCACATAACTTGCACCAGGGTATAAAAGGAGATTTTACGAAGTTTACCCAGCATAGATTAACTCCAAGGTTAACATCAGACCAACCATCAAGTCAGCAATACCCCAATCAAGAAACTGTCAAAGAACCATCAGTAAACAACCCAAACAAACAAACTCTAAAATTGCCCCCACCAACACTGACAAGGCAAGACACCAGAATATAAACTGACAGAAAACCACACTCCTTACTAGCACTGATGATGTTAGCTAGTTGGGTAATGAAACGTCTTCAAGAAAACAAGCAGGCTTGGAGAGAGCAAGGATCCCAAAGCAAAAATTGTCTAACAGCTTCTCATAAGCACCTGCATTAGTGATCACAGTGATGGAGGAAAAGAGATGTGGCTCAGGGTTGAAATGAGGGGATTTTTGGTGTTGGTGGTTTTCTTGCAGACATTTCATTACCCAACTAGGTAACATCATCAGTGCTTGTAGGGAGTGGGATCTGCTCCAAGGGTGGGATTCTACCGGTTCTGTCCAGCTGTGTAGAACTGGTAGCTCTGAAGAGCAGCCGACATAGAACCGGTTCTATGTCTGCTGATGTTTTGGCTCACCCGCCCGCCGGGGCTGTTACCTGACCTTTATTTCCTGCTTTTTCAACCTCAGCTGCTGTGCAAGGCACAGCTGCAGTTGAAAAAGCAGGAAAAAGGGGCTTTTTCAAATGCTGCTTCTCTGTACTCAGCGCTGCTCAGCTGTCCAGGCAGCAAGCTGATGACGATTTACAGGTGCGTTCAGTGTGCAGGGAAGCACCTTGTAAATCACCGAACCTTGTAAATTACCGAACCGATAGTTAACCCTGTCGGATCCCACCCCTGGTTTGCTCTCAATTTATGTTCTATTGGCTTGCCCTGTCAGTGTATCTATCAAACATCCTTCAGCCCAGCAATCTGCACCCAGATGAGCAGAGCAAGATTAACATCAGACCAACAATCAAGAAATAAACAATACCACAAGCAAGAAACTGCTGAACAGCCTAACACTAAACAGTAAACAGTAAGCAGTCCAACCAAGCCATGTCACCAAGCCACACCACCAGGGGTGGGATTCTACCAGTTTGCACCTATTTGCTAGAACCAGTTGTTAACATTCTAAGCAGTTCAGAGAACCGGTTGTTAGAAGAAATTACTGGCCTAATCCTGTAAGGAAGGCAGGAAGGAAACATTCTGGTGTTGCTTACAGAAACTGCCTCTCTGTTAACCCTTATTACATTCTTGGCAGACTAGACTTCCTGTCTTAGGAATGCCTCTGGAGGTTTTCCACCCCCCCTTTGTTAGTACTTTGGTTGTGTGGAGTGACCAGTCACTGAAAAAAGTGAAAAAAGTGACTTATAACCATTCTTCACACTTATGACTGTTGCAGCATCCCCACAGTCACGAGAGGCCAGGAGAGGAGATGCGTGCCTCGATATGAGTGATGTTGAGTTGGCCACACTCAGCCAATAACATGACCAACAAGCCACACCCACCAACTAAGCCACACCCACAGAACCGGTTGTTAAAAAATTTGAATCCCACCGTGCATGCCACACCCACCAAGCCACACCCATAGAACCGGCAGTAATTTTTTTTTGAATCCCACCACTGCCATCCCCCCAGGTCAGACACAACCCTGATGCGGCCCTCAATGAAATGGAATTTGACACCCCTGCTCTAAATACTCTTAGTCCACTATTATACAGATAACCCTCCATTTACAATGTTTACTGGCTATTTAAAAGTTACAGCAGCATTGCAAACTGACTTATGACCTATGTGTTACGCTGATGACCATGGCAGCATCCCCCCGGTCACGTGATCAAAGTTGGGATGCTTGGCAACTGGCCCATGTTTATGACGGATGCAGTGTCCTGGTGTTCACGTGATCTCTTCTGGAGATCTTCTGACAAGCAAAAATGAACGGGGAAGCCAGATTCACTTCACAACTGTGGCAAGACGGGTCATAAAATGAGGCAAAACTCACTTCACCACTGCCTTGCTTACCAAGAGAAACTTTGGGCTCAATTGTGGTCGTAAGTCGAGGACTAAGTGCATTGTAATGTAAATTCTTCCCAGGAAAACTGCGGGAACCTGTCCAGGAATTTGCCAGTCAACACCGATTTGAAGGTATGCGGAGAGACATTAATCCTATTATGATGCAATGATTAAAAACAAGTTGCTTGGGAAATAAATCTGCTCTCACTGTATTTTGATTTGTATCCTTATGCTACCTTTCCCCAACATGGAACATTCTGGATGGCTCTACTTACACATTTTATCTTCCCCAGTCCACGATTCGGAACCCAGAAGGTTTGGTGAGTAGCCAGACAGATCACAATACCTTAAAATAATTATAGTCCTTGCCTTACGACCACAACTGAGCCCAAAATTTCTGTTGATAAGCGAGAGTTGTTAAGTGAGTTTTGCTTCATTTTACGACCTTTCTTGCCCCCGTTAAGTGAATCACTGCAGTTAAGTTAGTAACATATTTGTTAAGCAAATCCAATTTTCCCCATTGACTTTCCTTGTCAGAAGGTCGCAAATGGGGATCATTCGATCCTGTCATAAATATGAGTCACTTGCTAAGCATCCCAATATTGATCACATGACCCTGGGAATGCTGGAATACTTGTGTGAAAAAGAGTTATGTCACTTTTTTCAGGGCCTTTGTAACTTCGAACAGTCACTAAATGAATGGTTGTAAGTCAAGGATTAACTGTACTTAATTTTTTTTATTAGTAGATATTTACCCCACCCTTCTCAGGGCTATGAACATACCTAATACTCCTTCCTTTTCCTAGTTTCCTTACAACCCCCTTGTGAGGTGGGCTAGACTGAGAAACTATGACTGGCCCAAAGTCACGCAGCCAGCTTTCAAGCCTAAAATGGGATCAGAACTCAGTTTCCTAGTTTTTAGGCCGGCACCTGTTAATGTTATCTGTTTTTCTGCTTAGACTTTGGGTTACTGAAGGCAAAAACATATGAAGAACGGTTGGTTGCAGGTATTGAATATGTCTGGTTTAATGAACAGAAGGACCAGGGATGACATGATAGCAGTGCTCCAATATCTAAGGGGCTGCCACAAAGAAGGGGTGGGTGGGTGTCAACCTAGTCCAGAGCACCTGAAGGCAGGACAAGAAGCAATGGATGGAAACTAATCAAGGAGAGAAGCAACCTAGAACTAAGGAGGAATTTCCTGACAGTTAGAACAATTCATCAGTGGAACAAGTTGCCTGCAGAAATTATGAATGCTCCAACACTGGAAGTTTTTAAAAAGAGATTGGGCAACCATTTGTCTGAAATAGTATAAGGTTTGCTGCCTGAGCAGAGTGTTGGACTAGAAGACCTCCAAGGTCCCTTCCAACTATTCTATTCTATTCTATTCTATTCTATTCTATTCTATTCTATTCTATTCTATTCTATTTCTATTTCTAATTCTAATTCTAATCCTACTCTACCTACTCTATTTCTATCCCTATTCTATCACTCTCCCTATTCTACTCTACCTCTAAAGTTCTAAACAGTGACATAGCAGCTGTGTTCCAAGAGCTAAAGGATTGCCACAAAGAAGTGGGAGCCAATTTATTATCTGATAATGAGTAGCCCTTCTGCTTGATTAAGTATTTGGAGTTGCCACCTCGAATCAAGGATTTGCTGCACCTGGGTTTGGCCTCCTATGACCACGGGGTCTGAGGACTCACGAGGCAGGGCCTCGGGGTCGATCCGACCACAGGTTTTAAGAGGCTACTATGGAATACTGGACGCATCTTCCCTAGCAATCGGAGTAATTTCAACTGCACCGTGACTGGTAATCTTGATAACCTTTACTATGGGGAAATGGTCCCATAAACTTCGGCCCCACTTTCTTGCTAGGGAGTTTTAGCCTCAGATATTTTGTGGAGAGGTAGATCTTGTCCCCAACCTGGAATGGCTGCTGCGGGGCTCAGTGTTTGTCTGCCTGTTTTTTATAGGATTGTGCTGCTTTAGCTAGCGCTTTTCTTAACATTCTCCCAAGTTGCTTTCAGCGTTGTCATCCAATTGGTCATGCTAACTTATGGGGCGGGGGGGGGGAACCCCTTGGATATTCAGCTATTGGGATGAAGACCATACCACTCACTACTCTGAAGGGGGTTAGTCCCGTGCTACTGTGAACAGCATTATTGTGCACAACCTCCACGAAAGGCAGGAGGTCCATTCAATTGGGCTGCTGCTGATTCACCTCAAGTACCTCAAGTCCTCTCTACCATGGCATTCAGTCTCTCTGTTCCCCCGTTGGTGCTTGGATGAAAGGCCGAATTAAGGCCCTGGGATGACCCAATAGACCGCAGGAACTCTCTCCGGAACTTAGCCATGAACTGGACCCCTCTGTCTGAGATAATTCTTCGTGGTACTCCATGCAGGTGGTAGATGTGTTTCAAAAACAGCTTGGCTAACTGGTGGGCTGAGGGTAGTCTGCTGAAAGGTATGAAGTGCGCCTGTTTGTAGAATAAGCCTATTACAGTCCAGATCACCGTGTTCTGTCCACTGTTTGGCAGCTCCACTGTGAAGTCCATTGCGATCTCCTTCCATGGCCTTGTTGTGTCTGCTATCGGGCGTTTTCCTGGTTGTTTGTTCATTGAGGCGCAGATGGTACAACTCTTCACATAACCGTCCATGTCTTTCTTTATGCTGGGCCACCAGAACTGCCTCCGTGCTAAGTGCAAAGTCTTTTAAGAACCTGAAGTGGCCTGCCGGTTTGATGTCCTTGGCTCCTCTGGAGGACTAGTGTGCATAGGGATTCTGGTTTGTAGAGTTTCGTCCCCTTCCACGCTAGGTCATCTCTTTTTGTCAAGATGTGTTGATTGTCCAGAACCAGAAGTCTGCTAGTAGTTTCCTTTTGAGTTTTGTGGTTAGGTCGCTTGAGGGTTGGTTTTGCCGGTTGTGGTCGGGGCAATTTCAATTGTTGTCGTTTGGTGGTTACTTGGGCTTTCCCCCCACAAAAAAATCTTCAAAGGATTCATTAGAGGCAACATACTGGCACTGCCCTGTATGAAACCAACTCTGGCATACTTAATTTAGAGTCACCTGTGACCCTGTTTCCCCCCTCCCCCCTGGGTGTTTCATAAACTGTGATGACTCAGGACATGGCACAAAGGCAACAGAGTCAAATAAGCAAGAAAAGTCCCTTTATTATCTCCAGCTTTGCCCCCAATGTCTAGGTTACCTTCGGTTGGAGAAAAAACTCTCCCAAGAACAGTCTTTTAAGTGGAGGAAATTCAGTCCGAAAACGAAGTACATACAAACTGTAAAACTAAAAATCCAAACAAACCACGCTGCAGTAATTAACTTGACAGGGCAAGAGAAGGAATTGCAGACTTGAAAGCACAGCAAAACACACAGTTGGAAAGATGTCAGGAACCCAGATAAGCCTGGACAATAACAGATAACTCACAATTTGCTTCCAACAAGTTGCTTTCCTTTTTATACAGTTCCCAGCTGCAGCTAATGAAAGGCATCAGGGCCCTTTCCTGCCCCATAAGCCACACAACTTACATTGCTCCCTTCTCCATTCCTCCCTGCATGCCCTAGGATGAAGAGGGGGTGGGCCTGGGTCTTCCTCCAAATTTCCTCTCTCTTGCTCTGCCCAGCTGGACTTTGCCCTTCCCCAGTTTCTTCCACAGCCAAAGGAGCCACAATCCCATTCCCTGTCAGCTGCTTGGCCTCTCCCTCCAAATCAGATTCCGACAGGGGCATGACATAAACCTGATTGTCCAATTGAATAGTTCACAGGCGGGGTGTCATCATTCACCTTCCCCAATTAAATATATTTGCGGGCAAAAACTCTTAGTATTTTTTGAAGATAAAAGTTGGAATGTACTTTTGCTTTCAAACGGCTGCACTTCTCTTCCAGATTTCCTTCCTCGCCCCCTTTATGGCAACTACTAAAACAGGCATGTTTTACGACATGACACGGTCGAGGCTCAATTGTGCACTCACAACCGCTGCACTTGATTATGGGCAATGAGGATAGACTGCAAATCCCTCCCCCTCCTACTCCATGCAGCTAAGAGGTTGGGAAACTTTCCATTTGAGATCTATTACACCATATGAAGTTCCCCATCCCTTCAATGGCATTTATAGACTTGATATGAGGCGTCCTTGATGCTATCTGAGCTTGGTTCTTTCTTACAGATGTTTCATTACCCAACTAGATATCATCATCAGTGCTAACTACTACGCACAGTATCACTGATAAGAGTCTATAGAGATTCTCAGTCACCCAGGTGTGTCAGGAGGCAACTGGACTTTGAAGATGTTTCGCTTCTCATCCCAGAAGTTTCTTCAGCTCTGACTGGATAGTTGGGAATGGACAGGTTTATATTCCTTGCAGACAGGTGGTCGTTTGCATCCTTAGAGAGTTGTTGAGGCCACTTGGAGGTTTATCTGTGTCCTCAGGGTCACCTGAGTAGTGCTAATGGTCCCTGTAATCTTCAATTTTGTTTTTTTCTTCTCTGGAAATCCATTCATACTCCCACACTTCAAAGGGTGTTCATCCCAGATTGTATAGCTAAAAGTCTTTGGAGTTTCTCAGTCATCCAGGTCATGGTTGTCCCAAAGGTGCTTTTTCAAGAAGCAACTGGACTGTTTTTTTTTTCCTTGAAGATGTTTCGCTTCTCATCCAAGAAGCTTCTTCAGCTCTGACTTCCATTCCCACCATACAGTCAGCAAGAAAAAAAAAACAAACAAACAAGAAAGGCCAGTTGCCTCCTGAAAAAGCATCTTTGGGACCAGCACTGATGAGGTTACCTAACTGGGTAATGAAGGACCATAGGAAAAACTATCAAGTTCTGAGACCAACAAAGACTCCCCTCACTTATCATTTGTGTTTATTGCATTATTTTCTCCTCTTCCTCCCCCCCCCTTCTCTTCCTCCTCCCCCTTCCCCTTTTATACTTCTTTTCCTCCTCCCCGTCCTTTTATTTTTGCCTCTTCTTTTCCTTCTCCCCTCCCTCCTTTCTTCCTCCCCCTTTTCTTCCTCCCTTTCCTCCTCCTCTCCCCCTTTTATTCTTTCTCTTCCTCCTCCCTCCCTTTCTTCCTCCCCCTTTTTCTTCCTCCTTCCTCCCCTCCTCCTCCCCTTTTATTCTTTTCCTCCTCCCCTCCCTTTCTTCCTCCTCCTTTTATTCTTTTCTTCCTCCCTTTCCTTCTCCTCTCCTCCTTTTATTCTTTTCCTCTTCTTTTCCTCCTCCCTCCCTCCTTTCTTCCTCCCCTTCTTTTATTCTTTTTTCCTCCCTTTCCTCCTCCCCCTTTTATTCTTTTCTCTTCTTTTCCTCCTCCCTCCCTCTTTTCTTCCCCCCTTTTCTTTTCTTCCTCCCTTTCCTCCTCCTCCGCTCCCTCTCCTCCTTTTATTCTTTTCCTATTCTTTTCCTCCTCTCCTTCTTCCTCTTATTCTTTTCCTCTTCTTTTTCTCCTCCCCCCTCCTCCCTCCTCCCCCCCCCCTCTCCTTTTCCTCCTTCCTTGCTGGCAGCCTATCAATTCCTCCCCCTCGTTCCCACGTTCCTCGCGGGTACCAAGGCCAAGCAGCTTTTCCCCGCCGTCCCTTTTGGGGTTTTTTTGCTGCACGTTTTCCGACCTTGCTAACCCCCTCCCGGCCGCCGTCCCTGACCTCCCCCCCCCCCCAACCCGCATCCCCGCCAACGGCCGCAGCGGTTTTTGCAAAAAACTGCCTCCACGTGCCGGGAAACGTTAGGCAACGCGGCGGGGGGCGGGGCGACGAGCCGCCGTTGGGAGCGCTCGCGCCAGCTCCTCCTCCTCCCCCCCCCCCCCACTTTCTAACTCCCCCGCACCCCTACCCTCGCCCCTTCCAACCCGGCGGGGGAGAAAGCCGGCTCGGGATTGGCTGAGCGGGGCTCACGCGAGCCGGCAAAGCAAAGGGGCGGAGGGAGGGCTAAGAAGGTGGTTGATCCGGAGTAACCCCGGGCAGCCGCAGTTGTTCTCCTTGGCGCGCGCTCGCTGTCTCGCGCCGCCGCCGCCGCCGCCGTCCTCCTCGTCTTTGCTTCGGCCTCCCGGGGCCTGCGCGTGCGCGCTCGCCGTTCTCCCACAGCGCGTCCCCCCCTCACCTTCCCCTCCTCCCCCGGGTCCAGCTGCTGGCCCAAGATGGCGGCGCTGAGCAAATCCATCCCCCACAGCTGCTACGAGATCGGGCACACCTGGCACCCCCACTGCGGGCGAGCTTTCGTGCACATCACCCAAGGGGCGTTTGGAGAGTCGCTCCGCATCTATGGGACCCTTTACCTGGTGAGAGCCACCCCCACCCCACCCCCACCTCCTCACCCCCTGGTTGTGGAGGGGAAGGGAAAAGAGAGACAGGAGGAGGATGGACGTGGAGTGGGATAAGAAGAGGGTGGGGACGGGGAAAGGCTCGGTAACAGGTGTGGATCCCCACCAGGGCAACCTGGGTGGCACCTGCAACTGGACTTGAAAAGTGGGTTGGTGTGACTTCCATATATATGTATATATATGTATGTACATATGTATATATGTATATGTATAATTGCAAGCTTCATCATCGCAGGAGGTTTTTTTTTAAAGAATAGGACAGCCACCTGCCTGAAATGGTATATCGGTGTCCTGCTTGAGCAGGGGGGGTTGGACTAGATGACTTCCAAGGTCCCTTCTAGCTCTTATTCTGATTGATGGAAGCCTTGCCTGTCATCTGAATGTGCTCCCCCCTCCCCCAGGTCTCTCAAGTGAAAGGCTTATGTCTGTTGTGTTATTCCTGTTGGCGGCTATTTCCTAAAAAAAGAGATGCCCATATCCACGTACAAGATACGTCATAGATGGAATAAACTATATCCGATTCTGTGATTCTATGGCTCTATCGCTCTGATATAATGATATAATCTTCGCCAATGATGTATATATTTTGCTGTATGCCTGCGTAGGACCAGGCGACTTGAAGGATTGCTTTCTCCCAAGAATATCTGTTTGCCTCACAGCTCCCACAGGGAGGGTGTGCCCCATGTTCTTACTTTGAAATCTTGTCATCTTATGGGACTTGGGTGATGTGCCTTTTCTGTGGTTGTCCCAGATTCAGCATATGACAGACCCTTACACACCTGGCCTTTGGGAAAACCCTAACTGCTTAACAATTTCCCCCAGGCATTAGAGAGTGGGGATGCCCTCCCTTTCTTGGTTGTGTGCTTGGTTGTCATTTTATATGACATTTTATGTGGCATTTTATGTTATAATTCTTGTTTGTTGTTATATTCCTGTTATTACTATTTTATACTTCCCAGAGTCACACCATTTGAGTTGGGATGCCTCATACATTTTGAAATAAAATAGGTCATCCCTAGAAACTTAATTGAGAATGGCTGGTTAATGTTATATTTAGTTGTTGACAATGCACTCTTGCTCTTTTCTCTCTAAAGACACACTTTTCTTTAAAAAAAACAACAAACCCTTATATTTAAGCCAGTGATGGCGAACCATTTTGTTGTAGTGTGCCAAACCCACAATGCAATGCGCCCTGCTCCCCTGCTCATGCATGCACAACACCCTTGTCCCTTTACCTGCAGTGCACATGCGCATGCTTCCCAGTTGATTTTCGGCCTGTTTGAGGTCGTTTTCGCTCTCCCGGAGGCTCAAAGGAAGCATCTGCAGCTTCGGGAGGCTGAAAACGGGCCTGTTTGGGCACTTCCGGTATTTCCAAAGGCCCGTTTTTTGGCCTTCTGAGGCTGCAGAGGCTTCCTTCGAGTCTCTGGGAATGCGAAAACGGCTCCAAACAGGCCGAAAATCAGCTGAGAGGCGTGCGCATGCGCAATGCAGGTAAGTTTGGCTGGGCCTCGCGTACCCACACTAATGGCTCTATGTGCCAACTGTGCCATGCACTGCATAGGTTCACCACAGATTTAAGCTGTATGGGAGTCTACAGATTCCAAGGCAAAAAGGTGCTTTTTGAATTTGCAGGGTTGTGAAAATAAGACCCCTCTACATCTGATTTAAAGGAAATGTGTCTTTTTTCCAGGATCACATGACAAGCAGCATAATCCTTGAAAAATACACAGTTGCTTTAAGGAGTTGCAGGCAGTACTGCGTTTATACCTCAGTGTCTTCTTAAGCTTATTCTCCCCTTGGGGGATTTGAAGTGCTGCAGAGTCCTTGGGATTTGAAGTGCTGCAGAGTCCATTTAGAGCCAGATTTCCATGGTAGTTAAAGCATGAGGCTAGAAACTGGGAGACCGTGAGTTCTAGCCAGAGGGCCGACCTTGGGCCAGTCACTTTCTGTAAACCCTGAGTAGGAGGTGATGTTAAACCACTTCTGAAAAACCTTGCCAAGAAAATTGCAGAAACTTGCCTAGGCAGTTTCTGAGAATTGGACAAGATTGAACGGAAGAGTCCTATTATGCTTTTGTTTCGCTTTTCCTTCAAGGATGTCAGCATGATTTGGGGTTTCTAAGGAGATTTGATCTTTTACTAAGCCCATTCAACTTCTATAAGACTACTGTGGCAGATACTTGTACTTCTTACTTGTGCAGAGGATAATTGAGCGATGTGGGGTGTATATACCAAGCGTTTGAATTGAGAGGAATTAGCAACTCTTTCTGTGAGGTGGACTGCTATTTTTTTTTTTTTAGACAAAATCACTGATTATTGGAAGAAAACATACTATCGAAAGAGCCAGTTTTGTGTAGTCATTGAGGTGATGGCCTAGAAACCAGGAGACTGCGTTAGAGTCTTCCCTTAGGCATGAAAGCTGGTGGGTGATTTTGGGTCAGTCATGCTGTCTCTCTCTCTCTCTCAGCCCAACTCGCTTGGCAGGATAGTTGTTGTAGGGAAAACAGGAGGAGGAAGGAGTATTACTGCAAGTATGTAAAAGCCACGGCACAGTGGTTAGAGTGCAGTACTGCAGGCTACTTCAGCTGACTGCCAGCTACCAGCATTTTGGTAGTTCAAATCTCAGCAGGCTCAATGTTTTCTCACCAGCCTTCCTCCATCCAATGTTTCCAGATTTAATGGAACTCAGCTACCATGTTCCTTGGGCAATCATGAACTTCTGAACGGGGTGATGAGCATTTTGGATGATGGGGTTCTGAGATCAAAACAGCTGGCCGGTGGTATGCTGGAAAGGTTATCTTTATAATCAATAAATTACAACCACAGTAACAAAATCAGGAATGTTCCTGGATGGTTTTCCTATTAGACAAACAGACTCCCTCCTGCTCAAGAGTGGAGCAGATAAGAGCTTTATTAAGCAACAGTTCAAATGTCCACATTGAAAGGACAGAGGGATGGGATATTTACAGAGCCTTAACAAAATACCCTCCTTAGGTGCTGCAGTCATTGATATCCCGTGGGAGAAAGTTAAAACTTATATGTCAACATAAGAACGCTTTAAAACCCAGGGCTAAAATCCCAGGAGCTTTCTACGGATCAAAATTTGTTCATGATGCAAATGCATGAGGCTGCCAAGCTGGATTCACTCAATAATATCTCTTATATTTAGTAACATCTCTTATTTTCCTGCAAAGAACTCCGAAATGGTGGAAGGGGAAAACAATTCAAAAATTACGCGTCTAATTTAGACTATTGCCCGGGAAGAAAATATATTTCAGACTATAGTTGATACCAATCAAGTGGATGTTTCTATTATGAGCCGTGGTGGCACAGTGGTTAGAGTGCAGTACTGCAGGCTCCTTCTGCCGACTGCCAGTTGACTGCAATTTGGCGGTTTGAATCTCACCAGGCTTAAAGTTGACTCCTCCTTCCTCATCCTTCTGAGGTTGGTAAAATGAGGACCCGGCTTGTTGGGGCAAAAGGCTAACTCTGTAAACCGCTTAGAGAGCACTGTGGAGCAGTTTATAAGTCTAAGTGCTATTGCTAAGTGCTATTGCTATGTTCACCACCAGGAGTTATTTATAAAAATTATAAAGAGGAGGTAAAAATAAAATAAATAATAAACAAGACCAGGTTGATAATTAAGAAGTAAAAGCGAGTGTATCTCAGTTATGTCCCCAGGTTTGTTCTTTGCTGAGTTCTCCAAATTTTCCTGAGACGACTATAAAATTCCTTGTGACCTTTCCTTGCCTGTCTTTCATCTCTCTGTTTATCTTTGCGTAGCTCAGGGGATGTTCAGAGTTTAAAGGTATCTTCAGTATCAACATTAGTTGTGTGCAAGGACCTTGACTAGATTCTATTTGGCTTCAGTTCATACAAGCATTATTATGGTAAGGACAAAATGTAATAGTGAAGAAGGTAAACTGAGAAATGAATACTTTTGTTGTATAGGTGTTCAGATTATTAATTCCTGAATGATTTATTCTAACAAAGATCTGCTTCAGAACAGTAAGCAAAAGCATTTACTATTTCCTACCTGATCCTTTTGACCACGGAAATACTAAAAGTGAATCTTGAATGTAATTCCCACTGTAAAACTTTAAAGGGCTCAACGCTCCAAATAAAATATCATACCAAGTAATAATGATTGATAGTTTTGACTTAGCTGGATGTGGCATTACTCTCTATCAGCCAAAATGTACAACTTAGCAAACTTGTCATCAAATTATAGTTTAGCACAAAATGTGAACCCAACCAGGTTTATACCTACATTCTGATGATCAGTTTTTGGCTATTATATTTTTTTTTAATTGAACGTTGCTGATAGTGTCTTGGTGTTAGCCACAGGAATAGATCAAAAGACCAGTTTAAAATGAATATTTTACATCGAAAGATTTCATTAGCGGACCTCGCCCGAGCGCGAGACAAACGCTGAAGAAAAAGAAGAAGAAGAAGAAGAAGAAGAAGAAGAAGAAAGATTTCAAATTGAATCCTTAAGATCCTTAACATCCTAACTGTAGTGTTTCTAAATCGTGTGGTTTATTTAAAACATTTACATAGCCACTATCTTATAACCAATCTGGGGAGGCTCCCAATCAAAAGTTAAAACAACACACCGAACCATTGTTACTATTATAAAGCTAAACAATTAACAACAACAAAAATCTGAAGCCAAGTCAAACGTTTAATGTGTAGTTGTTTAATATTTTCTCCAGGGGGAGGCTGGCCAAACTTCTGGGGGCAGAGTGTTCCATAGGGCAGCCATAGAAAAAGGCAAGCTTCCTGGTTCTCAATATTTAGGGGAAGGGATTTGGAGCGTGCCCATCTTATCTGACCTGGTCGGATGACTAGATAATCCTTAGGAAAAGGCAGTCCTGAAGAAACCTGGCCCTGTGCGATATAGGACTTTAAAGATGATGCCCAGCACTTTGAATTGCAACCAGAAAGAAATGGGAAGCTGGTACAGCTTGTGCAAATGTGTTACTTGGGCCAACCTAGGGACTGCCATTATTGTATGAGCTGCTAATTCTGGACCTGTTGAAGTTTCTGGGTAGACTTTAAGCGCAGACAAATGTAGAGTGCATTGCAGTGATTGCAATTGTTAGCTATATTGTTGCAGGCTTAGAGGAACTGTAACCTAAAAGAACTGGAAAGCAACAATACATACCGGTAAAGTATACATACCAGTAAATATCTAAAAATAAGCTTTAGCACACTTGAATTCACATCTATATTAAACCATGTAGTTTATGAATTATAATAGCTCTATTTCTGCAAAATAGCAACGAAAGCCCAGCAAGCTATATGAGATATGAATCCAAACAATGGTTAAGGTTGGACAGCTTAGTAAGCTTCTTTCAGTAATTATGGTAACTGGATTCCTCATTTTGCTAAGGTGTGGAGCATAGCTTGCAAATCACAGTGGATGAATTTATGGAATATGTATAGCTAAAACCAGACCTACCACACTATGAGGTGAGAGCAGATGAGCCTAATTTTCAAGACGTAATCTTGAACAATATTCCCAAGGTTGAATAAATATGGTGAGCTTCTTTTAATCGTGGGTTGTGACTTATATTTTGAAGAGAATCAGCACTTTTGAAGACTAGAAAGGAACCAGCATAGACTTGTGATAGGAGCCTCTTCTCTGATTGTGATTCTTCCAAGGAGATCAAAATTATTATTGCACTGCCTCTCGAGAGAAAAATGTGTGCGTGTGTGTGTGTGTGTGTGTGTGTGTGTGTAGGGGTTAAGAGATTATTCTATTACAATTGTCAAAGTATTAATTGAATAAATCACTCAACTGAGTTTTCATAGTGTCTCTCTCTCTCTTTCTCTCTAACTCCATCCATCCATCCATCCATCCATCCATCCATCCATCCATCCATCCCTCAGAGAGAGCCTTTGGGCAGTGCACAATATAATCAATGTATAAACAATGTATAAAATTGGCATTAAATATTAAAATTAATTTTTATAAAAGTAATATCAAAAAAATTATATCCTAAATCTAAATAATCTATTGTGTTTTATTAGCTAACCATTGATAAAAAAGATCCCAAACTTCATAAAATTGTTTATCTTCTTGTTCTCTTAATTTCAAATGTCAATTTACTCATTTCAGCACAATCCAATATTTTCTTGATAATTTCTTCCTCTGATGGAATTTTCTCACTCTTTATTAAGATAGATTTGGTATGATTTTATGATTCGTTGCAAAATAAATTAAGTAAATTATAGTTATCTCGTTAAAGTATGAATTAATAAAATTATAGTTAAATGATTTCTCAGTAATGATACTAGGTTATACAATTGTTGATTGATAATATGAGTTATTATGTAATATAATTATATTAGCGTTTAGGAAATGGATGCACAAAAAAAAAGTGGTAAACCAACTGATACACTGTAAATTTATGAAGAAGGATGATGTTTTTATGTTTTATGTTGTATGTTTTATGTTGTTTTGTTTGTTGTTTTGTTTGTTGTTAAAATAAAAAACTTTTAAAAAAAATATTAAAATTAATTTAAAATATTTCAAAATTATAACAAAATTTCAAAATGTCAGGATAGTCATTTAGCATTAGTTAATACAGGTGAGTGTGTGTGTGTGCATGTGTGTTTCCTCATGGGGCCAGCCAGCTCCATGGATGTATGGTCCTCTGTGCGTCCCACCCAAGGCCGCAGAGCTAAGCGTTGACCTCTTTGTGGAATGGCAAGAGAGCAGGGGATTCTAAGGCTAGTCAACACTAAAGCTGAGCTTATAGACAGGTATCTTCAGCAATAATTTTGCAGCAAGAGATGGGTGAAGTGACTTTTGTAACATACTGATCACTAATCTCTTATCTACCACGTGATCAAACCATGGAGAAATGGCCGTTGTGCCTACAAGTTAAGATTGTGGTAAGACACACCTTGGAACTCTCGGGAATCTTCAACAGGAATATTATTCCATACTAGATTGAATCTGATCTCACACTCAAATCTGACAGCCACATCTGTTAGTGGGATTGGCTCGTGTTAAGGAGCCTTGTTACTCAAACCTGGCCATTAAAAAGTTTCTTCACTTAACTGAAAAATGTAACATCAAAGACGATTTAGGTCTTTTGGAATGCCTGTATGTCCATGTTGAAATTTAGCTATATAAAATACTTTCACAACATTAAAGTACAGTAGCAGGCTTTACTTATATCAACTTAATCTGACCAGATTTACCAAAGTTACTTGTGAAAGATCAGTATTGTGATAGAAAAGAATGATTGAAGCTCAGGGCTGAATGTGGGAATGTGCTGTCTGAGCTTGGTGGTTTTCTTGCAGATGTTTCATGACCCAACTAGGTAAGATCATCAGTTAGTTGGGAGTGGGGTTTGCTCTCTTTTATATATTAGTAGCTTGCCCTTTCAGTGTTGGTGGGAGTGGTTCCTGATTAGGCTGTTGTATACTATTAGTTTGCTTGTCTGAGTTGGTAGTTCCATGTATGGGGTATGATATACTTTATTGTTGGTTTAGTTGTTGGTTACTTTTGGTATTAATCTTTGCACAGCTAGGTATTGATTCCTGTTGAGGAGGTTGTTTTGTTTCCTTTTGTGTTTTTTTAATTGACTCTTTGGAATGGCATGTAGATGTTGTTTATGTCTATATGCCTGTTGATGGCCGATTTGTCTTGAGTGCCAGCCAGGCTTCCAGGAATTCTCTAGCATTTGAGGCTTGGCTTGATCTAGGATGCCCACAGTTTCCCAATTGAAACTATGCTCAAGTCTCTCCATATGTTGTGAAATTAAGGCATTTTCATCATGTCTTTTGACTAGTAGTTGGTGTTCATGAATGTGCTCTAGTAGTCTTCTGTAGATCACTTCTGCTTTTCTTCTGGGAGTTCTGGGTCTTTTGATTTACTCAGGATGTTCTATACAACTTTAGTTGGTTTTGTGCTACATCAATGCCATTTGGTAGTAGTAGTCTGTTAGTGATTTCTGAAATGTATTTGGTGTATGGCAGTGTTATCTTTTTCACAGTTTGTATTGGTTGTGCTATAGTGGGTTGTGTGGTTAGACCACTGTAAAGAACAGTGTACCAAAATTCCACACCAGAGGTGGTATTCAGCAGGTTCTGACCAGTTCTTGAGAACCGGTAAAGGAAATTTTGAGTAGTTCGGAGAACCGGCAAATCCCACCTCTGACTGGCCCCACCCCCATTTATTCTCTACCTGCCGAGTCCCAGCTGATTGGCTGGGTCTTCTTTTGTTCCCCTGCACAGGAGTACGGAGCTGGAAAGCAGGTTAGTGGGGTGGGGAAGGAATGGGGATTTTGCAGTATCCTTCCCCTGCTATGGCCACCAAGCCACACCATGCCCACCAAGCCATGCCCACAGAACCGGTGGTAAAAATTTTTTGAATCCTACCACTGTTCCACACTTTCTAAAAAGTAGTACCATGTTTCTCCAACAATATAGGCCCCCCAGTAGGAAGACCCAGCATATTTTCTAGGCATAAAATGAAATTAAGCCCCTCCCCCCAAATTTAGGCCTAGTTTAAAACATGCGAAATTGGGAGGGAGGCGGGAGGGGAACTTGCCCTTAGGAGTGCCCTGTGGGCAGCTATGCCTTGCCACCAGCCACTCCTTACGGCCAATTGTGGTGGAGCACGGAGGGCTCCCTTACCCATCCTTTACCCGGGTCAGCAGGCAGGCGACATTGGCGTGGTTGTCCAGCAGCGTTTCAGCTGCTTCTCAGGCCTCCGTAGCTTCCACGGTTCCCACTGGTGCTGGCGCCTTTCTCGCCAGCGCCATCTCCAACAACAACGTCTGAGTCTCTCCCGCTTTTCCCCCGTGCCCGTAACAACAGGAAAAAAAAAAAGATTTTGAGGTACCTGGGAGCGCCGCACGCTGCGTTTTGATTTAATCCCGAGCAGCTGGGTGGGCGTGAGAAGAGCCGAGCGAGCGTCTCTGCTGCCGCTACCCTTGGTGCTCCAGCCTCGGGCTCTGCAAGTTTGCAAAAGTCCTGGTGCGCAGCCCGTTCCTGCATTCCAAGCGCCCAGGCCGAGCTGCAGCTGTCCCTCTCTCGCCTGCGCCGTCTCCAACAACAGCAGCATCAGCAG
The DNA here is from genome assembly GCF_049901715.1 of Pseudonaja textilis. Lineage (NCBI taxonomy): Eukaryota > Metazoa > Chordata > Lepidosauria > Squamata > Elapidae > Pseudonaja > Pseudonaja textilis. The sequence continues at coordinate 8,593,782 of NC_141996.1, forward strand.
CGGGAACCGTGGAAGCGTTTCAGCCGCTTCTCGAGTGGGGGAGCCGCCTCCGTAACATCCACAGTTCCCGCCGCTGCTGCCGCTGTTGTTGGAGATGGCGCTGGCGAGAGATGGGACAGCTGCAGCTCATTATCTTTGAATGGACAGGTCATGCACAAAGAAACTTAAAGTGATAAATTAATATGCATGTCAGGATATTTTAAGATGGGGAAGTAACCAGTCAGCATTTTAAAAGACCATATAGGAAACAAAGTGCCTTTGTCCATGGAAGAAATGTAAAGTTTAACTATGTGAGGCAAAAGCTTATATGAAACTAATGAGAAATGGAAGCATTGTCCTAGACATGTTAAAAGTATTCTAACCCTCCCAGTGGTCGCATTTCTTTCTATAGAACAGATCTAATGAGCCTTGTTGAATAACTTTACCTCTTTTCATTGGGTGTGGACTTGTTAGTCCACAACAGCTAAAAGAGATATTGGAAATCATGGTTGGTAAGTAGTTGGAGAAACGAGAACGAAAGAAATGAAATCTAGGTTGCTTTTACAGAGGGATAGAATCAAGATCACGCAAAGTGTTAGTATCACTTTATAATGCCTTGGTAAGACCACACTTGGAATACTGCATCTAGCTTTGGTCCCCATGATATAAGAAAGAGGCTGAGCATCTGGAAAGAGTGCAGAGAAGAGCAACAGGAATGATTGTGGGACTGACTGGAGGCTAAAACATACAAAGAATGGTTGCTGAAATTGGATATGTCTAGTTCAATGAAAAGAAGGGCTAAGGGTGACATGATAGGGGCTGACTTAGGATCAGTCCTCACACTTACGACCATGGCAGCATCCCTACGGTCACCTGAAAAAAATCAGCGGGCTTGCCAATCAGCATATATTTACAATATTTGCAGAGTCTCTGGCAGGCTCTACAAAACAAGAATGTGTGGAGTTACTTCTGAGTAGTTTCTTTATTGCTTGGCTACAGACAGAATCTTGCCGGACTATCAGCCTAACTATAGATATACTTTGTGAACTGCCAGGGAGAGAGTCCCATCTGTGGTCTCTTGGAAGCAGCCCTTCCCCTCTTGGGACTCCAAACTACAGGTAGTCCTCAATTTACGACCACAATTGAGCCCCAAATTTCTCTTGTTCAGTGAGACATTTGTTCAGTGAGGTTTGCCCCATTTTATGCAGTGGCCCCGAGGTAAGCCGATGCGGTGCGCGTAGTACCGTGAGCAACCAGATGGAATGGGTAGCCAGCCAGCTGTGCAGGCTCTTAAGTGGTGCGTATTTTGGGGGGTAGGGCTTATATTAGGGCTATGTGTAAAACATGCTAGGGCTTATTTTCAGGATAGGTCTTATTTTTGAGGGAAACGGTATTTCTGATCAGGTAGTTTGCTAATTATTAAAAAATAACTTTAATTAGAATTAAACAAAACATTATTATTTAATTTAAATAACTAAACTAATACTTCAGTTACTGGCCAGTGTAAGCCCTGCAACCTGGAGATCTTGCAACAGTGTTGTTTTGGTGTCTTAAATGCCGTTGGTGAGATGTTTACTCGTAGGCTCTGATTGGCTTAAAATTAGCACTTGTAAAAAGAACCTAGTGAAGCTATCCAAGAATATTGCAAACAGCTTTTAAACATGTTGAAACAACATTCGGGCATTCCCGCACCATTACAAATTTCCCCACAGTTCGTTAAGGCTGCTTTTTTGTTCTTTCCGGAAGTTTCCACTCAAACTTAACTCATCCAAGATAATTGGGAAACCCACGCTACTGGGGGATACTATTCATTGTGCTAGATCATTGGAAACAACTAAACAACAACAACACTTCACAGCACTCCAAATCGCGTCGTTGTAACTAATAGGCCCTAACTTGTTACCTCCCTCTGTAGGTTGGTACACTTTCCTACACTCCCTCCCTCCCAAGATAATATAGGAAAGTTTAGTAGCCATGGGTACCACACTGTAAAACAACATCTAAACCAGGGGTGTCCAACTTGCATCATCATGGGGGCGTCACATGACATAACCAGACTTTGTTAATCTGGGCGGGGCCGGGGCCAGCATGTGTCGCATTCGGCCCGTGGGCTGCGAGTTTGACACCCCTGATCTAAATGCAGGCATGATTAATATGGCCATAGTAACTACCTTTATAGAATAGCTTTTGTTTTGTTTTCTTTTTAAAAAAAATGCTTTAATTTGTAAACCAAGTTGGGGAGAATATAAATTTAATACATTAAATTACATCTCCTCAAACAAGCCTGGATAATGATACTTTTCTTGCTGATATCATAAGTTACACTTTTGAGGAAGTAGAAGAGGTGGAAATGTTAGGAAAAATAAGGGGTCCCTCCTCCGTTATCTCTATACAGGCAGGTTATTTACGCAGATACCAAGGTAATGCATTAGTATGCATGTCAGGATGTTTTAGGAGGGGGAAAATGACCAATCGGTGTTTTCAAATATCTAGGGAACAAATTTCCTTTGTATGAAAATGTAAAGGGAAAGCAGGAAGCTTGGAATTTGAGCCATTCTATGTACAAAATGTCCCTTGGAGTATGAAGAAGTTCAGATTGCCAAAATGCTCCACAGATTTTGGAAGTTTTGAGGTTTAAACAACATTATTTTGAACTTGAAATGCAGGTAGTCCTCGACCACAATTTAGCCCAAACTTTATGTTGCTAAGTGAAACATGTGTTAAGTGAGTTTGCCCCATTTTACGACTCTTTTTTACCCACAGTAGTTAAGTGAATCATTGCATTTGTTAAATTAGTAACGTGATTGTTAAGGGAAACTGGGTTTCCCATTGATTTTGCTTGTCGTAAGGTCGCAGAAGCTGATCACATGACCCCGGGACCCTGCAGCCATCATAAATGTGAGTCGGTTGCCAAGGATCTGAATTTTGATCATGTGACCCATGGGGATGCTGCAGTGGTCAAAAGTGTGGAAAACAGTCATAAGTCACTTTGTTCAGTGCCGTTGTAACTTTGAACGGTCACTAAATGAACTTTCATAAGTCGAGGACCACCTGTATATTAAAAAAGTGATCAGAACCAGCCTGTTTTTAATGCAAACTGGCTCCCAAGTACAACCCCAATTTTCCATAGGAATTACCTGACCGATTTGGACAAATGAAGGATTCTTTAAGCCTGATTTTTCCCCACAAATAGGTCTTGTAATTCAAGGAGAGACATAAAAGAGTAGGGGAATAACAGAAATAGAGGCACATGAGTAACCATAACGTTAATTCTAGTACTGGCTGACCAAGTCATGTTTCTGATTCATTGACCTCAATTAGTGCTGTTGGAAAATTGGATTTGCTTTCATGCTGAAGCAATATGACAGATAGGCCACAGTCAGTAAGAATGGGATCTCACCATTCTTCTACTCTAATACTAAGCACAGGAGCCCCCCAGGGTTGTGTGCTAAGCCCCTTCCTTTATTCTTTGTACACACATGAGTGCACCCCATTGTATAACTCCAGCGCAATTATGAAATTTGCGGATGACACAACGGTGGTGGGGCTTATTAATAAGAACAATGAGCCTGCTTATAGAAGGGAAGTACAAGGGCTGACACTGTGGTGTCAAGAAAATAATCTTATACTTAACACCAAAAGAACTAAAGAACTAATCATGGACTTCAGGAGGAAGAGAGATGTACATTTACCATTGTATGTAAATGGCGAGGAGGTGGAGAGGGTTGGTAGTTTTAAATTTCTGGGCACGTATCTTGGAGGACCTCTCATGGACTATGAATGCTAGCGTGCTTGTAAAGAAGGCACAGAAGAGGCTGTACTTCCTGAGAATGCTCAGGAGGATAAATCTATCTCAGCATCTACTTCTGTCCTACTACTGCAGCACCATTGAGAGTGTCCTGACATAAGGCATTCTTGTATGGTATGAGAGCAGCTCTGTAGTGGACAAAAAAGCTCTACAGAGAATCATTAAAACTGCCCAGAATATCATTGGGCTCCAACTACCCGCCCTGGACGACATCTTCGCATCTCATTGTTTAAGGAAGTCGCACAATATTCTCAGAGACTCTTCCCATCCTGCTCACAATCTTTGTGAACTGTTGCCTTCTGGCAGAAGATACAGAACCATTAAAATTCAGACCACCCGTTTTCTGAACAGTTTTTATCCCAGAGCTATAATTGCACTTAACAAGGAACTTAAGGACCACCATCAGTGAGCCGTTGGACAGTATTACTTGGTCTGGATGCTTGTGTGTTTTTAGGGGGCGGGGAATTTTGGTGGGTGGGTTGTGTGTTTGGGGATCGTCATTGTGCGTGCGTGTTGGGTCTGGTCTGGTTATGTGAATTTCGTTTTATGTGTATACTGTGAATATACGTACATTGAAAATAAAGAATTCAATTCAATTCAAGAATTCAATTCAATATTTTAAAAGTGTGTGGGGAGTATGTCTCAGGTATGAAACACCCCCTAATTTCATACCTAGTGGGGCAAATTAACGGAATCAGTGTTAATCCTGAGACAGGTTTTATCTCAGTGTCATTTACTGTTTTTATTGATGTGGGTTTTTCTTGTTTGTAAATAGGATTTGAAAGGGTAAACATGTAACATTTAAACAAATAGTTTGAACTGGTGCACCTGTCTCTTTCAGATTGCTGCAATTCTCCGGAAACGAAAACTTGATTATTATTTGAACAAGCTGCTTCCTGAAATTCTGCAATCAACATCCTTCCTTACAGCAAATGGAAGTCTTTACATAATGTTTTTCTGCATTTTAAGGTGATTTCATGATACATCTTTTGGACTAAATCAGTGGATGGTGAAGTAACCTGGTTTCATCTTTCATCACACCCAGGTCTTTACTCCAGGCAGTCCTCAGCTTACAACCACAATTGAGCCCAACATTTCTATTTGTTATGTGAATTCTGCCCCATTTTACGACCTTTCTTGCCTCAATTATTACATGAATCCCTGCAGTTATTAAGTCAGTGACATGGTTGTTAAGTGAATCTGGCTTCCCCATTGACTTTGGTTGTGAGAAGAGGTGATCACATGATCCTGCAACCATCATAAATATGAGCCAGTAGCCAAGCACCTGAATTTTGGTCACATGACCATGGGGATGTTATAATTGTCGTTAAGTGTGAAAAATGGTCATGTGTCACTTTTTTCAGTGATGTTGTAACTTGGAACAGTCACTAAAAGGACTGTTGTAAGTCGAGGACAACCTGTACTTACTTACTGACTGCCCTATAAAAAGGAATATAGCAATTTTCTTATTTTTACAGAATATTGGCTGCATTTTTATGTACAGTTCTTTATATTGATGGTTCCCTGTTTGGGAAATGTCACCCTGGAAGTAGGTACCTACATTTTAACAAATAGTAATTTCGTTGAATGCAAATGTAAACATTTGGTCAGCTTAGAGTTTTTTCCTGTGGTAATAAATAAGACCTATCACTAAGCCAGGGCTCGGCAACCTTAAACACTCAAAGAGCTACAAAGGTCCTAACCGGAAGTCCCCTGTTCAATTCTGGAGCGTAAGTCCGGTTCCCCCACCATAGAGTGTCCTCCTAGCTTGGCGTCCTTTTTCCTCTACCTGTCCTAGCGGAAAGCCGTATCAATTGTGCAGCCGACTGGAAAACCTGCCCCTTGCCATAGAGCCGTGATGGCGAACCTATGGCACGCGTGCCAGATGTGGCACGCAGAGCCCTCTCTGTGGGCATGGGAGTTGTCGCCCCAGCTCAGCTCTGCCGCACATGTGCGCACATGCCTCCAGCTGGCCAGCTGGCCTTCGGGTCTCTGAAGGGTGGGGTGCATACAGGGGGGACGTGTGCGCATGCATGGCAATGGGGAGCAAGCAGGGGAACACATGAGCATGTGTGTGGGATGCACCCACATGCATGGGGAAGTGGGGCACATGCGTGGGGAACGCATGCGTATTGCATTTTGGGGATGCGTGCACGCTTTGGACACTCGGTGCCCAAAAGGTTAGCCATCATTGCCATAGAGTCTCCTCCTGCTGCACCATGCTCCCCCCTACCCCCCCCAAATTGGAAGCTCTTCTCAAAATTGTGATGCCAACCGGCGACAGAGAGCCTCAGCAGAGGGACGAAAGAGCCAAATGCGGCTCCAGAGCCGCGGGTTGCCGACCCCTGCACATGTTCCTTTGTATTAAGGTAAACCTTTGAAATGTAAGACAGCAAAATTGAGGTTCCTCCTGGAGGTGTTAGAACTATGAATGGTATGAGGTTCTTTGAAGTGTTTCAGAGAGCACTCCTGATGGACCAAAGAGGAGGAAGAAAGCGTACTTAGTACTTTCCCACTACAGCCTCCCACCTTGTTTCCTAACCTAATCCTCTGCAGACAGTTTTGGGAGACACCAGTGACTGGTCAGGCAGAGGAGGAATTGAAAATCACGCCCCCTTCTTGCTTTAGTAGGAGCATCTGCTGAGTATCGTTCTGCTCACGGGAACCCTTGATCCAACGTATTGCCACCTGCAAATATTTATTTATTTAAGAAAGTATGACCGCTTTTTCCCTGTCCCATTGCATGTAACAAATCCTACCTTTAATTGTTTTAGGCGAATACTGGGAAAATTCTATTTTTGGACTCCTGGTTTTGGTGCTGCTTTACCAGCGTCCTACATGGCTATTCTTATTGAAAGGAAGAGCAGGTATGTGGCGTTTTTTTTTTTACATCCTTTACAAACAAATAGAATTGTTTGTTTATATAATTACGATTATGATGTTATCCATTCAGTTGTTTCTGACTCTTGGCGATTCTGCGGGCCCGGTCTCTCCATAACTTCCGATCTGGCACTGCTTCCCATAGTTGTTCTATGCTCTGGCTGGTACGAGCTTTGATGGTGTCCAGCCACCATGTTCTTTGGAAGCCTGGTTTCCTTCTGTGTTTATGTAATATATCTGCCATTGGGGTGTGATTCAATTGTAGCAATCAGTGAACAGATAAAACAAGCACTTAAAATAATTCAGAATCATCACACTCAGTTTATGCTGCGACATTTTTACAGTTCCCATGAAAGTGTATATTTGGGTTGACATGAGGGGTCCTTGGTTGCTTTGCAAGCTTGCTTGTTTTCTTGCAGACATTTCATTACCCGAACTAGGTAACATCATCAGTGCTAGTAAGGAGTGGGGTTTGCTCCCACTTCTTACTAGCACTCCTTACTAGCACTGATGAAGTTACCTAGTTGGTAATGAAATGTCTGCAGAAAACAGGCAAGTTTGGAGAAGCACCAGGACCCCAAATGTTTACTTGATTGTAAAATTCTAAAACCATCAATTGTCTAACTTTATTAAGAAGATTATTGGCTTCTCTTCTTGTTCTAGGTGGGACTTATTCCAATCAATTTTATTTTAGCTTATTCCTATCAATTTTACAATTAATAAATAGATATTACTGCAGGATCAGAGACCGCATGACTGTGAATATCAGATACTAGGATTGACAATAGGCAGTTACCATCATGTCCTGTTTGTCGACATCTCAGAAGTTCATTTGGTTTATGGCTATAAGAAATACAATACTGAACTAAAGAAACTTGCCTCAAATGCCTTATGGCATATATATCCTGGCCTTGTTTTGCTCAGTTTGAGCCTCGGTGCTTATCTTTATTAGTTTCTGCTTATACAATTTTTAACGATTCTTTCGTAATATTTCGAATTCTTTTCCAGTGTACAAAGATACACTCCGAAGATACGCTATAAATATGTCAAGATGGTATTGCTGGAGGGATTGTGGTTCTAGGGTCGGCCAATTCAGGTTTAAATGTGTTAGAGGAGGGAGAGCGTTTAGGAAGATAGTCACATTCCTAGAGTGGGAAGGGATATATGATCCAAAGATACTCCTCCTTACTCGTATCTCTCCAGATAATTTCCTTTAAGAACCATGGCCTTTTCCATGGCTGTAGGACCATACTTCTTGCCTTTTTGATGGGATGCATTGGTGTTTCTCGGCTATACATTTCACCTGTCCAGAAATCATGAACCTCACCCTTCTCATCTCTGTATCCTGTTGCTCCATTTGTTCTCACCGCATAACTGAGGCCAGCCACACCCACCACCCTCCAATCACCTGCTTCTCCTGAAGGCTCCTAAAGACATTCTTTGGAACGAAGCCCTGTTGCTTTTTCCCTCCTGCCGGGTTCATGTTGTTCTCATCTCTCGCCGCTCTTTACAACCGAAGGCGTCACAAGAGAGGGCAAAAGGGATTAGCCGAGAACAGGTGCAGTATTCACAAAGTGCTGTGTGAGGTTCCTTGAAAGGAAACGGCCCTGGCACGGAGCTTGGCAGATAGAGATCGCCAAGAATTAAAAGAGGGGAAAACGGGTGGGCTATCTCCCCCCTCCTCCTCTTTGTGGGTGCGGTTTGTTCTTGCTCTGCGGGTCTGTTATCATCTATCGCTTGAAGTACGTGTCTGCGAGCAGGAGGAGAGCTCACCAAATTTGCTGCAACTTGTAAATTGTTGGCAATCAACTGCATCGTCACCTGAGGACAAAGCAAATCCGAGCCCTCCCTTTCCATCAAAAGGAACTGCAGGGACTTGTCTCGACCCCTCGGTGCTTTCCCAGTCTGATTTTGGAAGGCAAATCCCAGATGGGTTATATCCCAAAGTGAGAATTGAGAAAAGTTTTGGAGCTCCTATCCAAGTTCTGGAAAATATGCTACGATTGCTTGACTGAAATTATGCAGCAGCACCATTAGATTTTATTTTAATTACATTGTAAATGAGTTGGACCGGACCTTGGAGGTCTTATCATCCAATCCTCTGCTTAAGGAGGAGACTCTAAACCTGGGGTCCCCACCCTGTGGGCCGCAGCCCACTACTGAGCCATGGCGTCTTGGCTACCGGGCCATGTGAGTGGCTGGCCAGCGCGTGTGTGTGCGCGCCTGTGCATATCCCCTCTCCTGCTAACATCACGAGCGTTGCAAGGGTACTACCTTTGTTGCGAGCGTTGCAGGGCGAACGTTGCACGCATGCTCACTGCCCCATTTGCCTCTCACGCTTGCGGCTCCGTACACTCATAGCCCAGTTTGCTCAGGCGCATGCGCACGTAAAGGCACCTGCCCCTCCCCCCCCTTCGAGCTGCCAACCCAGAAGGCTTTTGGAGCTGTGCTTTATACCATTCCAGACAAGTTGCAAGTATCTTTTTGAAAGCCTCCAGTGTTAGAGCACCCACCACTTCTGAACTCGGAGTCTTTTCACCTTCATGTTTGTTGCTATTCTCTCTCTCTCTCCCCCTCCCTCTCTTCTCTGTCCCACTATAATTTGGGTTCCTGATACATCAGTATGAAGGAGAATGAATGATTTTGATTATAAAATTATGCAGCAGCACCATTAGATTTTTATTTTAATTATATTGTAAATGAGAGACCAATTGGGAACTCTACAGGCTACCTAGCTTCTGTGGAACTCAAATAATCCCTTTTCTCTTTTGGAAATTTGGGGTTTTTTTTAAGTCAGCAAGGACATTCCTCAAACAGAATCTTGCCATTTTTGCTAAACAAATTTTTTTCAAAGGAAAGTGATTACAGCCTTTGGTGTAAATAAGATGCTTTTTGTCACATAGATGCGAAGTATTTAATATTTAGACTTCTTACCCAAAAGATCGGATTCATTCAGGAAACTAACCTCTTTCTTTTTAAAATCAGAAATAAGTATTCATGTAGACCTCGACTTTCAAGAGTTCATTTAGTGACCATTCAAAGTTACAGTGGCATTGAAAAAAAGTGACTTATAACCATTGCAGCACCCGCATCGTCCCATGATCAAAAGTTAGGCAAATCCCACGTGGTCACAGCGTTCTGTGGTCACATGATCACGATTTACACCCTCCTGCTGGCTTTCCCATTGACTTTGCTTGTCAGAAGCTGATAGTGAAGGTTGCAAATGGGGATTATAAAAAGCCATGGCGGCACAGGGCTTAGAACGATTGCAGGCTCATTCTGCCGAATGCCGGCAGTTCAATCCCGATCAGTTTAAGGTGGACTTAGTCTTCCATCCTTCCGAGGTAGGTAAAACAAGGACCCAGATGGTTGGGGGTGATAGGTTGACTCTGTAAACTGCTTAGAGAGGGGCTATAAAGCATTGTGAAGTGGTGTATAAGTCTTAAGTGCTATTGCTATTACTACCCCGTGACCATGGGCATTCTGTAACAATTGTAATTATGAGCCTCTTGCCAAGCACCTGAGTTGAACCATATGGTTGCTGCTATAACTGTTACTACGAGGAAAGACCATAAGGCTCCTTGCTCAGGACTGTCCTGACATTGAATGTTTTCTGAACAAGTGTATTTTTAGGCAGTAGCAGAGAATAAATGATTTAAAAACTTAACATCATTCCCTAACAATGCAAGACTTAAAGTGCTTTCTTATCTTTTTTATTTTATTTTAAAACAAAAGGTACTTTCTTATCTACCTTGATCTCTTTAAGTATAATGCATTTCCTCTACGTCACGTTCCATTGTTGGAGTTTTGTATAACGTAAGACAGCGAAGATTGGAAGTGGTTGCATTTTCCGTGAACCAGTTTAGGTAGGTGTCTTTCCTCTGATTGAAGGAGAAGCCGATTCAGAAGCTTCCCCTCAGTTAGGATGCAGTGGTTCAGGCATTTATACAGATCGTCCTCTACTTATGACCACAGTTGAGCCCAAATTTTACATTGCTAAGTGAGACATTTGTTAAGTGAATTTTGCCCCATTTTCTTGCCACGGTTGTTAAGTGAATCCCTGCAGATATTCAGTTGGTAATGCAGATTGTTAAGTAAATCTGTCTTCCCCATTGATGTTGCTTGTCAGAAGATTCGCAAAAGGTGATCGTGTGACCCTGGGACACCGCCACCGTCATAAATACGAGCCAAGCATTTTGATTTGGATCACGTGACCATGGAGACAACATTCGTATGTGTGAAAAATGATCACAAGCCCCCTTTTTTCCGTGACATTGTCACTTTGAACGGTCACTAAACAAATTGTTGTAAGCCAAGGACCAGCGGTACTGTAGTTAGAAACAAAGCGAATTTCCTACCTGCTAAATCAAGGTGGGCAGGTATGGCAACTTTACGACCTGTGGACTTCAACTCCCCAAATTCCTGATCCAACCTTCCTGGCTCGGGAATTCTGGGAGTAGAAGTCCAGAGTTCATAAAATCGGCATAGTTTGCCACCCCTTCTTGGATTGAACGCCTGCCTGATCTGACTTCTTGCGTCCTTGCTGTGCCTCCCCTCATAACAGAAATATTAAAGCGCCAAGCTTAATTATTCCCTTTTCTCTCTTTGGCGTGTGCAGCTGAATGGTGACTCTCTCTCCAAAGGGATACTTCACATTCCAAGTGTGCAAGCATCAAGTGCAAGCTTAATGCGGCCAACAGAGCTTGAATTTGTACTCTTTATAGTTGAAGTTGCTTTGCACTTTTTCTCTGGCATTAACAGCTCTTGCAAGAAAGGCACCAAAAATAGATCACTTGCAGGTTGGATTCTAGTTTAGGACACAGCACATACCTAACGACATCACCCCCCTTTCCTTCATTTTTTGTTCAGGTTTTGCAGAGATTTTCAGATAATATTTCAGGTCCAGTTGAAACGTGAAATATTTTGATTTTGATTCCCTCCTTTCAGCTGTGGGGATCTCCTAAAGTATTTTATTAAAAGGTCCAATAAGTCTTCAGGGTTAATCTTCGAAGAGTTAAATCATCCATCCTTTAAAAAAAAAACCCTTTCAGAGTTTCTGAAAGATGAACGCTATTACCTGTGTAAATTAATTCCTGAAAAAAAAGATATCCCTTTTCCATAGAGCTGTCTCGAGTGTCCAGGTTGGGAGGAGCTCCAGTCTCGCTCTTCCAGGCTGAGCTTGAAAATTGAGGAACGCCCTCACCGTCACATGGTCCTCGGGCACTCCCCAGTTTTTGCTCAGCCTCGTGGCTAACAGGCTGTTTTTCCTTGCTCGGTCGCATTCAACATTCTAGGCCTCTTCTCTCATCGCCACGTGGATCACCGGCAGGCAGCGCAGGAACTCAGGTTTGAACTCCCCAGGAGTGTTTTTAATATCCGAGCCGTTTCTTTAAGGGGAGAAAACGAGCGCTTCGACCCCCAGCTTCGTTTGCCGCCTAATCGCTCCGCGCAGGCCGCTTCGTTTCTGCCTGCCTCTCCTCGCCTTAGCCGCTGCGTTCCCCCCCATGAACGCCTTCTAGCCCAGGTACGCTTCCTGGTTCTCCCAAGGGCTCTAATCTTCCTGGGAGTTTACCGCTGGGGCTGCCTCCGTTACTTTTGCGCCTCCATCTTGGGCCCCTGTGGCATCCGCCATCTTGGTGTGCCCTGGAACGGCCGCCATCTTGGGTGTGCCTTGGAACGGCCGCCATCTTGGGTGTGTCCTGAACGGCCGCCATCTTGGGTGTGCTCCTGGAACGGCCGCCATCTTGGGTGTCTCCTGAATGGACGCCATCTTGGTGTGTCCTGGAACGGCCTCCATCTTGGGAGGGCCGCATGGCCGTCCCGCCATTACTAGAGGCCTTTTACAGGCCGCAGCCTTAACTGACTATTAGGCAGCCTGGGATTCCCTTGTCTCAGCCTGTCTTTTATTCTACCAACAGGCCTCCTGCAGAAATAGGGTCTGTTGGCCCTGCAGCCTTTTCCCCAGCAGGCGAAGTAGCAGCTCTGCCCCCACTCACCCCTTCCCGGTCCGTCCGGCAGGGTAGCTGCCTGGCGTTCACCTTTCTGGCTGATTGGTCTCTGGGCTAGGCCCTGGTTCGTACCAAACCTCTATTTTAAACAGAAAATTTTTTTTTTTACTAAAAGGGGGCGTGAACGTGCGTTGGGATTCCCGGCCTCCCGTAGGCCGCATCCAGACCTGGTTTCAGCTACATTATTCCCTTCTGCCTGCGGCCCCAGGGTCATTGGTTTTTTTCAGAGGCCTACCAGTAGGCCGCATTGCTTCCTGACTCCTGGGCAGATCCTGGGACTGCTCAAATACCTTGCAATTCTGCCTAAGTCTCCCCAACTAAGGAGTTATTTGCTTGCCATGTCCCTTCCCGGTTCGCCCGGCAGGGACAGCTTCTGGCGTTCATTCTGGCTGATTGGCCCCGGGCTAGGCCCTACTTCCCAACACGTTACAGAACAATTCTGTGGCCTTGACAAAAAGGGGTGCAACACGAGCACTGGGAGTTCCAGCCTCTGCTTAGGCTGTACCCAGACCCGTTAACCGCCTCGCATTAACCAGAAATTTTTTTCCTTTTTCTCTCCTCTCCAGATGGCAGACGACAATACCTCTCGTGGCACTTCTCTGAAGGCCAAGGCCAAATCCCACCACCTGCGCAAACAGGCACAGGAACCATCCAAAGCTTCCCAAAGGGATGCCTCAGGCGACACAGGGCCCTCGAAGGGAAATTGACAGACGCTCTCAGGAGTCAAGCTCTGTGTCCCGGGACCCTTCCGCTCCATCAACCTCCACCCATCCTCCTCTCCCCTCCCTCCTGCTTCTGCTTCTCCCCACAGCCTGGACAGGCCCCTGAGGTCACCTTGCCCACCACTGCTGTAGAACTGCGCCCGGAGGAGTCTCTCCCATGGCGGAAATACCCGAAAACCTAATGCAGGCTATGGAGCTGGCCATCCGGCAAAGGGTAGCGCAACAGATGCAGCAGCTGGCCGGTCTGGCTCCTCGCCCGCGGCCCCGAGGCTCTAGGATCAGCGGCCTCGCATGGTCAGGCAACTCCCCAAGAGGACTTAACCTTACCTTTGGAGTTGGAGGGAATGGAGGCCCAAGAACCCGGGACCCTTCCTCTTTGGGGACGAGCAGGACCTTGACATGAGGTCCCTCATAGGCAGTGAACTTTTTTCGGGAACAGGTCCCCTAGAAGGGGACATGTCGGAGGACGAGGGCCTCCTCCAGGTCAGCCCGTTTCTAGGGCTCTTTAAACCGCACCTATTTAGGTCCCTCCTGTTCAAAGCCAGGACCACCTCGGGCCTGAACCCCCTCCCACCCAACCCAGCGGCGGCAGGGGTTCCTCCCGACTCTCTCTTCTCTCAGCCCGTGGCGGAAACTGAGGTGATCCCTGTCCCGCCCATATTCTCAGACATGGTTTCTAGGCAGCTGGCCTCCTCGGGCCCCCTCCCCCAACGCCCAGGACAAGCGGTTTTAACCTGGAACCGCAGTTCTCCACCTTGCTCGACCCCCTCCCCGTGGGATCGAGCCCGTGGTGGCCTGGTTTCCCGCTCTACTCCCAGCGACTCACTCGATGCTCTCCAGCCCGAGGACAAGCGAGCTGAACTGGCCCTGTGCCGCGCACCACCTCTCTGACGCTTGGGCAGTCAGGGCTTCCACTGCCGTCGTTTTTCACCAGGTCTTCCATCAAGTGGCTCCAGCAGCTCAAGCAGCATGTCCCCACAGCCAATCTCAGGCGCACCAGGACATTGCCAAGATCCTGGCCGCGGCCGAGTTTTGCAGACGCCACCTTCCAGGCGGCAAAGTTCTCCACCAGGGCCATTTCGTCCCAGGTTACCGCCCGCCGTCTACTCTGGCTCCGCCACTGGCAAGCGGACGTTAAAACAAGACTAAGTTAGCAACAGCCCCATCTCTGGGGGAAGTTATTTGGACCGGTTCTCACCCATTCCTGGCCGAGACCCGGAACAAGCGCAAGTACCTCCCTTCCCTCTCTAGGAGGTCCGACTTCAGAGGCTCCCCCTCTCCTCGCCAGGGTTCTTATCACTCCTCCTCTTTGCCAGATACTACCGATCCTCTCCCTATAGATCTCCCTACCGAGCGGAGCGGATGGGTCCGGAGGTACTTCTTCCAGGAAGCCCTCCGGGATCCGGGAGAGGTTCGCTCCGTCTTCTCGATAATGCAGTCGCCCTCAGGCGCTTGTCCTTTAAAAAAAAAAAAAAAAAAAAAAAAAGAGGAAGGAGTGCGAGAAGGCCTTCTCTACTCCGACCTTTAACCCCTGCTTGCAACAGGCTCCTACCCCAGGAGCACTCTTGTCCTCCTCACCCTGCCCTGGGCAACTGGTCGGCAACACATCTACCCCCATTCAATGCTAGCCGGGTCCCTTCTTGCGCTCCCGGGCCTCACACAGATCTCTGCGCTCCCCTCCTTCTCTCTGTCCCAGAGTTCTCCCAGGGGAATTCCCAACACGGGTCGATCTTCCCAGTTTCTTGAATCCGGTCCCAGTGCACACCTGTTGGCCTCTTTGGCGGGACTGCCTCCCGGATAGCTCCGCCTCCTCTTTAGGCCCCTTGTTGAGACATTCCAACATCCAGGGTTTTCTCCTGTTGGGCATGCCTTCCAGCGGGTCATCAGGGTTCCAGGAGAGATTCTATTCCAGACGGGCCCCACCCGCAGGACTAGCCAAGCTTTGGTATGTCCCAACCTGGACACTCGAGACAGCTCTATGGAAAGGGGCGTTGGTTCTTACCTGATACGCTTCTTTTCGTAGAGCTGTTGAGAGTGTCCAGCCCCACCCGTAGGCCGTCTGGTGGGAAACCTGGCTGTTCGACCGAGCAATCTAATATATTTTTTCCTGAGTGTGATGAGAACAGGACTTTCCTTCGTCTGTGCAAAAACCTGGGGAGTGCCCGAGGACCATGTGACGGTGAGGGGTTCCTCAATTTTCAAGCTCAGCCTGGAAGAGCCGAGACTGGAGCTCCTCCCAACCTGGACACTCTCAACAGCTCTACGAAAAGAAGCGTATCAGGTAAGAACCAACGCCCCTTCTCTTTTCTTCTGCTTCAAATGATTGAACTCTAAATTAATATTATCCTGTGACAGCTTTCAAGGTAAGTCATGGATTGCTAGCGGTCTGTAAGTCAACTACTTAAGGTGATGTCACTCTCTCGAGCATTATTGTTTCATTCCGTAAGTAGAATTTATATGGTTTTCGGCATTTGTGCCAAGGACAATTTGAACATTGTTATGTTGCACGTCTAAAACAGGAAAAAAAAAACTTGTGAAAAAAATAACACCTAAGTTCTTAAGCAGAAAGTGGAGCTTGGCAGCAAATTTTCATACTCTTTTTTTTGTTTTACAGTATTATTTTAGAGTATTTATAATGCTTTTCTGAAGGACATGACTTCATGTCTTTCCTATGGGAAGGAATAAAGCTCTTTTCTGCCTTATGAATTCTGGTGGCAACCACAGAGAAAGGTGAAAAGGTAGAGAGGATTGTGGCAAACTTTTCTCAATAGCAATAGCACTTAGACTTATATACCACTCCACAGTGCTTTACAGCCCTCTCTGAGCAGGTTACAGAGTCAACCTTTTACGCCCAACAATCAGTCCTCATTTTACCGACCTCAAAAAGGATGGAAGGCTGAGTCAACCTTGAGCCTGGTGTGACTCAATCAGCCAAATTGTAGGCAGCTGGCAGTCAGCAGAAGTAGACTGCAGTACTGCACTCTTAGCACTGCGCCACCACGGCTCATAATAGAAACATCCACTTGATTGGTATCTATTATAAAAATAGTCTGAAATATATTTTCTTCCAGGACAATGGTCTAAATTAGACGTGCAACTTTTGAATTGTTTTCCCCTTTCACCATTTTGGAATTCTTTGTCGGAAAATAAGAGATATTACTAAATATAAAGAGATATTATTGAGTCAATCCAGCTTAGCAGCCTCACGCATTTGCATCATGAACAAATTTTGATCAGGAGAAAGCTCCTGGGATTTTAGCCCTGGGTTTTAAAGCATTCTTATGTTGACATATAAGTTTTAACTTTGTCCCACAGGATATCAATGACTGCACCACCTAAGGAGGGTATTTTGTTAAGGCTCTGTAAATATCCCATCCCTCTGTCCTTTCAATATGGACATTTGAACTGTTGCTTAATAAAGCTCTTATCTGCTCCGCTCTTGAGCAGGAGGGAGTTTGTTTGTCTAATAGGAAAACCATCTAGGCACGTTCGGCTTTAATTTATTAACTATAAAGGATAGCCTTTCCAGCATACTGCCGGCTGATTTGATCACAGAATCCCATCATCCAAAATGCTGAACACCCTGTTCAGAAGTTCGTTATTGCCCAAGGAACATGGTAGCTGAGTTCCATTAAATCTGGAAACATTGGATGGAGGAAGGCTGTTCTAGAGAGTAATTTTTATGGAAAATTTGCCTGGAGAAGTGAGGATGGACTTCCTCTAAAAGTGTGGGTCCCACGGAGCTAGCGTAGCGATTACGTAGGAGCAAAGAATATTGGATTTTAAAAACAATTGATCTCAGATGAAATATCTTTGCATTTTTGTGATGAGATACAGGACAAGGCCTTATAAAGGATTTCTTGATCATTTCCCGTTTTGCAATATCCTACTGAAACTTCAAAGAAACACAGCATGGACTATATACCTTCAACTCTGTATGTCCTTCTGTATATCTGTTGGTGAAACAGCCAGGAGTATCACTCCTTGCAAAAGCTGTGAATTAATCAGTTATGCAATGTGTACTTGCAGATAAAGAGCAAATAGTAACAAGTTGCATATTTTTGTTAAAGTAATCGAAGTAATTACCTTCTCCTATGTGTATTTTATGTACATTTTTGTAAAAGTAAGTTTCAGAGTTGTTCTGTGGGACTTTTCCTTTACATCTGAGAAAATTCTAGTCATAATTGTATTTAAACCACTTTTGGAAACCCAGCAGAGTGGGGTATGCACAGATCTGTAATTTGTAAGAACTCTGGGTCTGATGTACTTACCCATGTCCAGGCAGAAGTAGCAAATACACTACACAACATGCAATTTTGTGGAGTAGGTTTGAGGCTTGCTCCACACAGTGACCCCAAGGAATATTATTTTCAGTAATGGTATAATCAGATCACTTCACGTTCTGTTGCTGAGAATTTAACAATTCCATCTTGAGAAGTAGCTTTGGTCGCCCTAGAGAACGCGACCGGATTTCAGTAGTTCTGTGCTAAGTAGCCAGCGATTGGAGTTACTAGAGTTGTTTGTGTGATTGAGACAGAATCTGGGGATCCAATAATTTGGGGAAGGGGATAGTCAGTGTTTTATTCCATTTCTCCTACAAACCAATTTTGAAGATAATTCAAGTTAGCCTACAGAGTCTGAATTCATATTGTGAAGACCACAAGAAGGCAAACGTACCCTTTGTTTTCTGGCACTTTAAGCATTGTATGAGGCATAGTGAAAATATCGGTACCTGTTTTGTTTATCTGACAATTCACACAACTATAAAATTATTTTACAATGTAAAGTTACATAGGTGAAATAGCACCTAGATCCAACAGGTAAGCTAATTTCGCTTCTAGTTTTCATTGCTCATGAATTTCTTTTATCCTTGAGTCTAAGGCTCTAAGCCTATTTAATAAGCCAAATGAATTTAGAAAATAGTGAAGCCAGATATTTTTCTTTTGGGGTTAATAGGCAAACAGATTGAAAGATCATACAGAGCTTTGTTTTTATAGGATAATAGTGAGGAGTCTTCTTTATAAACAAAGGTAGAAAGACTTACAAATACCTACAGCGTAAGAATGGATAGTGGAGAGAGAGCAAATTTGACTGTTTTGATTAAAGAAAAGACTTCCCTCAATTTTATTTCTACATGGAAAACACTTTTGTACTTTTTGGAGAAAATGAAAGAAATGAAAATTTGATTTTGGGATTTGATGATTAGAATTATGTGGGATTATAGAAAAAAAAAACGTAGACTACTGTGTACTCCAGAGTTTGATGTTTGATGTTTGATCTATATCTGTACCAAAGGAACTTGGAAGACATTTCTATTCTCTTTACTTTCTCTTTTCTTTTGCACTTTTATCTTTTTCCCAACTTTTCCTTTTTTATTTTTTCTTCTTCTTGCTCATTTATTTTGTTGGGTTTTTTTGAAATTCAGTAAAGTTATATGTAAAAAAAAAAAAAGCAGTGTAACAATTCTGGCACACTATGTGCAAGAGATTTAGGTCTCTCTTTAGAAGCTGATTGTTTTATTACTTGCCTAGTGAGACCAGCTCTGTAAGTCTTCCTTTGTTTAATCACACCACTGGGAAAGAAATCTAATCTCAGCTAATGAAAATAAAGTTTAGAAGTGATTTTGAAAAGGGCTGTGTGTGTGTTTTCTCTTGTCTCCCTTCAAGTGTCCTCTAGATAGAATTAAGTATTTACTTTGTGCCTGTTAACATTATAGTGGTACCTCTAGTGCATTACTACAGAGCAAGCAAATTCTGAATTGAAGTTCTATGATTTTGCCACAAAAATATTCCTCAGGCTAGGTATAGCACTTTTTAATTCAAAAGCCAGTTTTGTCTAGTGTTAATGCACCAAGCTAGAAACCAGGAGATTGTGAATTCTAGTCCTGCCTTAGTATGAAAGCCAGGTGGGCAATTTTGAGCCAGTCATCAGGAGACGGTGAGTTCTGGTCCTATCTCAGCCATGAAAGCAAACTGGATGACTCTCTCTCAGCCCAAATCATCTGACAGGTGTGTTGTTGTGGGGAAAACAGGAGGAGGGAGGAGTATGTTTGCTGTTTTGAGTTCTTTATAAAAATAATAAAGGTGGGATAGGAAAATCTTTAAAAAAAAGCCCCTTTCTATTCACAATGCAGTGCCTGTGTTCTGGGTTTAATATTTTCAAGGCATTTAGAAAACGTCTTTGCTATCTTCATACTTATCAGCTTTCTCAAAGGCTCATGGGCCTCTCTTCCCAATCTGTGGCTTTAACTTTCATGCTATATAAAGTAGAGGAGTTCCTTTAAATGCTAAAATTAATAAAGATGTGGATGTTTATGTTAAAAACCAAGTTGCCTATTCTGGAATTTTAACAATGTAAGTTCTGAATCTGGATATCCAAGTGTTGGAGAAAACCACTTCATTAATTGATCAAATATCAGAATCTTTTTGGTACCCGGCATATTTAGGAGACGTCAATACTTACATACTGTCATTTAGGTACTACGAAGTTACGGTGGCTTGTGCAGATTTGACAGTTTCAACATAAGTTGCACTTTGGCAAAATGTTATTGTATAATTCATATGTTTGTGGCACCTTGATATAGTTACGTTTCACTGACTAGTTCTTTCTTGTTCTCTGGAGATTTTAATAATTCCTGGGTTGTTTCATCATGGATTTCTTTAAATTTGTAAAATGCATTCCCTACTTTTCATATTATGAATCATATTATGATTTCCCCCCTGAAAGATGCAAGTCTTTACTTCCATTGTAGGAGCCTGTCCTGTTTCCTTAAGGCATGGTTGCTTGCATCCTGCCTTGAAGTTGACATCTCCTAAACGTGAATCATTGTGTCCGTGCCTTACACTAACTCCTATAAAGGTTGTCCTCAAGTTAAGACCAGTTGCTTAGTGAAGTTATGACAGACAAGCTACTCATGGCCCAGTTTCAAAGTAATGGCTCAGTGGGATGGGTCAAAGCAGGCCCAAAGCCAGGCGACGGAAAGCGGAACACAGAGTGGCTCAGGTGGGGAAACTTGGGGCAGGTGGACCTGTGCCTGGTGCTAGGCCCCCCAGGGCCTCCCTCATCCCTGAGGCACCCCATGCTTTGCTTCGCCACCCATACAGTCACTTAATGACCACCATGATTTGTGTCTATAATGGGAAAGCTCCATTATGGTCAAAGGTTGAGATGTACCTCTATCTGTACCTTCCTTCGCCAGCAGGTATGTTCTTATCAATGGCATCAGTTTGGATGTTTAGTGCAGAGTATTAATCAGCAGCTCATCAGATAAACTACAAAAACCACATTCCTGTGGCAAAATGACAGGTACTTAACTTTTGTAAGTTTGAAATGAGAGAACATTTCAAAACGTTTTACAGTAGAAAAGGAAAGGAGGAGGATGAACTCAGGAGAGAGATGAAGAGGAAAGAAGGGAAAGTACGGCTGATCCCAGAATGGGACATTTGACCGCAGCTACCTGGCCACGTCTGCTTCACCATCACAGCTGACCCACCGCGGCCGTCCCTCCCTGCCACTCGTGCAGTTTGCTCTTCCCCTACTGCCTCACCCCGGGCAATTTATCAGGGGACAAATTGCCCTGCCTCTTTTGCCACACGGGTCAATTAGCTGTATGACCCAGAAGCCCATCCGCGTGCCAAGAGTGGACCTCTGCTTTCTCACTGCCCGTAGAGCATGCAGAGGGAGCCAGGTGGGACAGGCAGCGGCCTCGAGCGTCAGGTGTTTCCACGGTGGGTTGGTGTGCGCGAAGTGGATGGGGTCTCTGGCATGAAGCATGCTATGTCCCCAGTAGCGAAGCCGGAAAGGCTTAGGTTTCTATTTCTATCTGGATTAAGCGTTTGGGGTCAAGTGTCGTAGACCCAGATGTTCCCTCCATTCTACTACGAAACATGCTGCCTCAGGAGTCAACTGTTGCTGTTTGCTGTTCAGTCATTATAAAAAACGTGCAATTTTAGGAACTGGAGTTGTTGCGTGTCTAGCTCTTTTATCTTGAATCTATTCCCCCCGCCCAAACAAAACTCCCAAAATGATTTTATTTAGTTTAAATAAGTTGTACCTCATACGTGATTTCTTAGCTGTCTTAAGATACACGGTTGCTACTAAAAATTTTTTTGATTCATACATGCACTGTGAGTAGATTCAGGCGTGGTTGTGGACAGAATCAGAAAATAAATCGAGCCATGGAATTGCAAGAGTTCACATGTTGCCTGTGTTTTAAATTTGTTTTGGATTCCCCCACCCCATTCTCTGATCCAGAATGTAATTCATTCAATTATGGGCCCTTCCTTTGCACTACGGCCTCTCTAAAGAAAATTCAATATGTTATTTCTCATTTCAGACATACAAAATGTAAGTACATATCATTTTGATCCAGGAACGGCCTTTTTTTCCCCCGTAATTTGTCTGTCTGGTGAGCTATTGTTGAGCACTCTATACTAAATAACCAATTAATAGATGCCATTGATAAAAACATACTTGGTAGTGAAGGAAGATCTTTCTCTTTCTCTCTCCCTTTCTCTCTCTAACGTAATATAAGACATCAATATTCCCACAGTGGGAATCTTGGTTTTACTTTAAATAAAAATATTATTTTTTAATTAGTGCCTGATGACCTCTTGATGACCAGGAAATTAAACTTTTGTTTTAGTTTCTTATCTTTCTTCAGGAAGGAGAACAAATGTTCCAAAACACAAACACATTTTCATAATTTATTGAGACAATTAAACATGGTTCTCACAGTGAACAAAATTGTACGCAGCTCGTGGCTTTGTAATAGCAAAGGATGTTTGGTGCCTTGTGGATTATAGCTACCATTAAAGGTATGATGGCATAGCTATGATGGCATAGCTATGATGGTATGGCTATGATGGTATGGCTCTGGAGATGAGAATACCATATTGTGTTCTTGGCACCAAAGCAAACATCAGAATGGAAATTCTCTCTCTGTCTCCCTCTCTCCCTCTCCCTTCCTCTCTCTCTCTCTTTCTTCCCCCTCCCTCCCTCCTCCCTGCCACCCTCCTCTCTCTTTATCTATACACACACATACATACATACATTCTCTCTCTCTCTCTCTCTCTCTCTCTCTCTCTCTCTCTCTCTCTCTCTCCCCTTCCCTCCCTCCCTCATATACCTACCTGGAAGCTTTCAAGAAGAGACTGGACTACCATCTGTCAGAAATGGTGTGCAGGGTCTGCTTGGGCAGGAGATTGGCCTATAAGGTCCCTTCCAACTCTGTTAAACTCTCTCTCTCTCTCTCTCTCTCTCTCTGTTTCATTTGAATGAAATTCACTTTCATGTTTTAAGTGTTTGAAATGATCACCGTTGGTGTATTATCAGTGTAGAAGAACAAAGGATAAATGCCTGCATGTAACTGAAAAATGCAGGTGGGGAGCTTTCAGTCAATTTGTCTTTTCTTTGAAATGCTCCCACTCACTGCCTAGATGAAGATGGTCAAGCCTTTGACCATTGAAGCAGTTTTCATAAAGTTCCTGGGAATTTTTAAACGATTGTTCATATACCAAAGATGTAGGAGTTTCTTTTCTCATCTTCAAAATATACCAAATTCTCCCGGTGTTGTTGCAAAGAGAGAAAGGAGAGAAAGTCAGTTGTTTTCACAGGTCAGGCTTATTATTGCCTGTTTGTAACCTTCCTCAAATACCCTTTTGTCTTTGTTCATCAGTTTTGTACGCTTTCACTTAAATATGGATGCATCTATTGGGATGTATTTAGGTGAGACGTCTTGGCTTATTTCCAGTCCTGTGTTGCAAGTTGCATTATAGCAATTCTTTCCCCCCAATAAAGCAGTATCAAATCAAATATTTTGTGCTCCAGGAACCGGTAGAGAGACAAAAGGAAGAAAAGACTAATTTAATTTATTTAATTAAAGGCTAAAAAGTAATTCAGTCTAAATTAAAACCGCAGCAGGGAAGGAACGCTGCAGAGTGGCCAGTTCTTGGACAAAAGTCATTAATCGCATAATAACCAATTCAGATTACACAAATTTGCATAAAATGAGGCAAGCCTGTAGTTTATGAAGAAAGAGGACTTTCGGAGAAACAGCAGCATGATTATGCAATGTTTATTGTGGAATTTGTGAAGTAAGGCATGCAGCCTTGATACCACATCAGAAAGAAAAAGGATAAAGAGAGAAAATGGTAACAAAATCAGACACAAATACATTGCTAATGATGTGGGGTCAATTAGGGCAAGATAAATTATCAATAATAATACGCACTGTAGGTATATACTTGCTAGGTAACAGAGGAGACCATGAGAGACAGTTATACAACTGATGGGAGATTGAATTTGCGTCGGTCACCGGGACTAGAGATGTACTCTTCCGAGCTTTTGGACTCATATGATGGAGCCCATTTTCAGGGAACTTCTCTCTACTGGAACATGTGCTTTGGGCTCGTGTTTATGTGATGTCTTGTCTATGTGATGACTTCCTATTGGCTGATTGGTGTGTTGATGGCTGGCGATTGGCTGTCGTTTCCTTAGGCTGCCAAGCCCTCGGCTCCTAAGAATTTGATAGGCTAGTGGTAATTCAGCACTCCTGTTGACTGATAAGGGGCCAGTCTTCAATCATTTCCGTGGCTATTTTTGTACCTTTTCTGCTGAAAACCTTAGTAGCTGCGAAATTAAATGTGCATCCTTGTTCATTGCAATGTGAGGCTACCAGTGAATTCATCTGACTGCTCGCTGTGTACTTGCAGTCTGGTGGTTAGCTTCGTCCCCATTTGTCCTACATAATCACAGGGGCAATCCATGCAGGGGATCCAATAGATTACATTGGAAGTATCTCCCACCTCCAAACTATCTTTTACAATGCATAATTTGCCCTGGAGTGGTAGCCGCCTTTGTGAGACATACGTCTATCAATTAGAGATTCCGTAAACGTTACCCACAATGAAGTTTGATTTGTGCAAAATAACAGGCACGCTAACAATATCAGACAGGTCAAGTTATCTGTCATGCCCCTGTTGGAGTCTGAATCCGAGGAGGAAGCCGAACAGCTGACAGGGAGTGGGAATGTGGCTCCATTGGCTGTGGAGGAAGCTGGGGAAGGGCAAAGTCTGGCTGGGCAGAGCAGGGAAGAGGTAGAGCAAGGGAGAGGGAGTTCAGAGGAAGACCTAGCTCCCCACCCTTCATCCCAGGGCATGTAAGGAGGAATGGAGAAGGGAGCAACGTGGGTTGTGTGCGGCTTATGGGGGAGGAAAGGGCTCTGATTACCTTCATTAGCTGCAGCTGGGAACACAATTTATAATAAAGGCAAGGTACTTGTGGCAGGCTGTTGGGAGCAAACGTGACTTTATCTTGTATCATCGTGGCTTATCTGTGTTCCTGGCATCTTCCCAACTGTGTGAGTTTTGCCGTGCTTTCAAGTCTGAAATTCCTGCTCCTGCTCTGCCAAACTGATTGCTTCAATTTGGTTGGTTTGGATTTTAAGTTTACAATTTGTGTTTACCCTGTTTCAGACTGAATTTTCTGCAGTCAAAGGCTATTTCTGGGAGAATTTTTCTTCAGCCAGAAGGTAATCTGGACATTGGGGACAAAGTTGGAGATAATAAAGGGACTCTTATTGATTATTTGATTGTGTTACCTTTGTGCCACGCCCTGGATCATCACATTATCTTTAAATGAAAATTCATATACAATGCTAATAGGACTCTAATAAATGTAATTATATGCTTATGTAACAATGCAAGGGATGTGGTGGCTCAGTGGCTAAGACGCTGAGTTTGTCGATCAGAAAGGTTGTCAGTTCGGTGGTTCGAATCCCTAGCACCACGTAACAGAGCGAGCTCCCGTTACTTGTCCCAGCTTCTGCCAACCTGGCAGTTTGAAAGCATGTAAAAATGCAAGTAGAAAAATAGGGACCCCTTTGGTGGGAAGGTAACAGCGTTCTGTGCACCTTCGGCATTTAGTCATGCCAGCCACAGGACCATTGAGACGTCTTCAGACAGTGCTGGCTCTTTGGCTTTGTAACAGAGATGAGCACCGCCCACTAAAGCCGGAAACGATTAGCACATATGTGCGAGGGGAACCTTTACCTTTATAACAATGCATCATTGTCAAGTTTTTCTAACATTTCAAATACAATACTTCATCTCATTTTTGTCCATATTTCATGTTTTGATAAACTCTATAACCCTTTTTAACATTGCAGGGAGTCATTATTTTACTTCATTGCTAAGATGAATAAGCTACCTTAAATAAGTCTTTTGTGGTATTCTACTTAACAGTGCGGAGCCAACATTGTGCAAAGTTGCTTTAGCTGTTTGAAATTGTTTCTTGGATTTACTGATGGGGAATCTGTAAACCACATCTTGTGATAGACATTTGTTTTCACGACAAGTTCTTTCACTACAGCCTCACTACATGGGTATTGTTTAGATTGAAATTTCCCTGTCCCTGCCTGCATTTTTAGTTCTCTTATTTTGAAGCTTAGCTGTTCTTGTTGGTTTTATGTGAACTTTTGCACCGGGGTCTCTCCGTCAGACTTCAGTTGAAAGAAGGAAATAGTTGGGTGTGAGTGATTAAGCATAATCTAAACATCAACTGTAACGCTTTGTTATTTCAGACTTCCCTCCCACCAACCCCATCGTAGTTCCAGATATGGAATTGTGAGCCAATCACTTAGGCAGCTGTCCAGAGGATAAATTGGCCATTTCTTGATTTGATTATGGGTTTGAGGTCTCTGGGTAATTTTTTTTGCGTTTGATTTAGTTGCACAGGTTAACTTCTATATTTAACTTTTAAAATGACTGTGTTTATAGATTAGATTCTATCTTCTGAAGGAGCCCTGTTCCAAACAGTTTTATGCAATTAAAGTTCACGTTAAAGAAAAAAAAAGTAGCCGTATAAGCTGCCTCCAGTTGGAGCCAGTGCAAAAGATTTGTCCTTGTAATAGATGTGTTGTGAACCGTGTTTTGCTTTAGCAGAAATACAGTATGGGATAGATTTTAGCAGAAGTACAATACACAGTGACATGTGGCATTCACAAAACCAGAAGGAGCAAAGTTGTAGTACAGGATTTGTGGGTGCCTTGCTTCTTGTACTTCTTGCGGTATATAAGTCTAAATGCTATGGTTACTGCTATTACTGTATGCTGCAATGTTTTGTGAGAGTGCATCTGTCTTAAGAATGTATTGGATATATTTGGCAAGACACTTTAATAAATTGGACAACTTTGCAACTCTATCAAGATTAAAAAAAAATGGTGAGACAGGAACAAAACAAGTTGCCTTACCTTAAATGAGATTACTGGTTCTATACATGCATGTTTATTTACACAAGTTGGCAGCAGCTTTTTATATTTCCACTGGGGATTTTCCCAGCCCTATCCAGATTAAACTAAGGGCATTCTGTATGTGAAAACAGACAAATGGTTGCCCAATCTCTTCATGAAAACCTACAGTGGTGGAGCACCCACTGGTGGAAGCAAGAAGGAGGCAAGGAACAGTTTCTTTACTGTTGTTTGTCTACAGGCAAAATCTTGCTAGACTAAAGCAATCATTTGCATAATCATAGATGCACTCTACGAATCGCTAGGGAAGAGCCGTCCTTGCCCTCTTCTGCCCACCAGCCATTCCAGCTCTCTCTGCCCACGAGGGAAGAGCCCTCCCCTCCTGTGACTCCAGATTACATCCCACCACAATTTCTTAGGCTTTGGGTTAAAGCTTGTACAGGTTAGGGTGAGTTATTTACTGAGCATTCTTTAAGAAAGGATTAACAATAACAACAGCAAGTTTGATCACATCAACCGGCAGATTTGTTGTATAAAGCAGGGGTGTCAGACTGGTGGCCCACTGGCAGAATGCGTCACATGCAGGCCACACCCACCCCAGCTCTGCGAAGGCAAAAAACCCATCGCGATACATCATGTGACATCAACATGATGCGGTGAGTTTGACACCCATGGTATACAGTAATACCCCCATGGTATATAGTAATACCGCTGAAGGAACAGGATGGCATTTCCATTGCTTTGTCTACTAACAGAATTTCCTTTTAAATATGACGGAATTCTTAAATGCATTGTGTTTGACATGAGTTTCGAATGCCCTAATAATTACTCTTTGTCTTTTTTGTTTTGGTTTATAGGAGGGGGCTGCTTACAATTTACATGGCCAATTTGGTAAGTAATGCTATTGTAATGCAGTATACAAAAGCATGAAAGTTATGTACATAGTTATAATCTATATATTTATAATCCTCTTTTCATTCCATGAGATATAGTCCCTTCATTGGCTCAACTGATACCTAGAGCCCAAATCTACATTTGTTTTGGAGCCGAAAAGACAAATAAGTTTCTGAGATGAAGAGCGTTGTCATGTTGTATTAGTCTTTTTCAACTGATGCCTTCCAGCCAGCCCTCCCGATCTAATGCAAATTGGTTCTCTGGGAGCAGTAGGTTATTCAATTATCATTAAAGTTGTTGATAATAAATTTTCCATGGAGAAAAAATAATATATAATGTGACGTGCATTAAAAGTCAATAATAGAAAACAACAGAACTACCAGAAGCATAATCGTGTGATTTATGATGATTGTATTTTATGATTATGATCATATTGTTGCTTATATGTACACTGCACCAGATACAAATTCCTTGTATATCCAATCATACTTGGTCAATAAAGAAAGATTGTTCTAATCAGGGGTGGGATACCACTGGTATAACAACCAGTTCGGTGAGCGTATGCTTTGCGCACTTTCACGCCAAATGCACGCTCCTCCGCATTTAAAAAAGGCAAGCCCATGCTTACCTTCAACTGCAGCCTCTGTGAAGAAAACTGCCAGTTTTCGAACGAACCGGTTCGGATCAAGCTGAACATAGGAACAAGGGGTTCGCCCGATCCGGTCCAAACCAGTAGAATCCCACCCTGGTTCAATTCTAATTCTAATTCTAATCCTAATCTTATTCCTGGTCTGGTTTGGTCTGGTCCGGTTTGGTCCGGTCCAGTCCATTTTTAAAGTAAGAAAGTTACTTTAGGTGTTCAGCCGGGTGGAAAAGAGCGAAAAGAAGTTAGAATGAAGTGTATGGTAGGGTTGTTTAGGACAGGGGTCCCCAACCACCAGGCCGTGGACCGGTACCGGTCCGTGGAACATTTCCTACCGGGCCGCCGGTTTGCTGGGCGCCGCCATCTTGTTTGACAAGAAAGTGCTTCCGGGTGAGCTTTTCCGGTTGGAAAGCGGCGTTTGGGTCCTGAAGGAATCCTTGCGCCTTAGTTTCATCGAAGGGCGGGGGCTTCGAACGAAACTAAGGCGCGAGGATTCTTTCAGCACCCAAGGCAAGGCGAGCCGAGTGACCGTCCTGAAGCCGTCCCGAAGCGAAGCCCATCGACAAAGGTACAAAGGAGGAGTTGAAGGTGGCGGGGAGAAGCGGGGGACGGCTGGCTGGCCGGTCGCTCGGCTCGCCTTGCCTTGTCATGCGTGCTGATGCCGGTACCGGGCCGCAGATCATTTTGTGATTCCGGTACTGGGCCGTGGCACAAAAAAGATTGGGGGCCACTGGTTTAGGATATACTTGCTTAGATTTACTTTCAGTAGGAATAGAAGAGCCACAGGGCTGTGCTATAGAATTCTTTAAAAATAGACAGATTGTGTGAGAAATCTGCATTCTTGAAAGTATTCATTCACACAGGACAGCAAAGGGGTGGTGTAGAAGCTGGAAGCCTTTGAATGAAAAACAAGAAATTTGGTTTAGATGTGACAGGAAGATAATCTTTGGATTTTGTGAGGGCATTGTGTGTTTAGAGTGTTATTAAAAAAATAACAGGAATAACTTTACAAAGTGGTGTAAAATTAAAGATAATTGTCCCACACCCTGCCCTCATGAGTCATGTTAAATATTTGTGTACAAACTGTTCATGGATAATTTAAGCAAATAGACTTAAGGATATGACTTTTAATAACAAAGTTTCTTTTAGAGTTTTTCAAATATGGCTATCTTAACCTAGAAAATATTGAAAGTATTGCTCACCTTATTGTTGCACTCATAATCTCATACATATTTAAATGCCTATTAATTGAGTAAAATATCTGAATTCATAAATCCATTAAAATGATATAGCAACTAAACTTTTATAATACAAGTAGTCCTCACTTAATGACAGGAGTGGAATTTCTGATACTGAATTTATGAAGCATGATGTTACATGTACATGGCACTTAGCAAGAGCAATTCCAGCAGTCCCTGGTTACCATTGTTAAGCAAAGATTGTGCGGTTCGTTAAGGGAAAGCGACCACGATTTCTGACTTCCTACCGGCTTCCCCATTGACTTTGCTTGTGGGAAGCTGGCAGGGAAGGTTGCAAATCAGAGTCATGCGATGGCGAGACACTGCAGTGACTGGAAATCTGATACGGTTGCTGAGTGACAAATCACAATCACATGACCAAGACCAGAACTTTTGAGGATCAATGGCAATAGCACTCAGATTTATATAAAATGGTATACAGAGTCAACATATTGCCCACAACAATTTGGGTCCTCATTTTACCCACCTCGGAAGGATGGAAGGCTGAGTCAACCTTGAGCCTGGTGGGATTTGAACTGCCAAATTGTAGGCAGCTGGCTGCAGAAGTAGCTTGCAATACTGCACTCTAACCACTGCACCACAGGGGCTCCTGGGAGTAACTATCATAGTTGCCACTTGTTCAGTGCTTTTGCAAATGTGAATGATTGCTGAGCAAGCCATTGTTAAGTGAGGATGACCTGTAATATATTTTGGATTTCATAGCATCCTTCTTTAGGTAAAATAGATTCATGTACCCACTGATGACTAGATAATTGATAAAGTTGTTAGGCAACTTAAGTAACCGATAGTTTTTTTGAAACATTGTTTTGTGTTAATATAACAACTTAAACTCAAAGACTTTGGCCACCTAATGAGAAGGAAGGACTCCCTGGAGAAGAGCCTAAGGCTGGGAATGATTGAGGGCAAAAGAAGAAGAAGGAGATGGCAGAAAATGAGATGGCTGAATGGAGTCACTGAAGCAGTGAACTTAAATGGATTCTGGAGGATGGTAGAGGACAGGAAGGTCTGGAGGAATGTTGCGATGGGTTGGACACAACTTCACAACCAACAATAACAACAACAACTTAAGTTACCACTTGCGTTATTAGTCTAAACACTAAGTCTATACTAGTCTTCCCCAACCTGAACATTTTTAAGATTTTGAGCTCATTTCCAGAATTTTCAATTGTTGCCACATTGGCTGGGGAATTTTTCGGGTAAAAATCCTGAGAACTTGAAAGAAGGCTGTTCCAGTTGTTCTTTATTTATTTTTCAATTCCCTGGGTGACTCTTTCTTCCAAGAATGAAGGAAACTTTTGATTGTTTAGCAACTAGACTGTGTATTTACAGAAACAGAGGATCAACAATTATTTATTTATTCTAACCTGGGAGTGTGGGAGGCCTGTTAATGTGACTTAACAACATTTCTGCATATCAAAAGATGAATCAACTTTTATTTAGGTATTTATTTCCTGCTTTTATTATTTTTATAACCTCAAGTCAGCGAATATACCTAATACTCCCTTCTTCCTCCTCCTATTTTCCCCATAACAACTACCCTCTAAGATAAGTTGGACTGAGAGAGTGTATTTAATCTAAACTTACCCAGATAGCTCTCTTGCCTAAGGTGAGACTAGAACTCATGGACTCCTCTAGTTTCTACCCTAGTGCCTTTCAATAAACATGTCCAGAGACCACAAAACAACCTTTTTCATTTTTTTCCTGTCCCTTCCTATTCCATCAAACCTTGACTGGTGAAAAATTCTTAGAAACAATTCTATTTTCTAAACATTCAATTAGCCAACAAAAATATTGCCTCAGTTCTGATTTTGGATGTTGATGTGTTTCTCATAGGTTGCATACCTGATTTTTCATGTAATACTGAATAAAAAGTGATTAAAATAAGTTGAGGTTTAGTTCTAAACTGGGATGTTTCCCCCCCCCCTTTATTATTGTAATGGAATATATCTGCCCATTGTAACAATATAGTCTTAAAGTAAAATCTAAGTTTAATATAAGCACTGCAGGATGTTTATTTTTTAATTTGTTCAATTTGGTGTTCAATTTTGTTTCCTCTAGAAGCCCAAGAATGTATCCATAATTCTCTTTCTTTCACTTTTTCTTGGCAACAGCAACCCAATGGGGCTAGTAAGTTGTGCTGAGAGACAAAGACTGTCTCAAAGTCACTTTATGAGCTTCCATGGTTACTTGAACCAGATGTTCCCTGTCTCCATAGGCCTAAATCAGTGGTGGTATTCTACTGGTTCGGCCTGGTTCTGCTGAGCTGGTAGCAGCGATGAGCAACGGAGACCGAACTGATTCTCTCCGATGCTCTGCTCTTGAGCCCACCTACCCACCCACCTGGGGTCCCATACTCACCTGTATCCTCTGAATTTGAAGAGCAACTGCTTTGTGTGGCAGAGAAGAGTGCCTGCCGCGTGGCAGCTGTTGAAGTGATTGGGAGAGTGCAGGCTTGCGGGAGGTGAGTTAGAACGCTTCTGCGCCTGTGTAAAGTGCATGTTTGGCATGCGCGCGCAAAGTGTGTGTACACGCGCAAAGCATGCCTACCAAGCCAGGTCCACCAAACGGGTGGTAAAAATATTTGAATCCTACCACTGGCCTAAATACAATAAAATATAGACATGTAGTTTTCTACTCAAATGCATGATGATCTATAAAGACCCTATAATTTCAGGATCATGTTGGCAACATTTGACTATGGCCAAGCTTTAGAAATTCAGCATCTTCTTTATTGTAGAATTTCTGAGGAATTATCAAGTGGTCCCAGGTACTAAATACCAAGGCCACGAAATGTATATCCTGCTTAAATCTAAGATTTACAAGGCAACCATCCTCCCTGCTGCACTGTGTGGCACTGAATGCTGGACAGCAACAACAGGGACCGAAAGCTCTCTCCATGCCGTGGTAATGTGAATGTTCTGTTGGGTATCGGGCAGCTCCCTTCTTGACCACATCACAAGCGACACAATTCGACAACATTTTGGTGTGGCACCAATTATAGAGAAGACGAGAGAAGGCCGCCTCTGCTGGTCCGGGCACGTCCAGAGACCAGCACCTTCTGCAGTTGCCAAGACTGCCTACCAATTAGAAGTCAATGGCTGGCAACCTCATGGGCGTCCAAAACAGAGATGGCAAGACACACCAACAAAGTTATGCAAGCCACAGGCCTGCACCCTGGAGATGCAGCTGACTATGCAAAGTGGCGCTCAGTGACCCGAAAAGCAGACCCTGCACCTGCGGGAATATGCTAGGAAGAAGAAGATGAAATGTATATCCTACTATTGCATTTAAGAAGATCTTGTCAATTCTAGAAATGGCTGTTTTTTTTAAAAAAAAAAAATTATTTCTGCAAGTATCAAGATCTGCATTGTGGAACCTGTGATGTTCCAGATGTCGCTGTTTGATGATTCTTGTATCTTGCCTTCATTGTTTTGGTGGTTGAGACCACTGAGAGTTACCTGGGCCAGCAGAGGTTCCTCATTCTTGAGGTAGGTAGATGTCTTTTGGTCTCCTGTTTTAATAAAACTGCCAATGATTTCACTTTGGAGCCCGTACAAAAAGATATACGTAAACTAATACTAGATCTAACGTAGGGAGGAATGTGGACTGTAGCATCTCAACCAGTTGCAATCAGTGAATCAACATTTCTGTAATACCGAGGAACTGAAAATGATAGTCGCTGGTACTGGAGGCTGGACAAACGTTCACAAGTCTTTCCAAATCTATTTTGGATGGCACATGTTGACGGCAAGACATTTTTAAGATGGCCAGAAAAGGGATGTATTGGTAACATATATGTATATAAGACGATCCTTCTAAAGATATATTGAGATCAAAGAGAACCCCAGATTCCAACGAGAGGAGAAAATGATACGTGATCACAGCAGTTATTTTTATCTGATAAGATAGGAAAAGTGGGCTTAAGATTACTCTTGAAAGTAAAAGACACAGAAGGTAAAAAGCTGGCAGGAAATGGAGGAAGTACATCAAAGAAGATCCTAAATATTTAAATCCAAGAACAAAATCAGTTCGGTGGGAAAGAAACGGCGCTGAAAGCATTGTGTGTCAGTCGTTTTATTCGGCAGAATAATGTGAGACATGCCCATTTCTTTATTAATCTTTGTTCTACTTCCTAGCTTGAAGCTTTCAAAACAGTTACTAAAACACATAGAATAATATTGAACTTCTATAAAACAATGGAGGGAGAATAAAGCTAACAGAATGTCTGAAACAAAAACCTGTATCCCTGTTAGGTATTAATGGGTTTAGCCTGATTTGGAAGTTTTGGGAGACGGTTCTTTGAGAGAAAAGTTGTGGTCATCATCTTTCTAACAATAATAAAGTGCTCGCCAAGCAAGGGAACTTTTAAACAAATTTGTATCTGCTGCCTCTGCTTTTATCATTTACACGAAGCATCTTTTCTCTCTTTAGTTTTTTTTAAAAACCCGTAATTTTAGAATATTTTGATTTGCCTTGAGAAAACTTCATTTTGAATATTCTCTACAAGTCTGGGCCGGTGTCAGGGCTCCAAGTAAAAGACCCAAAGCAATCAAACCCCGAGGCGTAGGGTTTCCTCAAAAGTACAAATTTATTAGGAATGTCATAATTGGCACAGCTGGTGAAAACCCGACTCTGAAGGACCCAGAGTTTTCCTCACCCAAATCAAAACCCAAAGTTCTTGCCCCCAGGTCACACATTCATCACATGATCCAATCAGGTTGTAGTCCCAACTCCGGTTGGCTTTTGTCCACGCCCTTCCAACACCTGGTAAAGCGTCCTAGACACTCATGGGAAAGAATGCTATTTTGGCTACCCATCCCCCAGCTATTTCTCTTATCTCTCCCCTCACGTTCCCACAGTTCCACCCAGCCTCGCTGTAGTAGTCCTGAAGATGCTTCCAAAATGGCTTCAGGACTGACAGCTGGGCTGGTAGATGAGTTCTCCAGGCTGGGATATGGTGCTGGGGGATTTCAACCTGTTTTCATTTAGCTTGGTAGCTCATAGCTTCCATGACCGTGATCCAGGTTATTGGCTCAATACATGGGGGCTTTTTCTTCTTCTTCCGTGACTAGATCAAACTTTAAACTGCCAAAATGAAGCCACCTTCTGGCTTTATCATTGGCCAAAAATACATCCTTATTGGTACATATTTCTGGTGGTAGCTGACATACCAGCAGATAGGCTAAGCTCTGTGTCTCTCCACGTTCACACAGCGTGTTCTTACCTGCTAAGAGCCTCCACTTGAGTATATCATTCAGGCACTCTGACTCTCAACCTATTCTGGGTCCTCTAGGTAGTATAAGAAAGGTCAGATCCAAATATGTGGGTTAGGAGGATTGTACCATGTTCAATGTTTTTAATGTATTTTTTTTGGGTTTTGGTTTGTGTTTGTTCAATAAAATTTTTTAAAAAAAAAGGCAGGTCAGATCCTTCAGCGGTATCCTTCTTTAATATTCCTTGCTCGATAGTCCCCTTCCTCCATCTTTTAATTGGAGTTTGTTCTTGTGTACCGTCTTGTGTTTGTTCTTGCCATGGAAATGACATTTGTTCCTAGATCTGAGTCAACAGGCTTGGAGCATATGTCTGTTCAGAGGATGTCAAGGATCATCCTCTTACTTGATTCTCTCCGCATCTGCTGCTAGTTCTATCCTTAAGTGGGGCAATGACAGCGAGAGGATATATTTTCTCAATTGATGTAGGTTTGAGACCACCTGTCACTAAGTGTATTTTGTCATTGATGGTGATACCAACTTGTTTGTGTGTGCAGAGGTGCCCCACAGTGGAGCAGCATGCTCTGCTGCAGTGACGCTCAGGACCAAACATTGGGGGGAGGGGTGTCATACGTTAGAACTGTTTTGCACCTCAGGACAGCGGCTATGTGATTTTGAGTTGGTGCATGTTGTCAATCTGGTCCCTTGCTGGGAATAGATTACCTCCCGTTAACCTTGGAGTTCTCTGTGACCGTTCCTCACAGCAGGGAGGAGGGACCTATGGGATAATGCTGTCCCAGATGCTCTTGGACCCTGTGGAGCTTCTGAGGAAGCTTCGGATAATTCCTGAAGCTCAAATGTCCTATGGCAGTGATGGCTAGCCTTTTCGGCACTGAGTGCCCAAAGCGCGCATGTGCATGCGCACCCCCAAAATGCAATGCGTGTGCATCACCCGTGCATGCACCCCCCCCCCCAGTGCATGTGCACCAGAGGTGGTGTTCAGAAGGTTCTGACCAGTTCTGGAGAACCAGTAGCGGAAATTTTGAGTAGTTTGGAGAACCGGCAAATCCCACCTCTGACTGGAGATTTTACAGTATCCTTCCCCTGCCACGCCCACCAAGCCATGCCCACAGAAACGGTAGTAAAAATTTTTGAATCCCACCACTGATGCGCGCTCATCCTCCTTGGGCATGCACTCCATTTTCCCGCATGCGCCCTGCATGTGCTCTGCCCCCCCGCACATGCATGACAGAGACCTGAAGACCAGCTGGCCAGTGGGAGGTGTGCACGTGCAGCAGAGCTGACCTGGGAGCGATGGCTCACGTGCCCACAGAGAGGGTTCTGCGTGCCACCTCTGGCACGCATGCCATAGGTTCGCCATCACAGCCCGATGGTTTTAGTTGCTGCTTGAAATGAGCAGGCAACAGTAGAAGATCTAGGCAGACTGGGTGCCCGGGGCGTGGCTGTTGATCCTGGAGGATCCCTTGGTTCATGGAAGAGCTTTAGGAAATGAAGTGGCTCAAGAGAGGACTGGAAAGCCACTGGAGGAAGACAAGAGTCCAAATTCCATTGAATTTGCTTCCTGATGTTCCACATGGGACTGCTTTGAAGAGCATTTGGAACCATCAGCTAATTCAGAATGCAGTGACATATGCATTTTGGATGTGCCACAATACATCCATGTAACTGTATGTGCCACACTGGTTCCACGTAAACTCCAGGGTACAAGTTTAATGTGCCAGTTTAAAGCTGTACATAGCATGGGTCTTTACTTTGTAAGAATGCCTATCCTTGATGGTTTTGCCCATCTCACTTGAGGTGACCGCCTCATTTAATGAGCACAATTTCCTAGGTGATTTCCTCATTT
This sequence comes from Pseudonaja textilis, assembly GCF_049901715.1. Lineage (NCBI taxonomy): Eukaryota > Metazoa > Chordata > Lepidosauria > Squamata > Elapidae > Pseudonaja > Pseudonaja textilis. The sequence continues at coordinate 8,630,298 of NC_141996.1, forward strand.
AATGACCACGGTCCCAAAAAGTAGTCAGTAATTTTCATTGTTTATAGATAAAGCTTTGATTGTGTCAATTACGTCAAGGTATGGAATGTGCTCAGAAAAAAACAGGCATCCCAAAACACCTCATTGTCTTCATGGGAAACTTAAATACAGGTCAGGGTCAGTCAGAGAACATGTGAAACAGGTTGCGTCAAGGAGTGTGTCAAGGCTGCATACTCCCCTCCCCGCATTTACTCAACCTACGTGTGGAATATATTTCTAGCCTTAACCATAAAGCTAAATGTAATAACAAGTCCTACGGTGGTCCAGAACCTTAATTGAAAAGTTAATCATAACAACAATGTGCAGAGTTGCTCTGAAAGAGAATAAATGTGTTCCAAGTACATCCACATTGAGGATTTCAGTGAAATGAATTCTTAAAAAAAAAATCTCAAATGAAACATCAAAGTGTGTAAGCAAGAGTAAATAGACAATGCAGTCAAATCTGCTAAATTGTAAGGAATGAATTTTGATTTGCTGAAGTTCCAGCAACTGTCGAGAAGTTAGAGCATAAGTATAAATGTCAGTGAAAGTCATAAAGAGACATAGTAATTTGTGGCTGTAGCAAATTGAATCTTAGTTCACTAACTTTTTAAAAAAAATTCCTTCCATTGAGCTACAGTTTAGATGAGCAATAAGTTACCTTGGTCTATCTGATTTCATTCTCAGCTATTTTGGTAACTTTGTAAGGTGCTCACCGATGCTGAAAACCTTCTTTAAAAATGAAACGCATATGTTTAAAGCAATCACAGAGCAAACATGTTTTACGTTAGCTTGAAAAGTCATTTTATTCTTTGAAAATGGATGCCCTCATTGGTTAGCCATGTATATACTGAACATCTCATATTTTGTGGAATAAGCAGTTTGGAATAGAGCAAGGACAATGCTACCACGAACTGATACCCTTAAAAGAAGAAAGATTTATGAAACTTAAGCAAAAAAATTACTTGATAATTCAGATTTTTTCTGGGAGGGGGGGGAGGGAGACTTGTAATATAAGCTAATTTGATTAACAGCGCACGGTATAATCAAATTACAGAAAATGAATAGCGCTCCTATTGCCTTCTCAAAGGCCAGAGTCTAAGGTCGTTGCCGCCACTCCACAGTTAATCTTTCCGAGGCAAGTTTTAAGAATTAGGAGTTATACGAACTCTTAACATTGCTGATGTGTTCAGTTTTAAAAACCATACACTAATAATGTTAGATCCCTGCAGCTGGTGTACTTGTGGATTGACATGGCTAATTGGCATTGGCATGTTAGCCCCAGGGAACCTCATCTGTCACTTCGGCACCGGAATTCTGACAGGAGCCAGAGAAATTATTCCAGATTTTCTCTCCTTTGTTCTTGCGCAAGGCAGCTTTGCTTTCCCTTTAGCTTTCTTGGAACGCTTTTCAGATTTTTAATCTAAAAATGTTTCTGTTCCGAGAGAGGTTCTTTTGAGCGTTCACTTAATTTTTTTTTTCCTACAGTGAATGAACGCACGGCATGCATGTGATGGAACAGGAAGGAAAAGTGAAGAGAAAATGTATGTGAAGGCTTTTTTTTTTTAAAAAAAAGATATAACGTGTGCCGTATCAACCTGCGATATTCAATGCAATGTTTTACGTCAGTGCTGAGTACTATACTAGATTGTGCATGGTGAATAGGAGCAGCAAAACATTCAAGATTTTCTGACCAACTTCAGACATGTTAAAAAGTGTGTTTGAGCAATGATTCAGGCGGACCAGGCACCTTTTGTTGTTTAATTTTGATATTTCTCCTGTTGCATCATGGATATAGTCTGCTATTAACAAGTAACATAGCTGTAAAATAAAAAAAAATTGCAAGACATGTAGCAAAGCTATCACTTCTAGGTTTGCAAAACAACAACAACAACTACAAATCTTCAAGGTTCTACACTAGAAAAGAAAACCCACATTTTTACAAACCAGGTTCTGGCCAGGTTCTGGCCAGATGGACCTCATTTGAGAAGAGAGTTGGGAAGTGACGTTCCTTGAGAGAACAACGTGGCTTTTTGTCTCGGATGTCACTGAAATGTGAATGCTTGACAGTTATTATTTGTAAATAAAGATAGCTCTTTAGCTAGTTTCTGTTTGGGAACTTCTAGCTTGAAATAAGAAAAATTAAAGCGACAACCTTTCCATCTGTAATAAAATCTACCTGATGCATCTCTATCCGATTTTGTGCTTTGACTTTCCTTTTCCTAGCCAGTCTTCACTGGAATAAGGCTGGCTCTAGCATTAGGGGTGCTCAAACTTGGCAACTTTAAAGACTTGTGGACTTCAACTCCCAGAATTCTCCAGCCAGCATAGAATTCTGGGAGTTGAAGTCCACGAGTCTTAAAAGTTGCCAAGTTTGGAGACCTCTGTTACAGCACATCTCTTCACTGATGATATTACCTCATTTTTCCTTCCCAATAAAGAAGCATACAGTAGATGGATTTCCTGCCTCCAGGGTAAAACTGCCAATTCGCTTGCTAGGAATGCAGCGTTGCTACTGTAAAGCCAGAATAGAAAATATTCATTGAAAACAAATACATCTGTAAAATTGATTGTGTGTGCTCATAATAAGATATGTATGCTTACAACAAGAGGTAATAGTTCCTTCCTCCTCCTAATAAATTTTGAGAGAGTTAATTTTCCACAAGCTTACCATGGACCAACTTCCAGAATTGCCCTCTCGTTTAAAAAAAAAACACTTCAAAATTTATATTGCATTTTATTTAGTATGTCAATTAATAATTCAAAATGTGTAGTCCATGAGGCTCTTTGAGTCAAGGATTCTGTAGTTCAACCCTATATTCTCTTCTGCTGGTTATTTTAAAATATTTTTGACTGCAGCATTTACAATCTTTGAATTAAATGCTCTTAAGATATTCCCACTTTTAACACAGAAAACACCAGTTGTCTCCCAATATTGTCCCAAGTCTCAGAAAAATCATCAATTTAAGTAAGAAAGCCGATTTTTAAAGAGCGATTACAGAATACTGAAGTTGAACCTGTGGGAATTCAGGCCTGTTATGTAAACAGCTTTTGGAATGGACAGATGTGGGAGGCTGACCATTTGAGATCTTGTATCTTCAGTGAGAAACTCCTTGGGTCTTCATTAATGGTTAGTTGGGGTTGGGGTAGAAGGTTGGCTCTACCTAAGATTGTAAAAGTCAAGCTTGACGGAAGGCAGTTCCATTTTCAAGGAGTCTGGCATTGCAAAACTCCCTTTTACTTGTTCTATAAAAGGAAAGTCAAGCCCTCATCTTATTTAGGAAAAAAAGAATCCTAGATTCCACTCAGTTTAAGTATGTTTGAAGACTCTTGTTTTAGATAATTGTTATAATATTGTTTTAGATAATTGTTCCTATCTGATTAAGAATTGAGATTTCTTAACCTTGGGTTGGGAAATAAAATTCTGAACAAGAATAGAATCGGAGGAAATTATTGCCTATTTTGGGGTTGCGGTGACCTCACACTTAAGATGCTGGGCTTATCGATCCAGAAGGCTGGCAGTTTAAGACCCAGGTACCCTGTGAGGGGATGAGCTACTGTTACTTGCCCCAGCTCCTGCCAACCTAGTAGCTCAAAAGCAAGCAAATAGATAATAGAATAGATACATAGGTACCACTTTGGTGGGAAAGTAACAGCATTTTGTGCACCTGGGCATATAATCATGCTGTCTTTGGACAATGCTGGTTCCCTCAGACAAGAAACGGAGATGAGCACTACTCACTAGAGCAGGGCTGTCAAACTGAATTTCTTCGAGGGCTGGATCGGCAGTGTAGTTCTCCTCTGCAGGCTGGTGGGAGGGGTGGGGGTGTCGGGGCAGTGGGAGGGCAAGGGGGAGATGGGACGGACGCCTCCTGTAGCACCCTGCCAACCAAAACGGGCCATGGGGGGCATGGCCCATTTGGGCCGGCAGAGCCACCACAGACCGGTCCTTTGATATTTCCAGGGCCAGATTTAAGCACCCCTGAGTTTGATACCCCCGCACTAGAATCAAATATGATTAGACAGGCGAAGTGTTTACCTTTTTATTTTTCATTGCCTGTATGCATGTAGAGGTCTATAAGGATATATTTATTAGATCCGATTTGATACATAAAACAATCACAACTTGTTTAAAAATAATAAAGGTGGGATCTAAAATAAATAACATAAATAATAAAACATTTGACATTCAGTATTGGTGTCTGAGTTCTTCCTTCTTACACATGCTTGTCATTATGTCCAATGTTTATCCTTAAATGTTCCACAAAAATTGTGCAGAAGCTCCAGAAGGCTTGGAGTTGTTTAGTTGTTAAAGAACCTTAACTATGGTTACAACATGTAATTCGAAAGCACAGTTGAGATTGACTCACAGTAATTATAACTTGTTCTATATTTTTTGTTGCAGGCGAACACCATATCTTGTAAATATGAGGTGTTATTAAGCGTGAAAAAATAGGATTAAATGTTAAATACAAATATTGTGTGAGTTTGGTATGTAAGCTATCAAGACATCAGTACAAGGATTAAAAAGTGTCTTTCTAGATGAGGCGGTGGAGCGACTTCTGAATCTGGAAAGCTGCTGAATTGCAGCTCCTCTAATTTCTAATAGAGATGCCAAAATATGTGGATTGTGCTAGCCCTTAATTAAATCTTCAAATATTTAGTCTATTACAGACAAATAGTGCTTCAAGGTAGAGTTGATAATAGTGGCAGAGAAAATTAGGCAGACATAGGGAGGCTGACTAATCTTCTGGTCTTCAGTCTTTAATAGTCCATAAGCGATAAATGAGTGTGATACTTTCAGTATCTCTCATTTTAACATTTTCTTTTAATGTCGCACAAAAGTTTACATGAAAATCCTATATATTTTCAGGTCCATTTCTTCTAACATATACATTTTTTGCAAGCAGTTTCTCATAATGGAACAATTGACATGCAGTGTATTATTTCTAATATATTCATATTCTATTTACAATGTTTGACCGAGAATTGCAACACAGTTCAGAAAAATGCAAACAATGATTGGTATTTAGATTTTTCTTAATTCTGTTGGTTTAGTTGCATTAATTTGACAAATGTAAACAAGTGGATGGATGCGTATTAAAATACACATTGAATTAACTCCCCCTTCTTATGCCTATCTTTCCAGCAATCACCATTGCAAATATTCAGTTCTTTGTATGAAGGCCAAAGAAAGTCATCTGATAACAATTTGCTTAATGTATTTGGAAATTCTCTGCTGCAACCAAGAATGAGAAAGAGAGAGACAGATAAATACATATTGTTTGCTTCTCTCTCCATGCCACTCATTATTTTTATCCTGAGGTCCTGGACAATATAGTTGTTATTTCCTTTTCTCTAACACAAAATAGTTACCTTTTAAAACTAAACTAAATTGCAGTGACAAAAAAAATGAATAATAAATAAGAGAAATTTGTTGGGTCTTTTTCTTTATCCCAGGAGTACACTGGCTGTCTTTGATAGATGTCTTAATCTTGTAATTATTGTAAAGCTTTCAGAACCTTGTGATACTCTCTCATTGAAGGTTAGCTAATTTTCTTTTGAAGGAATTCAATTAGGAGCTATTACAATGGCTTATTGCTTCAGGTTACGAAACCTTGGAGCTAAGTTGGCTAAGTAATTAAAAAAAAATACTTCATGAGGCAGCACTTTCCTTAGCTGTCAGTGTTTCAGTAGCTATAAAAATTATGCTTACTCCTGCACTTTTAACATGTGGCTTCAATTCACGTTTTAATCAGAATGTGGAAGTCATTACTGTGACATCTGAAACTGAGGTAGCAATAAAAAATTATCACAAACAAGACAGCAGACACAAATTATTTTGTGTTTATTAATGGGTGGCCTTTTGGAAACTTCCCGCTCTTCTTAATTGATTCCAGATATTTTTTTAAAAAAAATTGAAATTGTTTTGATGGATATTCCACCCATGTTAAACTTGAGCTGCCTCAGTGGGAATAAAGTTGTCAGCCATTAATGTCTGTCTTCAAAGATTTTGGTGATGATAATCAGGCTGGTGGGTTTACCAGAGACTGTTTTCAAAACAAACAGTCTGACTTGCTGCTTTAGTTTTTTTTTTCCATAACTGACCAGTTTTGCTTGATGAGAGAACTAGAGTTAACTCAGATCAATTGGAAATAGATTACAGGGAGACCTCGACTTAACGACAAAATTTCTGTTGCTAAGCAAGACAGTTGTTCAATGAGATTTGCTCCATTTTGCGACCTTTCTTCCCATAGTTGCTTTGTTAACATGGGTCTGACTCTTATTTTTTTGTATGTTGCATTTTGAGATGCCTTATGGCTCCTTGGTAAAATGCGGTTATTTATTTCAGAATAGGTCATGTGTACTGGGTTTTACTAGTCTGCCTTAGAAAAAAGCCAAGTTCTTTTTTTAAATTCTTGTTTGATTTTTTGTTTAACAGAAAAAAAGAACAAGTAAAAAGAGAAAAGGAAAAAAAAGGTGATGTAGAAAGATAATATTAGTAAGTGGGCAAAGGAGTTACTATTTTATTAATAAGTTATTACTTATTAGTAACCTATGACTATCACTAAATGTTGTGTCTTATGATTCTTGATGAATGTATTTTATGTTTTCTTTATGTACACTGAGAGCATACTGAATGCGCCAAAGACAAATTCCTTGTGTGTCCAATCACACTTGGCCAATAAAGAATTCTCTTCTCTTCTCTTCTCTTCTCTTCTCTTCTCTTCTCTTCTCTTCTCTTCTCTTCTCTTCTCTTCTCTTCTCTTCTCTTCTCTTCTCTTCTCCATTCCATTCCATTCCATTCCATTCCATTCCATTCCATTCCATTCCATTCCATTCTTATTGATAATGTCACTGATAAGAAATTAAGCTTAAAAGACAAAGCACATTACTTTAACAATAGGATTTGAATTCCTGACCTAAGTGACAAAATCTTTATTTTTTGGTTAAAAATACAAATAGATAAATATTTAGTTTATAACTTCCCCTTTGTTGTGTATTCTGGCTGTTGTATATTTGTTGTATTTGTTGTATATTTATAAACCATTATTTTCTGAAAGAAAAACCAGAAAGTCCAGTTGCCTCTTGAAAAAGCACCTTTGGAACATTATTTTCTGTGTATATCTCTAATTTCAGTTGTTTAGTTACTTTTTCCTCTTTAAAACCATATTCTATGTATTTATATTTGATTTGTGCATAATATATAGAATATAATAGAAGCTATTACTGTTTAAATTTGATTAAACGTCTGACTAAAGGCTTCGTTGCCATTGGTGGATATTCTAGTATAAGTTTCCAGTATAATATCATTGTTAACATATCTGTTTTCCAAATTTGTGCTAACTTTATCCTGCAGCTGTGAACATAAATCTTCGTAATTTGTGATATTTTTTGTTAGTATGTTTTGGAATTATGCCTAATGGGAAGAATTGTGGTTTTATTTGAAATTTGATTTCTAAAATTCTTTGAATAGTGCTGTGTATTTCTTTTCAGAAATTTTGAGGGTTTTTTTTACATGTCTAAAAATGTTAAAATGTTCCTTCTGTCTCATTGCATTTATTTCTGTATAATTTGGCTCTCTTGACAATTATATTATTTGGCTCTCTTGACAATTAATCTCATTGCACTTATTTCTATATAATTTGGCTCTCTTGACAATTATTGGTGGAATTGTGTACCAGCTATAAAATATTTTGTACATCTCCCTTCTTGAGTTGCAACCTGGGATCAGTTAATAGATTTCTTCCATAGTTTCTTTCATAATTATTCCCATTATTGTGTTAGGATTGTTTCTTTAAATTTTGCACCCAAGTTATCATAAAGTTTATAATTTATTCCCTCTGTATCACATATCTGAGATGGCTGCCCAGTCTCTTCTTAAAAACCTCCCATGATACAGCACCCAGAACTTCTGAAGGCAAACGGTTCCTCTGCTCATTTGTTCTCACAGATAGTAAATTAGTTGTTAGTTCTTGGTTGGATTTCTCTTTGTTAAAGTGCTATCCATTACTTCTTGTCTTGTCTTCAGGTACTTTGGAGAATAGATTGACCCCCCTCCTCTTCGAGACACCCCTCAAATATTGGAAGACTGCTATCACGTCACTTCTTCTTTTCATTAGACTAGATATACCCAATAATTTCAACTGTTCTTCATATGTTTCAGCCTCTAGCCTTTTAATCATCTTTGCTGCTCCTTTCTGCACTTATCTTGACATCTTTTTTGTATCGCAGTGACCAAAATTGGAAACAGTATTCCAAGTGTGGTTGTGATGACCTGGGGCATGGCATGAAAGCAACACAACCAGAGAACAGGTCTAACTCTCCTTTATTGCTCCGACTTTGCCCCCAAATGTCCTCACATTTACTACAAGTCCTGGAGCAAAGCTCTCACACGCACCTTCAGCAGCCTCTGGCTGCGAATAGTCCAATAAGTCAAGTCAGCCAAACAGTAACCAAGGCCAGAAGTCCAGTAAACCAGGTTAGCCAAAAAGTAGCTAGAGCAAGAAGTTCAGCAAAGCAGGCAATCCGGGCAAGCCCCACAAGACACAGCACAGTAACCTCCAGGTGCTGGCAAGTACACATGAGGCTCCACAGATTCAACCCTTGTTCCCAACAAATGACCCTCTCACTGGCACTTCCTTACGTCTTAGTCAGTGGTGGTATTTGACCAGTTCTGCCTGGTTCTGGAGAGCCGGTAAGAGTGATGGGCAGTGGAGACCGAACCGGTTCTCTCCGCTGCTCTAATGGTTCTGCTGTTGGGCCCACCCGCCCACCCGGGCTCCCATACTCACCTTTATCAGCTGAATTTGAAGCGTAGCTGCTTTGTGCGGCACAGAATAGCGCCACGCGGAAGCTACTGAAATGCCTGGGATTGTGCAGGCTTGCAGGAGGCAAGTTAGAATGCCTCTGCGTCGGCGCAAAGTGCGCGTTTGGCATGCACGTGCACGCAAAGTGTGTGCACGCGCACAAGGCGCGCCCGCCAAGCCACGCCCACCGAACTGGTGGCAACAATATTTGAATCCCATCACTGATCTTAGCCCCCTGATGTGCTTTGTGAAGGGGGGTGGGGCACTCTCCTCCCTTGTAGCTAGCTCAGTTTTGCGTTGATCTCGCCTTCTCTCTTCTCTCCGTGCTCTAGGATCAGGAGCGGGTGGTCCATGCTCGTCACCTGAGCTCTGACTCTCCTGATCCTCCCTGTCTCCAGGCCTTTCTAACCCCAACAAATTCTGCCAGACTGGCTCTGCCCTTTCCCAGTTTCCTCCAAAGCCAATGGAGCCGCCCTGTTGATCTCTGTTGGCTCTTGTTCCAGCTCATCTTCCCCAGCAGATTCAAACTCCGACGGGGGCATGACAGTGGTCTTACCAAAGCAGTATAAAGTGATACTAACACTTCATGTGACGTTGATAATATCCCGCTGTTAATGCAGCCTAGAATTGTGTCGACTTTTTAGGCAGCTGCCGCACACTGCAGAGTCGTCCTTAAGTGCTTGTCCACTACGACGCCTCTCACAGTTACTGCTGTTGAGCAGGTACCACCTATTCTATCTCTGTTCATTTATTTTTTCTTGCCTAACTTTTGATTTAGGCAAGCCGTATAGAAGTTTAGGAAAGAGAAAGTTAATCAGCTTTGTATGCTTTACATTTATACTTCTGTGTTATAGGTATAATGAACAGAACAATGTTCGGTTGTGTAAAAATTCCTACTGCATTGAAAACATTTGTAAATACTTGAAATATTTTCATGGAGTTTTTCAGTGTTTGTTCTTCTAAGCCTTGCTATAAAGCCCAGTAGATTAAATTAAAAAAAGAGGTCGATTTTTCCCAAATAGGAAACACTTCTATAACTTATGAAAAGGTTGCCCGACCTTTCAACTATTTTACCCAATTGATTGTAAATCTTTAGTTTCAGTTTGAAGGTACTCCAAAGTAAATATTGCACCAACTAGTTCTATATCAGATTACAGGCATCCTTTGTCAGAAATGATTCAGTTCTAATTAGCCATCAGTCTAGACAGAAGGCAGCAGTAACTCCAAGAAATGTGAAATAGTTTTAAGTTTTGTTGTTCTGTTTCTGATTAGTTTGGAGGCTTTGTAAGGCATATGACTATTGAAATAAAGCTTCATTTGTCACCCAGATTGGATGCAATTGGTAATCCTTACTGTGTACTGTAAAGTTGTAGTAAATCAGTGATAGTTGGACAAGATACATTTTTTGCAGTTTTAATTTATGTATAAATAACTTGGATGACTGAGAATCTCCTTAGACAATTGTAAAATTGGTCTCAGCTCTCTTCACTGTCTTGCTAAACAACAGAAATTCTGGTCCCAACTGGGATTGTAAGTCAATTTTTACTTTTGCATATGTGTTTGTTTGTTTCCTTCTTTTCTTTCTTCTTGGAAACAAATGTGCATCTCTCATAGATACAATATATATTGTCTTCCTATAATTTATTTATCTAATCAATTGATATTTCCATTCATTTTATATATGTGACTTAGGGAGCATAAGACATAGGTGATACATACTGTAAGTCTTATTATTTTAATTGCAGATACTTTTTTGTGTGAAACTTCCTTCAAATTGTAATTTCTAGTTATTTGTTTGTTTTTAAAGAACTTCCCCAGTTTTTCATCATTTGGAAAAGCCTCAACTTTCAATCTTTCTTTATCTCGAGGTCAAATTTTAACTAAAAACATTTTGTGTCTTTGAGAGCTGTCATGTTAGCTTTTTTTTAAAATAGACTCAGATAATAGAATTAGAGGTTATAATGAGTTTGTAGATACTTGATTGAATTCATGCCATGCCTGATAGGAATCTGATCTCAAGCAAATAATTGGCATACTGTCTTGAAAAATAATTGGCGTGCTATTTAAATGGAATGAAGAAACATTACACTGTCACCTGTTGGCATTTTGCATCTGGTATTTAATGAAGTAATATGCACCCCTAGGTGAAAAATACACCAATTTCTATTGGATTTAATTACTGCTTATTAGGCTAATGACTTGGGCTGGGGCCAGGAATGCATAATATGCATAAATATATTGGACTTAGGTGTGTTGTTTAAATTAATGATATTCTTTAGTGGAAAAGTGAGAATTGGGACGATCTGGCTCCTATCCAGAATTTTTAACCAAAAATGTGATTACAGTTGCCCTGAAGACCACAGTAAATCTATCCCTGGTTTTCTTGGCAAGGCATGTTGACAGTTTTTTGAAAGGGAGAACAAGTTTTTTCTGACATTTGCAGGCATGAGGAATGGTATTGGTTAACACTGAAAAACAGAGTGTATGCCTCAATATATTGTTGTATTGATTAATGCCTAAAACAATATGCAAACAGCCCAGAATTGAAATGGAAATAGGTTGGTCGCATAGCAAGAAGAACTGATGGCAGGTGGACCAAGGCAGTCATTGAATGGATTCCACTTGATTAAAAAGTGTCCATGAAAGAGACCTAATGACCCACTGTGGCGCAGTGGTTAGAATGCAGGACTGTAGGCTATTTCTGCTGACTGCCGGCTGCCTGCAATTTGGCAGTTGGAATCTTACTAGGCTCAAGGTTGATTCAGCCTTTTATCCTTCTGAGATTGGTAAAATGAGGACTCAGATTGCTGGGGGCAATATCTTGACTCTGTAAACCACTGTAAAGCACTGTCTAAGTGCTGTTGCTATTGCTAAAACAAAATGGAGTGATGACATCAGCAAGTATTGCGGGCTCCATTGGCAAAAGAAAACTCAGGACCATATAGATTGGAAACATATGGAAGAGGCCTTCAGCCTACAGACAAGGGCTAGAATGATGATGATGATGGTGGTGGCAGTGGTTATGGATACTTACTATACGATATTCCACAGTGCATTCTCTTCATATAACACAAGACACATTTCTCATTGAGTTCATCTCATGACAGTATCATGATTTACTGCTACTATCCCATCACCTCATAATTTGTTTCACAGGAACGAACAGTTCTGCTTTATTTTATTTTGCCAAGGTTGGGGATGATCCAAATTTGTTTAGATTTAGGAGCTGGATGAAAACGTTTTACAGGCAATCACTGCTTTTAGCAAATTGTTTTGTAGTATTTTGTTTTAAATAATCTAATTTGAGGTTATTCACTGTTGTATAACTGTTGGTCATCCTTTTAGTTATAGCTTATATTTTCATTGTAATTTAGATGCTCATTAGGGAATCTTGGGGTAAGGTGGAAAGATGGATACAAATAATATTAAATCTTTAAGATGGAAGGGGACAATGTTTTAGGGGAACTTTCTCATGTAACGGCACTGTTCCCAGGAATCTCTAGTATCTGCTGTGAGGATAGACCTTTCTCAAAAGCAGCTATGAATGATATATCAGGAACCAAGGGATTTGTCTCACTTGAAGGAAGAAATTCTTTCTTCAGAAGACATGCAGTTTTGAATTATGTCTTTAGAATTTGCTAGGGAAGATTATTTTTAACTTTAAGCTCTTATGACTTAATTTTTTTCCTTGGTACAGATTTGTAGAGCTGCTGAAAATTTGTGCCAGGTTGAAAGAGATTTTTAGGGATGTTCTATTGTATGAATGTTTCCAGGACCATGTATGTTTATTGCAATATTTTTCTTTAAACCTAGTTACTATTTATTCTTAATCTCTCCAACCCCTACATTGTTTTTTTTTTTAGATCTTCTCTCTTAAAATCCATTCTTCCCATTTTTTTAATGCAATGAGTTAATGTTTCTTTTAATACTGCCTTTCATTTGCCAGAAATTCCATCTTCTGTCTTATCTAATTACATAATCCTCTCTATTTTTTTTAAAGAAAGCTAACCATTGAAATGTTTTGGCTTTGATAAGCCTCCTTTCCCCAAACTTTATCTTAAACAGAAAACTTCAGAAATATACTTAATCTTCTTAGCATATGTGAATGGTGATTCTATCAAGAACGCCACAGTCCTGGGCTCACCCAAGCTGTGAAACTCCCTTTTATCTAAGAAGCTTTGACAACTGGGTTTTAGGTATGTGAGTGCAAGTATATTAAAGGAGTTCTCTTATCAGTTGAAGAAGAAGGAAAGTTACAGAGATCGTTGGTTCTCAATAGAAACAAAGGAAGCTTAGCAGTATTGACGGAATGCCCTATTCTGCCGAAACATCTTCAAAATGTTGGTAAGAAGAACTGATGAAAGGAATCAGTTTTGGAGAACACAAAAAGGCTGCGTGAAGTTGTCACCCTTTTAATCTTCAAGGGAATGTAGAATTAAGACTTGAGACTGGCTTGCAACTTCTTGTGGGTCTAAATGAGCAAATAAATGAGGTCCCTGACAAGGCAGATGGATTCTTTGCCCCCATCTTACCCACTGTTGAAAGTACAAAGAAATAAGAATGCATTAAGAGTTCCTGAAACATAGGAGATAAGATACATATGCAATCCATAATTTTAAATAAATTGCTTTAAGGAAAAATAGGGTCTGCATTTTAAAAAACATTTTCCTACATATTTTAAACGTTAAAAAACCCACAGGATTCTTAATGAGCTTTTGTAACTCTAACCATTGAATCTTTGTATCATGATCAAAGCGGTATTTTGTTTGACCATTCTCTAAATTGTTTTCATTAGTGTTTGTAATATTGAGAAAAGTACTGTCTTTGTTTGGAAGTTTTGAATTTTCTCATTCACATTTGAACTTTTCACTGAATTAGCCAAGAGATAGATTTAAAGAGGGTTATAAATGTAGCTTGTTTATTTCAAGAGATTTAGGTTCTTCTTCCTGGCACAAAGATGATACTGGTAGGCTCACAATATAAAAACAATGAAAAAAATATATAATACAGCTAAACAATACACAAAAAGTGAATTATATTTATATTTTCCCAAAGTCTGGGGGAACATTCCAGACTTTCTGGAACCTTCTTGGTGTTGGAACTTCATGAATCTATGGGGGATCTCATTTCACAGAATAGGCTCCACACGAGCAAAGATGCAGTCCTGGGTCCTGATAAGGGGGCATTGGTTAATCAAAGGAACCCAGAGTGTGCTATCTTGCCAGCTCTTGCTAATGGGTAGAAACTAGGAGAGGTGGGTGATTCCTCAAGTAATCTTTGCCATGTAGGGTTTTATAGCAGCACCTGAAAGTACACCAGCATCTAATACGGCTTGTGAAACAGTGGTGCCACATGGGCATATTGCGGCATATTGTCTATCATGTCCATCAATAATCTGTGCCATTTCACTCTGGACTGTTTGAAATCACTGAATAGGCTTTCCATGGAGAATGCATGGCGATAGTTGAGCAGAAAGATTAGGGCAAGTGTAAGTAGGTGAAACGCCTGCTGATCTAAAACACAGTGCGGTTGTCATACAAAATAAAGATATGCAAAGGCTTCATTGGCCAAAGATGGTAGATAGTATTTGAATAGGAGTTGTGACTCCCTACAGTCTTGAATGGGAAGAGCAACTCCACCTAAGGCTAAAGGTGGGAAATCCCAGAATCTGGGGCGAGAGGTTGTTAGGTTGATGCCAAAGCCACTTGACCCTGGAGGGATTTTTTGTAGGTATACAGATTGTCATGTATTTTTATCCTTGACAACCCTTGTACCATCCACTCCATCGTGTAAACCATGGGTGTCAAACTCAAGGCCCGGGGGCCAGATCCGTCCTTTGGGGTGCCTCCTGAGCTCAATTTTTGCTGGCAGAGAGTTTCAGGAGGCCGTTGCAGCTGAAAACGGAGGTCGCGAGGGCCACGTGTACCCCCCCCGGGCTCCATTTTCACAAGCAGAAAGTTGCAGGAGGCCATCGCAGCAGAAAACGGAGCTTGGGAGCCCGTTTTCACTGGCAGAGCTCTTGGGCCACCACAGATGCCTCCGACACGAGTGACGTTGAGCTGGCCATGTCCACCCCAGCCCCCCAAGTTCAAACACAACCCTGATGCAGCCCTCAATGAAATCGAGTTTGACACTCCTGATGTAAACAAAGCAGGACATTTTCCAAAAGTCCTCCTCTTCTCAAGAATTATGTAAGCATGTTATAAATATTATAGTAAGGATTTTTACCAATATGTTTATTAAAAGAGGAAATCCCATTGAATTCCACAGTATTGTTTCTTTTTTTTTTAAATGCCCTGTGAACATTGTAATTTCAAAAAAGCAGAACATTTTACTTCAAATATTCTCTCTTTTTGTCTGCAGGCCACAGAAACACTATTCCGCATGGGAGTATCAAGAGGAACAATTACTCCGTTAAGACATGGAGAGGTAAAACATTGTTTTTTTCCCCTCATGCGTGGTATGGGTTTTAAAAATGAACTTGGGTGAAGCTGGTTGATGAGGGCTGATAGAAATATCTGAAAAATGAAAACTGAAGCGTTCTCATGATCGTCATCTCTGACATCAATTAGCAGTTCAAGGGTGAGTATTATCCTTGTATAGATTTTTTTTTAAAAAAGATGAAACGGCACCATCTTAAGAACTTAAGGACAGGACTGCTTGATCAGGCCTTTCTGTCAGAACTGCCACCTCACGCCTGCTCCTGCTCTCTGCAATCGCTTCGGTACCAATCTGCCATGAACCGGGGGGGGGGGTGAGAGTGCTTGGGGGGGCAAAGTGAAAATTAAGAAAGTGAAAGTGCCTATCTGAGACGATGTTGAAGAATGTGGCTGAAAGCCAGCCTACAATCAAGAGTGGCCATTTCTAAAACATCTTCTTTGAAACTGAGGGGAAAGAAGGGACAACAGCAATGGAAAGTGCCCTAAGCGGGGAAAAAGCTTCCACTTGGCGTTTTGCCAGACAAATTTCAGTTCTGGCTTTCTACAACTGTATTTTACTTGGCTTCCAGTAAAGTATACCTTTCTCAACCCAACGTAGCTGAGGATTGTTTTCAGTCTAAGCAGTCTAAGTTGAGGCAGGTCTGATACTTTCTGAGCCCGATATTATTTTTTCTTTCTTTCTGGTTGCTCATAAGCAGGAGATATAGATATATTCTTCTCCTGCCATTGTTTCTACATCAAACATTTGGAAGTGTATTATTCCCCCCTCAAGATAACCTGGACATTTCAAGAATAATAGCCCTTGATTTCCCGGATCTGTGTGGATTTAGTCATTCCCCTTTTCAGGTAGTCCTTGATTTAAAACCATTTATGTAACGACCTTTTGGAGTTACAGGAGCATTGAAAAAGAATGACTTTTGAATGGTCATCACTTAATGACCGTTAACAGCATCCCCCAAGACCAAAATGGCCATCACTTAACGACTGTTAAAAGCATCCCTAAGATCAAAATGCGAGTAGTTGGAAACAAGCATGTATTTATGATGGTTGCAGCATCCTGGGGTCATGTGATCAGCATCTGTGACTTTCCCAGCCGCCTTCCGACAAGCAGAATCAAAGGGGGAAGCTGGATTCGCTTAACAACCATCTGATTCTCCTAGCAACTGCAGCGATTCTCTTAGCAGCTGTGGCGGAAAAGCTTGTAAAAAAATTTTTTTTGGGGGGGGGGAGGGGACTCATTTAACAGCCTTCTGGCTTAGAAACGGAAGGTCCCAATTGTGGTCCTAAGTCAAAGACTATCTGGAAAGCCTCATCATGTAATAGATAATGAGCTTCGCAGATTAATGGTGTGAAGAAGTCACCTCAACAACAACAACAAAAATGAGGGTTCAGCAAACTGCAGGGCCGTCTCCATCTCTAAAAACGGCGCTTTGTGGGCCAATGGCGAATTGAATGGATTATTTTGAAAGAAGTTGACTGGCTGGAGTACTGAAGGGGACCGTTATTCTCTCGCATTTTGTTATGGTCCTGACTTGTACAGCAAGCTGATATTTATGAAAGAAAAAGGCCTGTTGCCCACAGAATGACTTTGGAATGCTTTGGGGCTTTCATGTGGGATGCAAAGCAAAATGTTTAGCTTGGATTCTCAGAGAGCCTGTTGCCCTTCGCACAGTTTGAATTGCTAGAGCTGAGGCAGTTAAGACTTCACTTGAGACTCCAACTAGGTATTTTTGGTTCTGAGTTCACCTTGGCCAGCGGGTGACCTTGGGCCAGGTACTTTCTCTCAGCCCTGGAAAAGGAACCAACAACAAGTTACTTCTGAAAAACTCACCTAGGAAACTGCAGGAACCTTTCCAGGGTGTCTCTGAGAATCAGACCCAATTGAACAGAGGAAATTATATATCTTTGTCTCTTATCATCTATCTACACACACACACACACACACACACACACACACACACACACACACACGTGCATGCAGTGTTGTATTAATAACATTGTCAGTGGGAAATGATTAAACTCACTTAAAATGATCGTTTCTCCTGATACGTTAAGTGGTCATTTGAGTGGTATTAAATATTCAAGACTAATCTTGAATTAATAACCGATCTTCACTTTGCGCTGCAACGAGCCGATTTGAAAGAAAACAGCACTTAAACCAAGCGAGTCCGTAAAGGGCTCTTCAAACCTGGGCACGTTTCCAGCATCAGATGGACGTGGAGTTTTATAACACCAAATATTTTCTTTCCCTTGGTTCCTTCTCTCCTCTTTTCCATAAGCTGGGATAATTCAGCTTCTTCGTCTCCCTGGCTGTATTTCTTTTAGCAAGCTTTTCCTATAAGGAGTCATCTTTTACACCTAATACGGAGGTTGTTTGCTCCTTTATGCGTGGATTATAGGATTATTGACAAGGTTTTGTCACGGGGCGTGGAAATGAGGCTGCGAAGTGTCATTTATCCAAGCAAGGCAGATAATTCTTGGAATGGCGATCCTGTTCAACAACATCTACTGGATAATGAAAAATTACTTCAGGACATGTTACAACCATGGTGTTGACGGATCCCCAAGAAGTCTAAACACACCAGGGGAGATAATGAAATTTAAGAATATAATTGACTTCAGGGCTCAGCGCATTTCTCTCCTCTTCCTTACTAAAGTATTTTCACCGGGAGTCCATTTGATCTAGGCAGCAGGCTAGAAACCAGGAGATTGTGAGTTGTAGTCCTTTTTCATTAAAGCCAGCTCTGAGCGACTTTGTGCCAGTCACTTTCTCTTAGCTCAACTCCAAAGGGTGGTTGTTGTAGGGAATGTAGAAGGAAAAATGAGTATTAGTTATTTTTCACCCTTTTGAGTTATATAAAAATAATAATAAAGTCCGGATTAAAAAAAAAATCAATCTTTTTAAAAAAGGCTACCTTCTGGAAAATACTTGTAGGTTCCGAGGTCACTCCCACCCCTTTGGTTGTTAGGAGATCTCAGTGGAATCTGGCTGGTTTTGTGATGGTTTTGTCAGTCTTCAAGAAAACTTAAGAGCACAACCTCATCCAAAAGATAGAAGAGGCAACTAGAGTGTCAGCTCTATTGGACTTTATTCTGACTAACATGGCATTTTTCTTCAGGGCAGTAGCTTGTGCTTAAATTCCTGACTATCTTTTTTTCATGCTCCAGTTTTCTTCTTAAAAAAAAAAAAAGAATAGATTTGCAGTTCATTTTTGATGGTCATCAAGGGAATATGAAAGATAAAAGGGTATAAAGTGTTTTGTCATTAAGAAGATTTGGTTCATCACAGAAGTGATATTTTACATGAGATGCAAGAAAGCTGGATGTAATTCTGCAGACAACACTTTAGGGATTCTGTTTTGGTGGACAAAGACCATTGTGTTTCCTGTCCCAAAGGGTGAAATTTTCAGGGGGGAAAATAGAATGGACAGGAACCATATGGCTTAATTTGTTGCTAAGGTTCCTTTATTTATAGGAGCAGCCATAAGCTCCCATGATCTCCCAAAGGCCCTGAAGTAACAAACCCCGACATACTAGGTATTTTCCTTCCTTCCTTCCTTCCTTCCTTCCTTCCTTCCTTCCTTCCTTCCCTCCCTCCCTCCCTCCCTCCCTCCCTCCTTCCTTCCTTCCTTCCTTCCTTCCTTCCTTCCTTCCTTCCTTCCTTCCTCTGTTTATTTTCTTTACTTTCCTTTTTTTCCCAATTAGCTGCAAGAAGGTCAGTGCATTTGCTATAAATGAATAGGTGTTTCTGTTAAATAATGACAACCTCAATAGTTTTCCAGTTCATTGGCTGGAAGGTGTAGGTTATCCCTAAGAAGAGTGCAAATTGACTGTTGATGGAGGAAGTGATACTTGGTTGCTGGGGTAAGCAAAAATCTGTTTTGCCAAACACAGAAGTTGGCTTTTAGAATCTTCCCAAGAACATTATCTTCTCGAAGAGAACTCCACTTGCTGTTTTCTAGAACCAGCGCCCAATTCTGTCTGCGTTAGCATGATGGGCTCACAACACATCTTTAAAATGCCACTGTCTTCACTCTGTGTGGAGATGAGTTTGGTTTATATCTTGGCTACAACTGTTAGCCATGTTTCCCTTGGTACGTATCTCTGTCGTTAATGAAAACTCTTAATAGCTTTGGCACTGGTACCCAGATCAGATTGCTTGAGGCAGTGAAACAACTGGGAGGTGGCCAGAGCTGATGCATTATTTCAGCAGCTATTTTGTGAATGAGATTCTGCCAAATCTAGAACAAATATCTGTGCTTTGGGACTCTGTAATGCCCCCTACAAAGGTATCAACTCACCTCACAGTCTGACTGATTTTAAGAAAAGGCCTAACCTTTTTAAACATCCTGATTCTCTCACATAATTCTCCTGCGTTCAAACCTAACATACAGCCTGATTTTTCTTCTTCTTCCCCTTGCCTCAGAAATGTCCTTCAGCGGGTGTATTAGTCAGCAAGAGAAGCAAGTTCAAATAATTGCAAGGGCAGCCTGATTTAATGGGTTTGAAGTAACAAGGTTTCAACTTTCGAAACGGCAGTACCCAAGCAACAGGAAATTATGCATTTCTCCTGATGAAAAAAAGGGGATAAGATAGCTCAGCAGTTAAAGATGCTGAGCTTGTCAGCTGGGAAGCCTGAGTTCGAGTCCCAAGCGCTGTGCGAGCTCCCTTCCTTGCCTCAGCTCCTGCCCGCTTAGCAATTCGAAAGCATGCAAATGCGAGGAGATAAATAGGTACCACTTTGGTAGGAAGGTAACAGCATTACATGCACCTTTGCCGTATAGCCATGCTGGCTACATGCGTGTGAAAAATGTCTTTGGACAATGCTGGCTTCCTCAGCCAAGAAATAGAGATGGACATTGTGCCCTAGATTCGGACATGACTGGACAGGGGAAGTATTTATTTTTTACCCGATGAAAAGAGAGGATCAGGCTTAGAAGTACATGGGAAAAACTTGGAAACATAAATAAACCTTCAGGGTATAAGTGCCCCAATTCCTTATCTTAAATGTCTCCTCATATAATAAATTCAGATATTAATGTGCATCTTCTTAGAATGTTATTCTGCCTAACAGATTCTGGGAAAGGAAAAGGACCTCATATTTTTGAAAATCTTCCCAAGTCAGAGTCTTATAACCCTATTTGAAAGTTGCAGATGGGAATGCTGTCTATCATTCTTTTAACCCTTTTAAAACTTCTCCACCAAATAACGCCATTTAATATTGAGCGGAGTCGAAGAAGACATTGAAAACTAAAAGAAACTACAGCACATTTTATTTCAAACCTTTTTGGATATCGATATGTTCTTTTTTCTCTGTCTTCTTTTCAAAATGTGGGAGAGTAATGTGAAGAAGGATTCATGCAGTTTAAACAGGCCTGTGGCAAGCGAGGTGTATGCTGATAATGTACACTGAGAGAAAAAAAGAATTTTTTAAGTCATGTGAGATGACAGTGTTACAATCCCAAATGGGAACAAATTGCAGTGTGTGTTTATGTTAAGTGATTGAAAATGAGAAGGTTGCCAGTATTGTGAAAGGAATATAGGACTGTATTTGAGTATTTGTAGAAGAGAGTGAAGAATTAAAAACCATGTATAATTAATTTCCAGTTTAGAGAGCAGAAAATAAGAATCAAACACCAAACTGTTACTTCTTCTGAAATGTCTATGGTGTTGCCCTTAATTCCAGACTTAATGCATTTTAAGACATGGACAGAGATAATAAAATTAAAAACGCTCATAAATTAAATAGTGTTTTATAGAGCCCACTTTGTAGAAATAAATATACATGTCACTCTGTCCCATCCTAAGAAGCTAACCAGATAATCTTGAGCAAGTGACCATGTTAAATTCATTCAGTGCATTTTAAATTCATCTTTTACTTCAAAGGGTTAGCGTAGATTTAAAAGATCTGCATTCCATGGTGAAAAGGTTGTACATAGATGTAAAAAAAAATGCCTTGGATTTTGTTGCAGATAAATGAAAATATTTAAATACCCAAACCCACTGGGTTCCTTTTTATGCGATACGTGATATTAAAAGGATAATGATGATGCATTACTTTAAAACAAGTTGTGCTTTCTTTTGGGAAGGAGGTGATTTTTTGATAGGGTTGAATTATTATAATGTTTCTTATTTTTAATTTTTGACTTAGTGCAGTGAATTGTATTTGAGAAAGTATACCGTGCTTGAGAGAAAACTTTTTCTGTTTTGCCCAAAACAGACAATGAAAGCATCTTAAAAGCTCATTCTAATTTAAACTTTTCAAATATGTCTCTCTCTCTTCCTCCCTCCCTCTCTTTTTCTTTTTCTCCCATTCCCCCCCAGCTTCAGGACATGGCAGGCCCTAGTTAAAGGCATATTATAGAGCTAAATGGTGATGTGATCCTAGATATCCGATCTCTTCACCCTTCTCCTTCACATCACAAAGATACCATTATTTCCGTGGGTTCAAAAGTTCTGTTCTCACGGGTAGCTTATCATCTCTAATTTCATTGCTGTTGTCTGACTACTTTGTTGTTGTGATAATTTGTGGAGAAGGTAACAATTTTCATTATGCTTTTCCTTTTTCTTTATACTGCAATTTTTAATAATTATATTAACAAAGTATTGCTTAAGAATTGATTTTTTTTTTAAAAAAAGAAAGAAATGGAGTCGTTTAAGAACATAACCCTCTGAGTCACACTATTTTGTGCTCATGTCAAAGTTGAACATTCACGGGAAACTAAGCACTATAAAGAATGCTTAATCAGACTGTATGAAAAAAAAAACTTTTATAGATATCAGTAATGCTGTTATGTTCTTGAAAGTACTGTGTAAATTTTGTTTGTTCTACAAGTTTACAGCTTTACAGTTTGTTCTAAAATTTTGTTTGTTCTACAGCTTTAAAATTGCAAAATCAAAATTATTTAAGCACATAGTGTAAAATCCCTTTTAATTGCAAGTATTACACTGCTGGGTACTATTGTAAACTTCAGATTTTCTTTGAATAATTACTTAGGTACCTAGTTGGGTCAAACTGCCACGCAATGGCTAGAATTTGTTGTTGCTGCATAACTACAAACCTTCAGTGCCTTGAAAGCTGTAGGTTAGACAGGAAAAAACCCTTGGAATATTATTTTTCAAGATTAACATCTTTTCCTATGTGAATTGAAAACCACAATTAAGGGTTGAGGAAGCTATCCCTACAGGGAAACAAAACAGCTTTAGTGAATATTTAAATATAGTTACCCTGTCTCTAGCTTCTATTTTTCCATCAGACCGGCCTGCCTCAATATGTACAGTTGTGTTATGGACATACCACAGGGTACGGAGTACTGTACTTCAAATACAACAGTAGCTTCAAGTACCACTGTGGCTTGAAGTAAGGAATTAATTCAATTCCATAAAGCACCTACATCAGCATTTCATTTTGAAATCGCACATGTAATTAGTACCCATTAGATTATTTGTAATTTTTTATAAGCCAGTTGAAAGGCTTTCTCTTCTCAGCCCTTCCTATTACAGTATCTACATGTTGGCCTTCTGGGAGAAATCAAATAGGAATTACAATTAGATGAGCTAATTCTCCTTTATTGCAAGGCTACATTGACAGAATTTTGCAAGCCTGAAAAGTACGGGTAGTCCTTACCTTACAACCATTACGCAACCTGGAATTTCTTCCACTTTCTTCCGTCTCCTTTACCACCGAAGAAACTAGGAAAGGTCCTTTCCGAGCCTCGTGCCCCGCCCATTATCCAGCTGGGGCTGTGCTGTGTCTTATCTATCCGTTCCCTTGGCGACACCTCTTGGCCAGTCTTTCCCACATACCGTCACACTATGCGTGCTCCTTGGGACTCTGTGTCATTTCTGTTTACTCTGTATATACAGGTAGTCCTCAAGTTACGACTACAATTGAGCCCAAATTTTCTGTTGTTAAATGAGAAATTTGTTATAAGTGAGTCTTGCCCCGTTTTATGACTTTCGTTGCCACATTTGCTAAGTGAATCACTGCAGTTGTTAAATTAGTAACATTAGTAACGATCATAAGTACCTTTTTTCCAGTGTCGTCGTCACTTTGAACAGTCACTAAGCTAACTGTTGTAAGCCGAGAACTAACTGTATTGTCCCTGGGTTCTCTGATTTCTGCCTCTCCTTTTAAAGTGTAACTTGCATATTCTGCTGACGGTATCCAGGTGTATCTTATCCTGGATGATGCGGCAGGAACTTCCTTCTCCTGCAGTCTTGCCAGGACTTTCAGCTGGATACCTTCCCATTATTTTAAATGTGGAGAAGGCTAAACTTTTCATTTATCTCCTGTTGAAAGAAATACCCTTCTGGGTTCAGTCCCAAGTGGGGAAAAAGACACTGGAAACATGGAGGCTGTTTGGAAAGATGGTTTAATGGTGGACAGCAGGACCACATGGCTTGGAGCTCCAAAGTAAAAAAGAACGGATGACCACATACTTCAAGGTGAGAAGGGAAGGTCAAGAAGGAAAGACCAAGATGCCGAGAGACCCTTATATAACCTCTGTTGGGCCCCACCTTAGTGTTTCCTGTTCCTATGTAAAAAAAAAAACATCCCATTGGCTGTCAGACTCTGAGAGGCGGGGTCTTAGCTAACTTTGTAGACTTTGTCTGGACCACATGGCTTCACCTGAGTGTTGGCTGATGCAGTCTTCCCAGGCCAGGTGGTGAGATGGGTAGAGGGCTTTGTTATGTAGAATACTCTGGCCTAGGCCTTAATGGCCCATTAGCATAGGTGGGGGCAGGGGGCTGAGTTTCTGCTTCTCTGAGTTTCTACTTGAATCTCTTTAGGGGAAATATTCTGCCTTTTTAATATCTCCCAGGATATTTCATTTTTCTAGGAGAGGGGTGGGTGCTAACTTCCTACACCGCCTGACTGTCCTCCTTTTCCATCTTCCTTCCTTTGTTTTGAAGACTGCTTCTTGTCAATTTTGCTGGTGGTATGAACTCTCAGAGAACTAATACACAAAGCTATTCCTTGATCGCGTGGGAAGACTGGTGGATCATTTTTCATTGTTGAGGCAACGAGTTCACACTTTCGTTATCTTTTCATCCAAGTCATTAATAATAATAATTAAAAAAAAAAAACACACACCTGAGGAATAATACAAGGCTGGGACCCTTCCTCTTGTTTTATGAAGAACAGTGTTGTTGAGCATTCTTTAAATACTTTTACCAAGTCAGCTATGATCTTTCTAACGGATGACCATTCTTTATATGCTTGCTAATTAGCTTGCTCATCAGGAATGCCATTTGAAAACCACTTTATACACATGACTCCAAAAATGTTGTAGACTGGAAATCCTCTTGTGGAGCTCATTTCAAATGCCTTTTTTTCTATGTTTTTGACAACTTGTTGGAGCAGCCTGCTTGGTTTGCATTCCACTTGTCCAATAAAGCCAAGAAATAATGAGATGTTAATTGGCAGATGTGGAATTACAAGTCTGAGTTGGTTCTGAGAATGGAAACTCTTGGCTTCTCCTGCAGAACAAGCTGCTGAAAGTATTTCTTTGAGATTCGATTAATTCATCATTGCATCTTGTGTGCTGGGAAATGCGGTGACCCGAAACACTGAAGTTGGAAGTCAATATATCTGAATGCTCTAGGGATGTTTTTTAAGCTTGCAACAGACTTGCTCATCTGTAAGTGCTCAACAGATTTGTATGTCAACATTTGGTTCTCCCCCTCCCCAAAATAAAACAAAATAAATAAAACCCTATATTCACTCTCAGAGCATTGAAAGAGTATTAAAGACTCATAAAGGAATCAGATATTGTTGTAATTGTGCTCAGTATTATCTATACAGGGAAGGCAACCTGGTACCTACCCCTCCATTGTCTCTCTTAAGTGGAGCTAGCGGGAATTTAATCTAAAACTTTTCTAGACACACCAATTGGCAATATTTAGTCGACAACGTACAGCCAATCTGGCTAGAAACTGGGAGGTCATGATTTCTAGTCCCAGCCTGAGCTAGGTGACTTTGGGCAACTCCTAGTAGAAGAAGCCAGTAGCAAACCATTCCCAAACCATATCCAAGAATACTTCAGGGACTTACTCAGGCATTTGCCAAGAATGACTCAAATGCACCCCCTCCCCAAGTTAACAATGATTGGTAGAAACCTCCTCAAGATTTAAGGCCTGTAAACTTTTGATGCCAATCACATTTGGTATTATTGAACGATGGACTTTTTCTTGCAAATGTATCCCTTTGATACATTGGCATACCATTAGCCACTTCTACCCCTTTGTAGAAAGAGAGGGAAATGACCTTGCAAAAGTGGTTACGCAAATGTGGTTAAAGCATTTTTTAAAGTCCAGAACTTTCTGGATAACATTAGGAAGTGACTCAGGCAGAGTTGTGTGCAAATTGTTCTATACTACAGAAGGTCACAGAATTCTGGCCTAAATATTTTTCTTACAATATCAAAATTAAGCCATTGGTGCTTTCTGGAAACTATGATAACACCTTTCTACATTGCAGTGAGTAGCTTATTTCTGTAGAAAATAAATATACATTAAGAAAACAGCAAGAAATATCAATTGTGGTATATTTGGTAAGCTCTGTTCTTTATGTACCTTGGGGACAAAGCTGAAATGCAGGTTCTCTCCTTTTTAACTTCAAGGAATACATCTGTTATAGTAATTTACACAAACATATGGCATTAATTAGCATCCTATATAGCAACTCCATTTATTGCAACAGGTCTGCCTTTCTAATCTCCAAATGAAAGAAATGTAACTATTAGCCTACTTATGTTCAAGCTATTGTAAGGGGAATCACTCTGTGCTACTACCAATTTTTCATTCCCCAATCCTTTTCTTTTTAAGTATGCTGGACTTATGTCACACCCCTCTTTTGCCAGTAAAGCTGGGTATTTTGGTTCAAAGCATCTGGAAAGGCCAAATTGGGGAAAATAATTTTAAAAAATACTGCAAAAGGAAAGGGGTTATTCCATGTCTTCATCGCTCTTTCTTTTTCTCCATTGTACATGATTGTGGTTCTTCAAGAAAGGAGAACATTCTACCATTCCTAGTTTTGGATCTTCTGCTCCCAGGTAAACATTATTCACACTATGTTGAATCTGAGAGTTAGAAAACCTTTGAATGGAAAAATAGGATAAGTTGCATATGCTTTACATCTTAGCCGCTAATTTGCTTTCCTTTACCTAGAGATCAAACATTATTACAATTGCAGAGACCTTACCTCAATGCATCTTTCTGGGAAAGAATCGCAGAGCAAGTGGAGATTAGAGGTAATTTCTTGGTTGTTCAAGCCAGTCCAGTCTGCTCTAGCACCAAGCATCTGAGGTTGCATTTAGAGCAAGGTTGTCAAATTCACGTTGTCATGGCATTGTCACGTGATGTATTGGGACTTTTTCAGCTACAAATATTCTCTTCTGAAATATATTTTGCTCCCCAAGCAGAGCTCTGAATTCTGGCTGATCACCAGATAGCAATGTAGGATTACCTATTCATTCTGTGTTTTGGGACAGGTGACAGCGGTTTTTCTGCATAACAATGAATGGAATTCATACTCCTGTGGGTTTTTAAAAAAAACTTTTTTGTTAATTTTTTGTTAATTTCCTACCCTGCTTTGTGATTTCAGGTTATCAACTTCTAATTTAAAAAATCATGATTTGGGTCTAGTAATAGAACTGCTAAGTTACATGCCTTCCTTTGCTGCTAAAATGACATGTGATGTGATTGCATAAAAGGGCTTTTTACTGGGGCATCTATCGCCAGACTGATGTCACAAAGATTAAGGGGAGAAAGAGCTTTAAAATTTCGATCTTTTTCATATTTTGAAGTTTCTGATAAATCTCCTTTTCTTTTTCATTTCTTGCACGTTTTGAAAATGAACTATCTATTTCCATAAAGATATTGCTCTTTAAAAAAAAAAGAAATAAATGCAGTCAAATGTTAAAGTGAAACTGCTCATGAATAACAACACGGAAAAACCTCTACAGTGTATTGCTGATATTGCATCTTGATTTCATAAAGTTACTACTTGGCTGCCAAGTGTTCTTGAAGGATTTTACAAGTTTGCCATCTCTTAGATCAATATGTTCTATTTCCTTTAGGTGCTCTGCCAGCTGGCAAGCTGAGATATATTTTACAGTTTGGAAACTTAAGTTTGCATTAGGATTTGTTCTTTAGAATGACACCTGCCTCCACTTTCATTATTTCTCCCCTAGAAGTAAGAATATAGTCATACCTGTGTGCCTTTGTTTATGTTATTGAAAAAAAAGTCACAGGTTGATCAGAATGTTGTTTTTAATTATGGATTCTAAAGTACCCTTTGTGCTCTGTTGTCACCAGCAGTTGCAGAATCTCAAATCTCAATTTAGCTTAAGTTCATCTTTGTTTTCATTCCATCTCTTTTTTTTAAATCACTACCAGTTCAGTCCATAAAAACTGTTTGAAATTCATTTATTTGCAATTCCATAACAGTTTATTTTCCATATATGTCATTTTGTTAATGTTATTTGAATATAAGTAGAACTATGGAAAGATACTACGGTTAATTTACTGGAAGCATGATAAATTTCTGGATCATTAACCTATAGACAAAATGTTTTAATGTTGGTTATAGTCATATTTAGTAACAGTGCAGGATTTCTCTTAATGGTTCTCTGCCATAAAAGGACTGGTTCTTGCATGCCACAATATACATCATTTGATTTACAGTGTATGGTGTTTTTTTTTAGTATTCTTCTCAACTGGGGTGCTTTATTGTATGCACTTTTATGTCCTCCTATTTATTATTTCATTTATTTTATTTTATTACATTTATGTAGCCGCCCATCTGATTGAAGATGACTCTAAACAGTGCAGAACAAATGGTTAAAAGCACATATAAAAATCACAGGTATAAAAAAATATAAAAATCACATTAAAAGTAAATACTATAAAAAACAGATACAAAGCATAGGCGGAGAGAGGATAAAAATAGCCGGCTCATCAGTGGAGCCATCTAAGCCTATCTCTGGTTCTTTTGGAGCCTCAGATCTGATAACATAACCAGGTTTTGAAGCCTTCTGGATAATCAACATTGAGTTGGTTTTACTTGTAACAGATCTGAATATAGATGGCACTTATCTCTTTGCTTTAAACATTCCCTCCTACCCACTTTCCACCCCACGCCCACCCCCAGTCACCTTCAGATTTTTCTGCCAAAATTATTTACATAAATCAGTAATAAATGAAACGGGTAAGTTTTTCAGGCTGAAGAACTGGAAGCAAGAGGAAAAAAACGTGGGATGGGGAAAATGTACCAATTTAGCCACTCGTGCTTAAATGATCAAACCCTTAAAAATTCCAACATTTCTTTTAAAGACCCAAATACATGGAACTATTCAAAGAGAAGTAAAGGCCAAGCAAAGCAACTAACTTCTTAATTGTCTATCTATCTATCTATCTATCTATCTATCTATCTATCTATCTATCTATCTATCTACCTACCTATCTATCCATCCATCCATCTATCATCTATCATCTATCTATCTATCTATCTATCTATCTATCTATCTATCTATCTATCTATCTATCTATCATCTCTCAGTAGGATTTGCTACCTGCTCAATTTTTCCTCATCTAGAGCTGGATAGAAAATTACTATACAGCTACCAAATTCTGCCCCTGTCTTCACCAGCCCCTGCACGACAGCGGCCTAGTTTTCATCCATGAAATACATCCATGAAATACTAGATGGTCTATTTCAGGTATAATTTTAAATCAAAAGTATTTAGTACGCTTGCTGGAAGAAGGGCATAATAGAAGTCCTTAGCTCGAACCCCAACCACCACGAGTCCCAAGGCAGGACATTGAAAACTATCTCCTCATTATCTGAAGATAATATTGTGCGAAAAGATGGCATTTCTCCCAGCTCTTTTTTGGGAATACGATAGCCTCGAATATCCATTTATATCTTGCCCTGATGCAAAGCGATGAAACATGTCAACCTCCAGCATGCATCCATCAGATTTCTGGCTGTTGTGAAGCCATGTGCTGCCTGCCTGCCTGCCTGGGCTGTTCTTGCTTTTGACTCCATTGTTTTCACTTTTGGTAATTATTCCCTTTGGCCTATAAACTTTAAGGTCCTCCCGAGGTCAGGTTATACTTCGGGGTCTTTTTTTTTTTTTAAAGAAAAATCTGCAACACACATGAAGAATTCTCTGATGTTTCCTGTTTCCGGCAAATGTTTTTGGTGCTTGGCCATCTTAACTGCGGAGATTTATCGAAACAAAGAGCAAAGTTCAAAAATTATCTTCAGGCTCAGACTGGGACTGCTGGACAGTTCCCCATTGTTTTAAATATTGTCTGAAAGATGCAGGGAAGGGCTTTGGCTTTGTTTTCCTTATAGTTTGTCTGTTTCCTTTTGGCATGTCTTTTCTTCTCGTGTTTTCGATCGAGCTGAGCTGTTCGAGCCTGTTTCCAGTTACGCAGCATTTCTATTCAGAAGTGCGAAGAGGAAATCAGAACAGTTTGGGAATAATATTGTTAGTTAATTGCTGCTGGGAGCCCACATAGGTACAGTAAAATGTTTTATTTAGTCAAACACATCTGCTTGGCGAGGATTTGTGCAACACTATCCCTATGAAACAGAGCATCCCCTATACTTAGGAATATTTTTTGTTGTTGCGCTCTAGAGGAGAGCCTCCCTTTTAGCAAAAAAAAAAAGGAATCTCTGTTTCTCTCTTTGTTAGGAAGTACTGAGACAAGATGCTGGTAAAACAATACTGTGCGGTAATGTGTTATCCTCATGTTTCTGCAAGATATGGCTTGCTTCTCAGAAGTAAATTGAGAAACGTTGGGATAATAATGTGGGCGCCCAGTATAAAATATACTGCTCCTTCTTTATCTTTTTTTTAAAAAAAATTAAGCATTATATATAGAGTGGGGGTTATGTAGAGAGAAGCAGCCAAAATACCAGGATGGGTTTGGGTGCCATTGCTGTTTAAGTATTAGATACCTGAAGGCAATTCTTAGCCAAATGTAAGTATGATTTAAAGAAGAGGCATTTACTGTTGTTCATGATGAATTTGTTACTCTCTGTCCATGATGGCTTGGAAATATGCACAGGTAGTCCTCATCCTGTTCCAGTATTTGAGGGGCTGTATTTGACAAAAAAAAGAGGGGGTCAAATTATTCTCCAAAGCACTGGAGGGCAGGACAAGAAACACTGGATGGAAACTGATCAAGGAGAGAAGCAACTTAGAACTAAGGAGAAACTTCCTAACAGGGATGACAATTAACTAGTGGAACAGCTTGCCTTCAGTCATTGTAGGGCTTCATCATTGGGGTTTTTAAAGAAGATTCTAGACAGTCACTTATCTGAAATGGTATAGGTTCTCCAGCTGTTTCTTTTAGCAACAGAAATTTTGGGCTCTATTGTGGCCTTAAGAACTAGCTGTATCTGTGTTCTGTTCTGTTCTGTTCTATTCTATTCTATTCTATTCTATTCTATTCTATTCTATTCTATTCTATTCTGTTCTATTTTATTCTCTATTTTATTCTATTCTATTTCATTCTCTATTTTATTCTATTTCATTCTCTATTCTATTTCATTCTCTCTTCTCTTCTCTTCTTCTTCTCTTCTCTTCTCTTCTCTTCTCTTTCTTCTCTTCTCTTCTTCCTTCTTCCCTTCCCTTCCTTCCTTCCTTCCTTCCTTCATTCCATTCCATTTCTATTCTTATTCCATCCTATCCTTCTATCCTATCATCCCTCCATCCATCCTATCTATCCATCCATCCCTCCATCATCCTATCCTATTCCATTCTCTATCTATTCTATTCATTCTATTCCTATTCTATTCTAATCTATTCTATTCTATTCTATTCTATTCTATTCTATTCTATTCCTATCTATTATTCTATTCTACAACTGTCTCGTTTAGTGATCAAGTGGTGATGAAAAAGTAAATTGGTGACCAATCCTCACATGACAATCTTTACAGGTCTGTAAAGCAAATGAAAGCTGGAATCAGATCATAAGCACAGTCGTAGTTTCATTTTGTGACCACTTCAAAACCAAGTTGCCAGTCCTAATTGTGGTTTGACAGCCACTCAATCCCAGGAGACACAGCTGCCTAAAAGAGTTCTAGACAAGTGCCACGTCATCTCCATTTCTTAGCCAAGAGAGCCAGTGTTGTCTGAAGACACTTCTGTGGTCATGTGGCCACCATGACTATATACACCCTGGCGCAAGGAATGCTATTACTTTCTGACTGAAGTGGTACCTATTGATCTACTCGCTTTTGCATGCTTTCAGGTTGCTAGGTGGGCAGGAACTAGTAATGGGAACTTGCTTTATCGCATGGTATTCAGGTTTCGAACAGGGACTGTCACCTTTCCAGCTGACAAGCTCAGCATCTTTTAACCACTGAGCCATTGTGGCCCATTTTTCATCCGTTTACACATCAAAAACTATAATCGACTATATGAAGACCAGGCTCATAAAAGTAAACATTGGATGAAAAATCTGAAGACCCCCCTCCACTGCAGTGGAGAGCAATGTCAGCTGTTCCTAAAGGCTTTGCTAAAGATTATAGCATTAAAGCAACTAGTATTTTATTTTATACATTTACTTGCTTAAAGAGTAGCTTCCCATTAAGGTCAGTTTCCCTTCAATTTTATGCTTCAGAAATGAGATATGGAGAATGGCAAATTTTGAAGCGTGGATCACCCAAGTTGATCTGAGTTCATCTGGGAGAATTACTGCTCTCCTTCTCGGAGATTACTCATGCTGAATATGGCTTTCAACACATCATTTATACTGGGACAGTTGTTGAGTGACATCCAATAAGTGTGGGAAGTATTTGGAATGTCCCCTACGAATATTTTATAGTTAGGGTGCAGTCAGTCTTGAACCTCTAGTGAGAAAGGTGAGGTTCTGAGGATGGTTTAGAAAGTTGTGTTGGGGGTCTTGGCCTGAACATTGCCATTCCCCCTTCCCCAAGGTTTAACCCAAGGTTAAAGAAAATTGCCATTAAAGAAAATTTTTGAACACAATGTCTTATGTCCTTGTTTCTCAACCTTGGTCACATGAAGACAGGTGGAGTTCAACTCCTAAAATTCCCTAGCCAGCCATGCTGCCTGGGAAATTCTTGGGACTTGAAGTCCACCCATCTTCAAGTGGCCAAGGTTGAGGAACACATTAACCACACAAATAATTACGTTTGATATGAAAACTTTCAGAATCTGGATCATTTGAAATGCACATGAATGGCTTTTCTGATTTTATGAGTGAATGCCGAGTTCTTTGTGAACTAGATACTGCAGTGATCTTTTTTAAAAAAGGGATTTTGAATTCTTCAAGAATTGAATTTGATCCCAGAGATCAAGAAGAATATATTATAAGTTTGGCTGCCTTGGGTTTGATATTGGATTCATTTTTCTTCAGAGGATTTTAACAAAAAAAAAACCCTTTTTAAACACAGGAATTTTTCAAATGTTTGATAGGAGGGTAAGAGAAGGGTTTGGAATTTGGGTGCAAAGATGTTGATTTTTGGGGTGAAGTATGTTTATGAAAACTGAAGACTTATTTGGAGCTTTGTTTCCACTAATGAAGGATTCAATGTTTGAGGATTACTTGCTGTAAAATGACTTTTCTTCAAATGTCATATCTATTAACACGATAATGTAATAGAACGTGATCCAGTGTTCAGGGGGCTGGACTAGAAGATCTGCAAGGTCCCTTCCAACTCTGTTATTGAGTTGATACAATGCAGAAGAGTATTTGATAAAAAAAATACACACCAACTATGTCTCTAGAATTACAATGGTGAAATTTGGGATTGTCCCTAAAGTGTAAATTAATTAAGTTTAGAAGGGTCAGAATTAGACTTCTGATCTAGTATTTTTCAAATAGTCCTTTAATTCAGTGGCACTGTTGCTAAAAAAGGAATAGGGCTCTACTATGAATATTGGAAGATTATATAATAGCTTTCCAATGGTGCCCACTTATTTGGCTTAAATATAAAGAAATTGAACCCGAAATATAAAGTCCAATGTTAAAGCTGAAAATAATAGTTAAACCCAGAATCATAGTCTGCTAGTCATAATTTAAAAACTAGAAAATGGCTTAATATATTTTCAACCTTTTAAAAATATTTTAAGGGTATTAAGAGAGAAACACTGCTAAGTAAATATATGAATATATAATCATATTCATTTTACAATTTCATTGTAACATTTTACAACATTATCCCCATAAATCCATTGGGATTTTAAATTATTTTTATGTCAATCTTGATCAGAAGAGAGAAGCTACTTGATTTATCTGCATCCTTTGCAAACATTTGCAAAGTTTCCTTGGTATAATTATTCTCAGATACTTCCAAAAGGTAAAACATGTATTTTAACAAAAGTTAAGAAAAAAACAGAGCTTGCAGGGTATTTATCAAAATGTCGGATGAAAGCAGTATATTTTCGAATTACTTCTGATGTAATATGTGTTGTTCAGCTTTGCTGATTAATGATAATATATGGGCAGATTGAGGCTGGAGAGGAAACTAATCTGAGGAAGAAACGGGAGGGTAGGGAATCTGTCAGAAAAGTATGGGGAAATCTTCAAATTAGCACACATAAAAGCGGCTTCATATTTCTAGTTAGATAAACGAAAAGAAGGAATTTTGAAATCACATTGTTTGACCTCTGCAAGACAAGGCTATACTGTCCAGAGCTAATCAAAGATATCTCCATGATGAATTGTGTAGTAATCCAGAAAGCTGTTGTTTCTCATTTGAAAGGAATGGCTTAAACGTTTAATGAGCGCCAATATTTTATGGCCAGTCTTGCTATTGTGCAGCATCCATCACACCGCCTCCTTTTCTAGCCCCTTTGATGAGGAACAACTTGACTTTTGCAAATGCCAAGGGTCTGTCAATGTAAGGTTGCATTAACAGAGGGATAGAATCAAGCTCACAAAGTGCTAGTACTGCTCTCTGTAAAGCCTTAGCACTGGAATACAGCATTACAAGAAAGATGTAGAACAGGGGTGTCAAACTCACGGCATCTCGTGATGTAACACAACTTTTCCCCCCTTCGCTAAACTGGGAGGGGGCATCGCCAGCATCTGATGCATCCGGCCCGCGGGACATGAGTTTGACACCCTGATTAGAAACTTTGGAAAGAGTGCAGAAAAGAGCAACAAAGATGATTAGGGGCTTGGAGGCTAATACCATATGAAGAACGGTTGCAGGGACTGGGCACAGCTGGTCTTATAAAGAGAAGGAACAGGGTTGACATGATAGCAGTATTTCAATATTTGAGGGGCTGCCACAGAGAGGAGGAGGTCAACCTATTTTCCAAAGCACCTGAAGGCCAGACAAGGATTAATAGATGGAAACTGAACAAGGAGATATTTAATCTGGAAATAAGGAGAAATTTTCTGACAGTGAGAACAATCAATCCATGGAACAGAAGTTGCCTTCAGAAGTTGTGTGGGCTTCATCCCTGGAGGCTTTCAAGAAGAGACTCGATAGCCACTTGTCAGAAATGATAGGAAGATCCCACAACTTCCAAAGATAAGCTGTTCCATTGGTTGGTGGTTCTCATCATCTAGTCCAAAAGGGTGTTGGATTGATGATGTCCATTGTTCTCTGTCTTGTTAAAATACAGAATAATATTACAGTGCAATTATAATTGTAACATACTCTTTTTCACATGAAAGTAACGGCTTTAATTATTCTTTTGGGAAAAAAAGATTTATAGTTCTTCCCAATATCTGGACCATTGCAAAATGCCTTCCCCTTTTAGTGTGGGTTCAACAAAATTATCCTTCCCAAATTTTCATTCACCAGAAGACATTATCGTGGCTTTCTTTTTTTAAAATAGCTCTTTCGATTCTGAGGTGCATTTCAAAGTTCAATGCCTGAATGTAAAAAGTTAATTGTTCTGAGGCATCATTAATCCTGGGAGTTAATTTTATCACATGGTGACAGCTAATGTCAGCTGTCCATTATGAGGTTTCCTGTCATGGGAAACGTGAGAGGTATTTTAAGTTTGTGCTAACTCTGCATTTTGGGATTTCCCTCGCTCTTCCTATATGTTCTCAGGAAGCTGCTCCTTAAACAAAAAAGCCTGTGGACTTCATGGCTTGATACAAGAATCTGGTTTATTTATAAGCTTTCATAAGATAAGATGGGTTTGGTGTTAACAGGTAGTCCTCAACCTACAACCCCAATTGAGCCCAAAACATATGTTGCTAAGTGAGAAATTTGTTTAGTGAGTTTTGCCCCGTTTTACGATTTCTTGCCACATTTGTTAAGTGAATCACTTCAGTTGTTAAAAGTGACATGATTGTTTTTCACACTGACACCAATTGCAGCATCCCCATGGTCATATGATCCAAATTCAGATGCAACTAGCAGTGAAGGCTTCAGAACCATAGCCTGGTTTTGTGAAAACAAGTATGTTTGTGTAAGTTACTGCAATTATATTAAGTCAGAAGTAGGGCAAGCTCGATCAAGTTACTCACGGATGTTGTTGTTTCAGGCTCTAATTCTGGGGTCTAGTTACCATCCAAACAACTCCACCTCTGTTCGTGTGGTTTGTGATGTCATTGGGACCCTTTGATGGAAATGTATGCTTCACTTGTTATCCTGCAGTAGTTTAGGAGATTTTATTACATCATTTATTACCGTAACGAAAGGGAGAAAATGTAGCTTGATTTCTTAAAAGAAATTCTCTGATTTTCATCTGCTCCCTCTCTTCCTAATATTAATTTAGTGTTAATCGCCTGGCAAACTAGAATTAATTATTGACTGCTCCGCTGATAATTGCTTTTCCTTCCTTCCACCTCTCTGCTCGCTGAATTCAAAATTATGGGAAATGTTTTATTGCAGAAATTGAAGTGTTTAAATTCACTCTGCTTCTCATTACCTACTGCCAGGGCATGAACGTGAGTTACGGTGCTGCATTAAAGAATAATTTTGGAGTGTTTTTGTAATTTTTCCTGTTATTTGGGAGAATGGGCGAGTTCTTAAGGAAGCAGGTGGCACACTGGAAATTCAGCCTGCTGTCTCAAGTTGATTTACATGCAGTATACAGTATTTCCTGCTAATAGCTTAGAGTAGGATTTCTTTCATATGTCATGCTATATTTTCCTTTCTTAATCATTTTTTAAATGATAGCCGTTATTAATCCCCAAGAATGTGATATTCGGATATGACCACAAACTTAGACTATTCCTGTGTTCCTTTGTTACTCATGACAAAATAATTCATGGAGTGTTCCCAAATGTACAGATAAGAGCAATTCTCGATTTATTTTAGGTTTTGTCCTTTGTGTGTGTGTATGTGTGTGGGGGTTTGGTGACTTCCTTGACAAATTGACACATCTTTAACTTTAATCTTACCCTTAAAAGTTTGCTACCAGGTAAAGATGCCTGAAATACATAAAGATATACGTTTACACCTTCTTGCCATGCACAATATTCACTAGCCTGTTGCAGTAATTTTTAAAAAGTTAAAATGTATACTGTAAGCACTCCGTGGTTGGTGGTTAAGCAGCTTCCTAGGTATGACCATGGGTTGATTTGTGGAACACTTCATAGCATATTGTCTGAATCAAATGATCCTGGTATCCTTTTAGGTCTTGATTCTCTAGCATTTTGTAGAAAATTCTCTGAACTAGACGTGCTGCCACAATTTCATTAGATGGATAAGGAATGCATGCACAGGGGAGAGAGGGGGGAGGGGGGGAGAGAAAGAAAAGAAAAAGAGGAAAAGGAAAAGAAAAAGAGGGAGGGAGAGAGAGAGAGAGAGAAAGTTATGAGTTCAAGGTTGCACAGCAGTTACTAAACAGTCTCTCTCTCTCTCTCTCTCTCTCTCTCTCTCTCTCTCTCTCTCTCTCTATCTATCTATCTCTATCTCTATCTCTCTATCTATCTACCTATCTATCTATCTATCATCTATATCAACAAATGTATTCAGCACTCACTGTTAGTCTATAAAATGGTATATTTTACTTACTGGTAGGATCACAATGAAAAATATTTGCCAATCTTGCTTTATTTCCAGAGTGTTTAGAGTTTGGACCTCTTGATCTGTGTGCCCTTAAGATGTAATTTGAAAAATGAACTTGCACTTGAGTGCAGCCAAAACACCAGTAAAGCTTTTTCATCATTCTGTGGTTATTTATTCTGTTTGTCTTTATCTGGATCAAGAGAAGCAAACATATTGGCTTTAAGAATTGTCAACTAGAATTGTATTCATAAAAAAAAACTGATTTAGTACTTAAACTTGTATGTAAGGTTAGCAAACCATAAAATCTAGGGATTTAATCCGATGTTTGCTTCTCCCGCCCTTCTCTAATGACAGGTGTTCTCTATTTTGGCTCAGTTGTGTTCTCTGATTGCCAGTTCTAATAATTTCACTGTGATCAGACAACATTGCTTTAACAAGAATCTACATAATCTCTTGTTTAATATCATGTATTAGTCATCCTTTTGATCTTATCTCTCTGTCGTTCACTTGGGGCTTGTTGGCAGATATGTTCAAGAGTATCTTAACAGCTGTGGTGGTGTAGGTGTAGCGGGCTTGGCTGGGAGCCCAATCTATGCTTGACAAATTGTTTTATTCCTTTCCCATAAAACACGCGAATTCAGGATGCCAAGCAATCTCGTATTCCTATTAAATTACATTGGGCCTGAAAAGCGTTGACAAATATTTACCAGAGTGCATTACATTTCAGAAAGCTTAGGACCTGCCTTTGAGATATTGCTTTATCAACACCTCATCTAGTATTCAGGTGTCAATCCTTGGAGTGAAAAATAATTTATACTGTACACAGTACCTAAGCTTAATTAAGCTACTAAGATATAAGATATAATCTCAGAAGTAACCAAACTTAGTAGTTAGGGGTTATATAGGACTAACAAAAATCCATGCCCCATCTATAAGAGGAAAGTATGGCGCTTGGTCAGTATCCACGAACTTCATGAGGAATGGGTTTTCTTTTGATGACGAGCCCAGCAGCTTCATTTCTGGCAAGGTGTTGCCAGAAGATAATCTCCGAAACTTTGAACTGGGCTGAGAAACTGCCTAGCAATTGTGGAGGGATTTCAAAATAAGTGTCATTTTAAGTCTGATGGGATTGTCCTCTCAGAAATTGGGCTGCTTATTTTGGACAAGCTGGATACAGGAACCCCATGTAAAGAATGACACAGTAGTCCAACAAATCATGGGCTGCTGTTATCAAGGCATCTTGGCCCAAGAATTGTTGCAACTCTGTTGCACTGCTCTAATGAGCTCTACCTGGGTTTACCTTTGGACTTGACCTGGAAGCTACAGCAGATACAAAATGCAGCAGGTAGACTTCTGCTGTATTTAGAGTGCAGCACTGGAATATAGCAAGAATGGATCTGGTGGTCCCATCATCAAAAGAGAACCCATTGCAGATTCTCTTTCTTCCTGAGATTCTTGAGATATGGAACAGGTGGAACCTCTTCTCAGAGATGGCTCCTGCTTTGTGGAATACCATCATTCTAGAGATACTCATGATCCCAGTTTTGCTCTAGTTCCATACAGATGAAATCAATCTTATAGCAGCATCTCATTTGGCCCTTAGTTTGGTTTGTTTCTTTTTATGGTGCCTATGATGCCCATTGTTGATTTTTTTACAATGATATTTCAGTTTGCATAGTGTTTTATTTTGTGTGGTTTGCTCTTACAGTTCCCACCTCAAAGCATGTTTGTAGTGGAATAGGCTATAAATATTGCGGAATTAGTATTTGCACACCACTTGGACTCTAAATGATTTACAGGAGTACATATAAAATCCACCAAGCCACACTCAAAGCCAGTGGCCCGCACCTGGCCCGCAATGTGGTCAGATTCAGCCGGCGGGGCCGTCCTGGTCTACCCAATGCAAAGACGAAACTTGCCAGCAGTTTGGGGAGTGGCCTCAAACTAGCCATGCCCACCCAGTTGGCCACACCTACCCAGTTAGCCACGCCTACCCGATCCCTCAAGGTCAACCACAGCCCTAATGCAGCCCTCAATGAAATTGAGTTTGACACTCCCTGCGCTAAGCCATTAAATCCAATTTCCCCAAATCCATCGCCGCCCCACACAGCTTCCCAATTAACCCAAACGAAACTAACGAATACCCGTGGTAAAATTGCATAGCATTATCTGATTACTGTAACAAAACCAGAGGGAGGACTTTGTATGGAGTGATTAATACGGCAGCAGAGAAAATCATTACTCACAATGACCATGATGTATTTAAACACTGGGCTAATTCCAGCAGAATGATGCTTCACCATTCTAGCCATTGCCTATCCATAGCAGGATAAAAGGCCCCTTCGGCCTGTTTCCAACCAATACGGTCTTGAGTTTTCTTTTGCGAGTTGGGCCCACAAAACTTGCTGGTATTGTCACTCCATCTTGTTTCAGGTCTTTTTCATGGACACTTTGTAATCAAGTGGAATCCATTCTACGACTGCCTTGGTCCACCTGCCGTCAGTTCTTCTTGTTCTGTTACCAGCCCATTCCCATTTCTTTTGATGGCATCATGTATTTTTTCTTCGTTCTCTAGTGATGATGTTGAATGGTAACAAATAGAATATTCATTCCCACATGTTGGCCAGAAAAAAAAAGAATCAAATGCATAACTGCAGAACTGGGGAGACCTAGCTGATGGCAGTGCGTCGGAAAAGTATCCCGGACTACTTCCAGAACATGAGTGAACTGAGTGATGCAGCAGTTAAAAAGTCATATAAAAATCATTGTTTCCTGATAATGTGCAGAAATGGATATCTAAAAGATTGTCATAAGCGAGAGGAGGCAGACTTGTTTTCTAAGAGCAGAATAAAGATCAGCGGAATTAAAAGAAAGAAGATTTAGGCCAGGGGTATCAAACTCGATTTCACTGAGAGCTGCATCAGGGTTGTGTTTGACCTTGGGGGACAGGGAGAGGGGCATAGCCAGGGTGGATGTGGCAAGCTCATTGTCACTCCTGTCGGAGTCGCCTGTGGTGGCCTGAGTGCTCTGCCAGCAAAAATGGGCTCCTAAGCTCTGTTTCAGCTGTGACGGCCCCCTGCAACCCTCTGCCAGTGAAAATGGAGCTTGGAAGCACCACCCGTGCCCCTCGTGAACTCCGTTTTCAGCTACAATGGCCTCCTGCAACCTCTGCCACAAAAGCTCAAGAGAATGGCACACAACCCCTGAGCACTGTTTTCGCTGGCAGAAAACAGCTGGCAGCCCTGAGCACTGTTTTCGCTGGAACTGCAGTCCAATCCTTCATTGTTTCCAGGGCGGCCCCGCGGGCCAGATCTAAGCACCCCATGGGGTAGGATCCAGCCCCCGGGCCTTGAGTTCGACACCTCTGACTTAGGCTAAACTGTTAGGTAGCATTTTCTGACGTCAGAACTGCTAAGCAGGCTGCTTAGAACAGTGGTGGATTTTCACAATAGGAAGCTTTCAAATTGGAACTGGATAGCTTCCAATTCTTACTCTGTATTTCTAACTTAGTCCGGGTTTCGTGACGAAATTCATTTAGCAACTATTTTTGTCTTCCAACTTCTTGCCATTTTTAAAAAAAGAAATTAAGCAATTTTAGAAATGTCCAGCTGAAGGTCAAGCTAGCCTTTCATGCAAAGGTCAAGAAGCAGCAGTGAATTGTCTCTTGAGTATCTCCTTTCCCTCAGCATATGCTACAGAACAGGACGAGAAATTCTGGACAGCAGCCTGACTGTTGATCTTAAGAAGTCCAAAGAAGCTTCACAATTCTTACAGGGCAAGTGCTTGCTAACTACCGGCAACAGACACACAAAACATTTGGTAGAATTCTGCAGCACTAAAAGAGCTTCCCGATAGTTGAGAAGATGCTGAAGGGAAAAGTACTCAAGAATTTTGACTTGCGTGCAAATATGTTTTGCAAGGGTATTTCTTTTCAGCTCTTT
Source organism: Pseudonaja textilis (assembly GCF_049901715.1). Taxonomy (NCBI): domain Eukaryota; kingdom Metazoa; phylum Chordata; class Lepidosauria; order Squamata; family Elapidae; genus Pseudonaja; species Pseudonaja textilis. The sequence continues at coordinate 8,671,477 of NC_141996.1, forward strand.
GAAAGTGAAGCTGAATGAATTTTGAAACCAAGTCCCGAATGCAAAGTACCTTCCTATCCTTTCTATACTATCCAGAAAACAGCAGCAAAAAACACCAACAAATTAGGAATCAAGTTTAGGATTTCCAAATTTCAAGGCTGCTCAACTCCTTGAAGACCCAGGGGAATGACGTATTTAAAAAGAGAGCCTGGCCAACCAGGAGAATAATCATAAACCAGACTTAATTAAATGTAGCTTCACAACCCCCATGTCTCAAAGCTGGGAAAACAATCAGGTTTTTTTTTTTTACCCAAAGGTGCTTTTTCAAAAAGCAACTGGACTTGGTTTTTCTTTGAAGACATTTCACTTCTCATCCAAGAAGCTTCTTTAGTTGCCTTTGAACTTAAGAAGCTTCTTGGAGGATAAGCGAAACATTTTCACATTTTTTGAAAAAGCATCTTTGGGACAACCATGACCTGGATGATTGAGAACCTCCATAAACAATGGCTTAACAAAGGTTTTTTGTGGAGTTCCTGAATGTCATGGAGGTGGGAACTACATGAATCTCTGGTGGGGGTAATATTGTTCCATAGGACAGGCACTACAACAGAGTAAGCATGTTTCATGTCTCATAAAATGACCCTGTTTAATCACTGGAACTGGAGTGCATCCACTTTGCTAAATCCTATTATCCAGGCATTAAAAAAGCATCCAAATAAGACCAGACCCAATTGCTTTCCAAATATATGGACATTGGCCTCCAGAAATTAGCAAAATTTATTCCAGTTGTGGAGTTCTGTAAAGTGAATTCCATACATGTAGAGCAGGTGGTTCTCCAACCTTGATAACTTTAAGACTTGTGGACCTCAACTCCCAGAATTCCTCCTGGCTGAGGAATTCTGGGAGTCGAAGTCCACAAGTCTTAAAAGTTGCCAAGGTTGGAGACCCCTGATATAAAGAGCGTCGAGACTTTAGGACAACGAATTAGGTCCTCCCAACAACGTGTGCCTGATAAGGATTATGTCGTTTCTCTACTGCTTAGGTCTGTCCCTAAATAACTGCATGATTGAAGAATCTGGCCTTTCTAGAGAGAGCAACGAGAAAAAGGGAAGACTTATGCTTAGATGGAAATAACGTCCCAAAGGAATTGCAATTGTTTTTGGCAAAACCTGTAGACATTCTATTTTCCGTTTTTGTGTCTGGTGGGGAACCATTTCTAAAGTAATTAATTTTAAGAACAGGGGTTAAGCCGGGGTAATTGAGCAGAAAATTGCATTTTGGAATGTCACTACAAAAATCTCAAACCATGTGCAAGTATTATCCACGTGCAAAACCAGGCATACTAATACACAACTCTTTTGGAACTGCTGCTGGTCTCAAATAATTCTAAACCTCATAATTCTAAACCAGAGGTGGGCAACTGTGGCCCCTTTATAACTTGTGGACTTCAACTCCCAAAATTCCTGAGCTAGCATGGCTTGCTCAGGAATTCTGGGAGTTGAAGTCCATAATTCATAAAAGGGCCATAGTTGCCCACCCCTGTTCTAAACCATCCAATGAAGCTCCTTGGAGGAGGAGTAAAACGGCTATTTCTTCCTCAAGAAAAAAAAAGTAGTTGCCTTTTGAAAGTGGGGGAAAAAGCACCTTTGAGACAACTATGACCTGGTCGATTAAGACTCTAAACCTCATACTTGTTTGCAAAGAGCTAAATTTAGCTTTCTGCTAAATAAACAGAAAGTTTATTACTAATGTTTGTTCATAGTGTAGATCTTATAATGCAGATCTTAAAATCTCTGCAGTGGTTTCTCCTCTACTTTGTATCTCCTACTTTACCTTTTAAACAAGAACTGTCTGAGTACACTTCCCCTTGTTTTGTTGCTTGATTATAAAAGAAAATAAGCATTTCTATATTGGTTGTGCTTGTAGAAGATTGGGCACTGCTGTCTCTTTCTTCCCGCTCCTCAGTTTTCATATCCAGCTCTGAAGTTTGTCTGGGCCTGTGAATGATCTACAAAGCAGCTGTTCAGTGATAAAACCGGAGCAGCTGCATAATAATATGTGGGGGGAAGAAATAAAAAAATAAAAAAAACTCCAATAGCCTTATGTGCCCAGCAACTTACAAGAGTTTAACTTCCTGTTAAGAGTTTAAAAAATGTGCAATTGAAGTGAAATTGTAATTATGAGCATATGATATTTAGGTCTTATTGATAATTATCAAAGTTATCTGCCTAAATTTGTGGAAGTTATGGAAGAGCTTGTTACTGAAGAGTCCAGTATACTTTTGTTTGGATCTAATGTGTCCATGCAGAATCGTAAATATGTGGTTTTGTTTATTGTACTTTAAATATTAGAATGATTATCCCCAGGAAAATACCTTTATCTATTGATTTAAACATTTAGTTTCCCCCCCCAGATTAATGTTGATATGATTGTAACTAGTTAAAAATTCTAATGAATTTATGGAGAAGAATAAATGGTGCGAAAAATATATACTAGGAGGGGTTCATATGTCTTAGATTCTTGAAACGGATTGATATATCATTGAGTAGCTTAGCATGGGTTAGGCAAAGATCTTATGCATCTTAATTATGACTTTCATATCATTTTATATTTTTCTAGAGTTTCAACTTTACCTTTAAGGCTATTTTTTATCTATTCATGTAAACCATTTTTCTCAAAATGTTATGGGCAAAAATAGAAAGTTATTACCTCATTCCTATTATATCTTGGTTGTTAGGTCTTCTTTTGGACAAAATTCAGTTATTTTTTCCAGCATTAAAGGATGTAGAACATATTTGTAAGATTTGAGAATGGAAATATGAAGTTGATCTCTGTCCATATAAAAAATCAACACTTTGGAATATTCCCAATTTAGAAGTAAATGCTTTGTGAACGGAGAAGAATGCAAGAAGAATGTGTACTGTCAAAATCTGATGAATAGTATCTTATTCAATTGAACATTTCTGAATTGAACCTTCTGAAGATCCTAAATTACCTATTATATCGGAAAGTGTTTTGGAGCTCTAAAACCTATGCTTTATTTATTGAGATAGCAGAGGTGTATTAATTTATTTGTGCTTTACAAGAACTTTTAATGTATTGTTTTAATAACTCAAGTGCTGTGTTTCAAAATATGTTACTCTTTGATTGGCTGGGGTCATAATACAGTAACATTTGTTCATATTGGCTGTTGTATCCGACATACTTTGAAGTGAGATTAATCCACGAAAAATTTATTTTTCCTGTTGAATACTTTGGTGGATATTTAAGAAGGGTTGGGGTTAAACCTTTGTGTGTTGAAGTATAACATAATTGACAAGACTCAACACATGAATTGTCTTATTTTGGTCTAATGTTCTCATCTTTAATAGGATTTTGGGAAGATAAATAAAATTTAAAGAAGTTAATATTAAATTTTAGAATTTATCAAGTTATGAATGTTGGACTTAAGATGCTTGGGGTATAGTTAAATAGTGTTGCATTATTAAAAATATTATCACTGCAGTATTAAAATCCTAGATTGGGTTCACTCTTAAGTCTGTGAAATGACTTTTTATTCATATTATAAAGAATGGTCAGTATGATCTTTGTGGTCAAATTTACTGTGACGTTTTAAAATAAAGCTGTTTTTACATATTTTATATATTTCATCTCTTTTATTTATGATTTCTAAAAAAGTTCCTGGTGTCTGACAGATTTATTGCAGTATCTATGTTTTTTCAGTCTTTATTATTTTTATCTTGTGGATGGCTTATCTTTTTAATATATTGAATCTCTAAAACAGGTCTCCAAACTTGGCAACATTAAGACTTCTGGACTTCAACTCCTAGAATTCTCCAGCCAGGATAGCTGGCTGGAGAATTCTAGAAGTTGAAGTCCAGAAGTCTTAATGTTGCCAAGTTTGGGGACCCCTGCTCTAAAATAAAGTTAAATGTTTTCATCAATTTTCACCAATGTTTTCTTCTGCTTCCACTCTCATTCTTCTTTTACATGAATAAGCTTGCTCACGTATGAATTATACAGTACAAGAGCTTCTGCTTGCTTAAGGAACATCTAGTAAAACTACCTAGGAAAAGCTAACCATAAAGATAACTTAAAAATGGGCACCAATAGTTCAAAATTCTTCCATTCTTTCTGTTGGATAGAGCTGTTTATACAGCTGGAAGATCTCAAGGAGTTCTGTTGCAGAACTCCATTTTATTAGGTTTCTGACATCAATCAATTATAAATGGGTCATGGCAAGGGGGAAAAATGAAGTAAAATTCCAGCAGACCATTGGGTCATTTACAGCTTTGGTGACTGGTGAATGAATACACAGTGACTATTGTATGTGATATAAAACATAAAATTTAAGCTTTTAAAGAGTGTTCTGCTGGATCAGACAAATGGCTCCTCTAGTGTAGAAATCTCTTCCAGTGATGTTTGATTGATCAGGTACTAGGAGAAGAAGGATGTGAGTCCCAAAACAATCTTCCACTCCATTGTTATCAAGACATGTTTGTTTTTAGAATGCATTTCGCATTGCTTCATGATTACTCGGCTTCTTCATTGTTAAGGCTAACTGAATCCTATCTGTATGTTTATATTTGGGCATTTTACTGAGGGATTCTGTGCATGTAAATAATCAGAGTCTGAGCATCTTTACATTAGTTTTGTTTAAAGTTTCAGGGCGTTTATTCTTAAGGGATCAGATGGAAGCAGAACTGTAACTTTCCCACCATGTAATAAGACTTTATATCCTTGCTATTGTGTGGGAAGTGTGTGTTGTGTATTGGGTGTTGCTAATCCTATAGAAAATAAAGGATTTCAGTTTGATAGCAGTAAAAAGATATAACAGAACAGAATTACAGAATTGGAAGGGACCATGGTGGTCTTCTAGTCCAACCCATGATGGCTCAGTGGTTAGAATGCAGTACTGCAGGCTACTTCTGCTGCCAGCAGTTTGGCAGTTCGGGTCTCACTGGCTCAAGATTGAATCAGCCTTCCATCCTTCAGAGGTTGGTAAAATGAGGACCCAGATTGTTGGGGGCCAATATGCTGACTCTTTAAACCACTTAGAGAGGGCTGTAAAGTACTGTGAAGCGGTATATAAGTCTAAGTGCTATTGCTAAACTCTGCTTAAGCAAGAGACCTTATACCATTTCAGTCAGATGGCTGTCCAATCTCTTCCTAAAAGCTTCCAGTGATGGAGCACCCACGACTTCTGAAGGCAAACCATTCCTCTGGTTAATTGTTCTCACAGTCAGGAAAGGTTTCCTCTGTTCATTGATGTCTAGGGGGTAGTGCCTCCGTTTCTTAGCTGAGGGAGCCAGGGTAGTCCAAAGACAATTTCCATGGTCAGGTGGCCAGCATGACTATACAACAAAAGTGCATGGAACACTGTTATCTTCCCACCCAAATGGTACCTACTTATCTACTCGCATTTGCATGCTTTGGAACTGCTGGTGGACAGGAACTAGAGCAAGTAACAGGAGTTTACCCCATCGTGTGGCGCTCGGGTCTCGAACCCGAGCTGTCAGCTTTCCAGCGGGCGAGCTCCTCATCTTTGACCGCTGAGCCATTCCCCACCCCCACCCCCCTTGATAGCAGCATATTCAGCCTTCAACAAATCTGCACAATGGAGGCCCAAAGTTGAGAAAGCCTTGATGAGGAAAATATTTCGCGAGGGAAGTTACCTCAGTTACAGGAAATGATGTAAATTAGTTGGAAGAGTCAGGATTCTGAATGGCATTTACAAGTTTTTGTTCACTTACTGTTATTTATCTGAAAATAGACCAAGCCTTATTGGTCAGCTGTGGATTAGAGCACGTCCAGGTCAATTTCTTCTCCTTTATTTATAGGTTCACAATAGTGTTCTTGTCTTTCCTCTCAGTGGACATTTGAGGGATGCTTCTAATTCTAGTTTTTGTTGTTGCTATTGTTGCGGTTAGTACTGTTTATTAAATTTGTATATCATCCACCTCCCAATGACTTAGATCACGTAGGTAACAATAAAGGAAGACACAGCGAAAAGTCACATTACTTTGAAGGTGGATTAAAAACAGCACCATGGAGAGCTCAGATTAAGATTACTTACCCAAATCTATGTTTCTGGGAACAGCTAGCTGTAAGAGGATGTTGTCTTAGCGGAAGCCAACTGAAACATTATGTATGCTGATAAAATCTAATGTAGTTGGCACATTCCCTGGAAGCGCATTCTGGATAATCAAACAAATACAGATTTTTCTGCAGATTTCAGATTTTTTTTTTTAGAGAAGAAAGCTAAAGGATATATCTACTTTATCAGATATTATTTTGCCTGTTTTCTCAAGTTTCAAATTTCAAGTTGATGCATTTTACTAATTACACGTTCGTCTTTTTTACACAATTCTGTTACATAATAACAGAGTATAAATTAAAGACAAGGAAAAAGATTCCTAAGTTCTAAATTGGAACACACTTGTTGAGTCCAGTTATGTCTCCGTATTCTTTCAGATTGCCATGTATAACCCAAGAGGGTTAAGATTTAACTTTGTAGAGAAATTTATAAAGCCTGATTTCTAACATAGTACGTGGCTCGGGATAAGTCAGATTTCTCTTCTATTTTTCCAGTCTCTGGAGGAAAGCTTTCTAGTTCGCCCCATCATTTAATGCAACTATATGATTATCCCTATTTACTACCTCTTCATACTCTGCAGTCTTAAAACTATCCCTTTGCCTCTGGAACATTTATGGTGATGTTCTTTTTCTAAATGTGAATAATGATTTTTTTCATTATTTTTCCCAAGAAATACAGTGTAACTAAAAAAACAAACAAACAACAGAAATATTTTTAAATCACATGTGCTGAATATATTTAGAAGTTAAGGGGCCTGTTTAAAAGTAATAGAGGAAGAGACCGCTTGCAGAAATAAAGGCAACAGGAAATAACAGGACAATGTGGAGGAAATAGATTTTTTCCCCTTACCTTCTCTCATAATACCAGAACATGGGAGTCATTCAGTGAAATTAATTAACACTTGATTAGGGACAGTAAGAAAAACACACTTTTTAAAGGATCTGATGACCCTTTTGCCCCTGTTAAAAATATTTCAGATATGTTTGTCCAGTTATAGTGCAGTACAGCGTATTGGATAAGATGGACGGCTGTAGGCTTAATCTGCCAGGTTCCTATATTTTTTAAGATATTTTCAGATAGGAATTCTAACATGTAATCTGTCTGGTTCTACAATAGAATTTTATAGAGTCCAGATAATGTTTTTGTCCACACAATTTTTTCAACACATAAAAAGGTCTAAGTTGGGGGCCCCCAACCTCTGGGCTGTGGCCCACCAGTGGGCCGTGAGGTGTTTGCAACCAGGACGTGGAAACAGTGGGTAATTCCTGTGAGCAGCGGGCGAGTGCATGCACGCCGCTCGCACAAATGGAGCTGCATGCACACACTTGCCTACCGCTCAGCCAAAACCATCCCCACCCCCATTCTGCCAGGCCGTGAAACCAAAAAAGTTGGGGAACTCTGATCTAAGTAACGCAGTGAGAAATTGCTTCTCTGATACATCAACTATGATTAAAACTCATAGAGGAAAATAATCTTTGGTACAGGTAGTCCTTGATGTACAACAGTTTGTTTAGTGACCATTCAAACTTAACAACGACACTGAAAAAAGTGACTGATGACTGTTTTTCACAGTTACGATCACTGCAGCACCCCCATAGTCACATGATCAAAATTCAGTTGCTTGGTAACTGACTCATATTTATGACAGTTGCAGTGTCCCAGGGTCATGGGAACACATTTTGTGACCTTCTGACAAGCAAAGTCAATGGGGAAGCTGGATTCGCTTTAATAACCATGTTGCTAACTTAGCGACTGCAGTGCGTCACTTAACCAACGTGGCAAGAAAGATAGTAAAAATGGGGCAAAACTCACCTAACAACTTGTCTTGCTGAGCGTCATAAATTTTGGACCCAATTGTGATCGTAAGTCGAGGACTGCCTATATTGTGTTACTCTTATAATTTGTTGGACTTCATGTTTGAAAGCATGCAAATGCAAGTAGATAAATAGGTACCACTTAAACTGGAAGGTAACAGAGTTTGGTGCATTTTGGGTGACGCATTGCAATGCTGGCCACAAGACCACAGAAATGTTTTCGGACAATGCTTGCTCTCTCGGCTAAGAAACAGAGATGAGAATTGGCTCCTAGAATCAGACATGACTGGACAGGAGAAACCTTTACTTTTAGCTAATTTTCCAGCCAACCTAATGAAAAAAAAAAGGCTTTTGGGAGTTGATAAACATCAAATATTAGATTTAAAATGTTAATCCTATCAACGATGGAGAAAGCGAGAAAGAGTTTTTAAAACGTTGTCTTTTTATGAACTATCAAAGTAGCATTAACAATTACAAACACATTTGTTTTAGAACAGCAATTAAAAATTAGCACAAGTTAGTTTTTGCCTTTCAAAAAAAGTGAAAGAGCTTACTGTGAACCCGCAGTCTTTCTTTAATCACATGCTCCCATGTTGACTTTTAATGATCAAAAAGTACCTTGTAGCCATTTGAACGGCTGCCAACATCACCCACTGCTGAGATAAAATGAAATAATTAACTTGAGCTGACATGCTGAAACACAAGTGTGTTAGTGTGCCTCTGCTGAAGTTATGCAAGGGCTTGTGCTAATAGGTAGCAACGGAAACGCATGGAAATGTAACAGGGGGTTGCAAGGAATGTTTATATGTGCAACTCAAGGCAGAGAGTGCTCACAATTTGGCCACGTCTGTGGACTCTTGCTAATTGTTGCTTAATCTGCAGTAAATCCAGATACAAGCACGAATGAGGTAGATTAATGGATGCAGGTGGATAGGAAAAAGAATAGAAACGATTATAAATCTGCCACTTTATAATGCCTTATGGTAAGGGTGTCAAAATCAATTTCATTGAGTGATGCATCAGGGTTCTGTTTGACCTCGGGTGTGGGGAGGGCAGGCATGGCCAGCTCAATGTCCCTTGTGTTGGGGCACCTGTGGGGGCCTGGGTGGGACTAGGGGGATCCTCCTGCGTCAAGCTCCATTTTTGCTGGCAGAGGCACTGCAGGCCGATCCTTCACTGTTTCCAGGGCAACCCCGTAGGCCAGATCTAAGCACCTGTGAGCCAGATGTGGTCCATGGGCCTTGAGTTTGACATCCCTGCCTTATGGTAAGACCACACTTGGAATAATAGAATACTTTATTGGCCAAGTGTGATTGGACACACAAGGAAGTTGGCCTGGTGTAAATACTCTCAGTGTACATAAAGAAAAGATACATTCATTAAGAATCAAGAATCATAACGTACAACACTTAATGATAATAATAGGGTACAATAAGCAATCAAATCATACTAGGAAACAGTCAACATAAATCGTAAGGATACAAGTGACAAAGTTACAGTCCTACAATCACAAGTGGGAGGGGATGGGTGATAAGTAGTAATGAGAAGATTAACAGTAATATTAGTGCAGACTTTGTAATAGTTGAACAGTGTTGAGGGAATTATTTGTTTAGCAGAGTGATGGTTTTCGGGAAAAAACTGTCCTTGTGTCTAGTTGTTCTATGTGCAGTGCTCTATATAATGTCGTTTTGAGGGAAGGAGTTGAAACAGTTTATATCCAGGATGTGAGGGGTCTGTAAATATTTTTACAGCACTCTTTTTGACTCATGCAGTATACAGGTCCTCAATGGAAGGCAGGTGGGTAGTAATTGTTTTTTCTGCAGTCCTAATTACTCTCTGAAGTCTGTGTCTGTCCTGTTGGGTTGCAGAACCAAACCAGACAGTTATAGAGGTGCAGATGATAGACTCAGTCATTCCTCTATAGAACTGTATCAACAGTTCCTTGGGCAGTTTGAGCTTTCTGAGTTGGCGCAGAAAGAACATTCTTTGTTGTGCTTTTTTAATGATGTTTTTGATGTTAGCTGTCCATTTTAGGTCATGTGATATAATAGAGCCTAGAAATTTGAAGGTCTCTACTGTTGATATTGAGTTGTCTAGTATTGTAGAAGGTGGTAGTATGGGAGGGTTTCTTCTAAAGTCTACCACCATTTCTACGGGTTTGATTGTGTTCAGTTCCAGATTGTTCCGGTTACACCACGAGGCAAGTTGTATAACCTCCTGTCTGTATGCAGATTCGTCGTTGTCTCAAATGAGACCAATCACTGTTGTGTCATCAGCAAACTTCAGTATTTTAACAGATGGATCGTTTGAGATGCAGTCATTGGTATATAGGGAGAAGAGAAGTGGAGATAGCACACAGCCTTGGGGGGCCCCTGTGCCGATTGTACAGGCATCGGATGTGATTCTGCCTAGCTTCACCTGCTGCTTCCTCTCCGTTAGGAAGCTTATGATCCACTTACCAGTGTGTTCAGGTACCGCTACTTGGTTTAATTTACTTAGAAGAGTGTCTGAAATGATGGTATTGAATCCAGTTTTGGTCTCCACAATATAAAAAAGATGTTGAGACTCTGGAAAGAGTGCAGAGAAGAGCAACAAAGTTAGCAATAGACTTATATACTGCTTTACAGTCCTCTCTAAACAGTTTACAGAATCAGCCTCTTGCCCCCAACAATCTGGGTCCTCATTTTACCCACCTCGGAAGGATCGAAGGCTGAGTCAGCCTTGAGCCAGGTGAGATTCGAACTGCCCAATTGCAAGCAGCTGTCAGGCAGCAGAAGTAGCCTGAAGTACTGCACTCTAACCATTGCGCCACCTTGGCTCCTGATGATGATTAGTGAATGGGGCGTTGGTTCTTACCTGATACGCTTCTTTTCGTAGAGCTGTTGAGAGTGTCCAGGTTGGGAGGAGCTCCAGTCTCGGCTCTTCCAGGCTGAGCTTGAAATTGAGGAACGCCCCCTCACCGTCACGTGGTCCTCGGGCGCTCCCAGGTTTTGCACAGACGAGAAGGAAGGTCCTGTTCTCATCACACTCAGGAAAAAAATATATTAGATTGCTCGGTCAAACAGCCAGGTTTCCCACCAGACGGCCTACGGGTGGGGCTGGACACTCTCAACAGCTCTACGAAAAGAAGCGTATCAGGTAAGAACCAACGCCCCTTTCCATAGAGCTGTCTCGAGTGTCCAGGTTGGGACATACCAAAGCTTGGCTAGTCCTGCGGGTGGGGCCCGTCTGGTATAGAATCTCTCCTGGAACCCTGATGACCCGCTGGAAGGCATGCCCAACAGGAGAAAACCCCTGGATATTGGGATGTCTCAACAAGTGGCCTAGAGAGGAGGCGGAGCTATCCGGGAGGCAGTCCCGCCAAAGAGGCCAACAGGTGTGCACTGGGACCGGGATTCAAGAAACTGGGAAGACCGACCCGTATGGGGAATTCCCCTGGGAGAACTCTGGGACAGAGAGAAGGAGGGAGGTGCAGAGATCTGTGTGAGGCCGGGAGCGCAAGAAGGGACCCCGGCTAGCATTGAATGGGGGTAGATGTGTTGCCGACCAGGCGCCAGGGCAGGGTGAGGAGGACAAGAGTGCTCCTGGGGTAGGAGCCTGTTGCAAGCAGGGTTAAAGATCGGAGTAGAGGTAGGCCTTCTCGCACTCCTTCCTCTTTTTTTTTTTTTTTTAAAGGACAAGCGCCTGAGGGCGACTGCATTATCGAGAACGACGGAGACGAACCTCTCCCGGATCCCGGGAGGGCTTCCCTGGAAGGATTACCTCCGGACCCATCCGGCTCCGCTCGGTAGGGGAGATCTATAGGGAGAGGATCGGTAGTATCTGGCAAAGGAGGAGGAATGAGAAGAACCCTGGCGAGGAGAGTGGGGAGCCTCTGAAGTCGGACCTCCTAGAGAGGGAAGGGAGGTACTTGCGCTTGTTCCGGGTCTCGGCCAGGAATGGGTCGAGAACCGGTCCAAATAACTTCCCCCAGAGATGGGGGCTGTTGCTAGCTTAGTCTTGTTTTTGCGTCCGCTTGCCAGTGGCGGAGCCAGAGTAGACGGCGGGCGGTAACCTGGGACAAAATGGCCCTGGTGGAGAACTTTGCCGCCTGGAAGGTGGCGTCTGCCGAAAGCTTCGCCGCGGCCAGGATCTTGGCAATGTCCTGGTGCGCCCTGAGATTGGCTGTGGGGACATGCTGCTTGAGCTGCTGGAGCCACTTGATGGAAGACCTGGTGAAAAGCGACGCGGCAGTGGAAGCCCTGACTGCCCAAGCGTCAGAGAGGTGAGCGGCACAGGGCCAGTTCAGCTCGCTTGTCCTCGGGCTGGAGAGCATCGAGTGAGTCGCTGGGAGTAGAGCGGGGAAACCAGGCCTACCACGGGCTCGTCCACGGGGGGGATCGAGCAAGGTGGAGAACTGCGGTTCCAGGTTAAAAACCGCTTGTCCTGGGCGTTGGGGGGGAGGGGGCCCGAGGAGGCCAGCTGCCTAGAAACCATGTCTGAGAATATGGGCGGGACAGGGATCACCTCAGTTTCCGCCACGGGCTGAGAGAAGAGAGAGTCGGGAGGAACCCTGCCGCCGCCGGGTTGGGTGGGGAGGGGGTTCAGGCCCGAGGTGGTCCTGGCTTTGAACAGGAGGGACCTAAATAGGTGTGGTTTAAAGAGCCCTAGAAAGCGGGCTGACCTGGAGGGAGGCCCTCGTCCTCCGACATGTCCCCTTCTAGGGGACCTGTTCCCGAAAAGAGTTCACTGCCTATGAGGGACCTCATGTCAAGGTCCTGCTCGTCCCCAAAGAGGAAGGGTCCCGGGTTCTTGGGCCTCCATTCCCTCCAACTCCAAAGGTAAGGTTAAGTCCTCTTGGGAGTTGCTTGACCATGCGAGGCCGCTGATCCTAGGGCCTCGGGGCCGCGGGCCGAGGAGCCAGGCCGGCCAGCTGCTGCATCTGTTGTGCTACCCTTTGCCGGATGGCCAGCTCCATAGCCTGCATTGGGTTTTCGGGTATTTCCGCCATGGGGGAGACTCCTCCGGGCGCAGTTCTACAGCAGTGGTGGGCAAGGTGACCTCAGGGGCCTGTCCAGGCTGTGGGGGAGAAGCAGAAGCAGGAGGGGAGGGGAGAGGAGGATGGGTGGAGGTTGATGGAACGGAAGGGTCCCGGGGCACAGAGCTTGACTCCTGGAGCGTCTGTCAATTTCCTTTCGAGGGCCCTGTGTCGCCTGAGGGCATCCCTTTGGGAAGCTTTGGATGGTTCCTGTGCCTGTTTGCGCAGGTGGTGGGATTTGGCCTTGGCCTTCAGAGAAGTGCCACGAGAGGTATTGTCGTCTGCCATCTGGAGAGGAGAGAAAAAAAAAGGAAAAAATTTTTTTTTTTTGGTTAATGCGAGGCGGTTAACGGGTCTGGGTACAGCCAAAGCAGAGGCTGGAACTCCAGTGCTCGTGTTGCACCCCCTTTTTGTCAAGGCCACAGAATTGTTCTGTAACGTGTTGGGAAGTAGGGCCTAGCCGGGGCCAATCAGCCAGAATAAACCAAGCTGTCCCTGCCGGGCGAACCGGGAAGGGACATGGCAAGCAACTAACTCCTTAGTTGGGGGAGACTTAGGCAGGATTGCAAGGTATTTGAGCAGTCCCAGGATCTGCCCAGGAGTCAGGAAACAATGCGGCCTACTGGTAGGCCTCTAAAAAAAAACCAATGACCCTGAGGCCGCAGGCAGAAGGAATAATGTAAGCTGAAACCAGGTCTGGATGCGGCCTACGGGAGGCGGGAATCCCAACGCACGTTCCACGCCCCCTTTTAGTCAAAAAATTTTTTCTGTTTAAAATAGAGGTTTGGTACGAACCAGGGCCTAGCCCAGAGACCAATCAGCCAGAAAGGTGAACGCCAGGCAGCTACCCCTGCCGGACGGACCGGGAAGGGGTGGGGGGGGCAGAGCTGCTACTTCGCCTGCTGGGAAAAAAGGCTGCAGGGCCAACAGACCCTATTTCTGCAGGAGGCTGAGGCAGGGAATCCCAGGCTGCCTAATAGTCAGTTAAGGCTGCGGCCTGTAAAGGCCTCAGTAATGGCAGACGGCCATGCGGCCACTCCCAAGATGGCGGCCGTTCCAGGGCACACCCAAGATGGCGGCCGTTCCAGGGCACACCCAAGATGGCGGCCGTTCCAGGGCACACCCAAGATGGCGGCCACTCCAGGGCACACCCAAGATGGCGGCCGGTCCAGGACACACCCAAGATGGCGGCCGTTCCAGGGCACACCCAAGATGGTGGCGTTCCAGGGCACACCCAAGATGGCGGCCGTTCCAGGGCCCACCCAAGATGGCGGACGCCACAGGGGCCCGAGATGGAGGCCGCAAGTAACGGAGGCAGCCCCAGCGGCGGTAAACTCCAGGGAAGATTAGAGCCTTTGGGAGAACCAGGGAAAGCGTGCCCTGGGCTAGAAGGCGTTCGCGGGGGAACGGCGGCTAAGCGAGAGAGGCGGGCAGGAGCGAAGCGGCCTTGCCAGCGAGCGATTAGGCGGCAAAGCGAAGCGGTGGGGGGCAGCGCTCGAAGCGCTCGTTTTCTCCCCCTAAGGAAACAGTTCGAAGTTAAAAACACTCCCTGGGGAGTTCAAACCTGAAGTCCTCGCTGCCTGCGGTGATCAGTAGAAAGCGATGAGAAGGAGAGGCCTAGAATGCTGAACGACCGGAGCAAGGGAAAAACAGCCTGTTAGCCATGAGGCTGAGCAAAAAACTGGGGAGCGCCCGAGGACCACGTGACGGTGAGGGCGTTCCTCAATTTCAAGCTCAGCCTGGAAGAGCCGAGACTGGAGCTCCTCCCAACCTGGACACTCGAGACAGCTCTATGGAAAATGGAGGCAAATACATATAAAGAATGGTTGCTGGAATTGGGTATGTCTAGTTTGATGCAAAGAAGGACTAGAGGTGACATGGTCACAGTGTTCTGATATCAAAGTTTTTAAGGAGAGATTGGATTTTGTCTGAAATGGAATAGGGTTTTTTGCCTGAGCAGGGGGTTGGACTAGAAGACCTCCAAAGGTCCCTTCCAACTCTGTTCTATTCTGTTATGAGGCTTTTTTGGTCTAATTTGTATTTATTGCACATTGTATTACTTAATGATAGAATTCTCCATTCTATTTTTGATAGGTGTATATAGGTGATCATTCACAATCTTGTCTTTTATATACATTTCTGCTTCATTAATTGTTTTTTCCTTTTTTCAGCCAATCACATATTTCTAGATGGTTTGCACGCATAAAACAACAAAATGTATCTAAACTCATAATAGGCAATGCTTAAACAGAATCATATTGACTAACCCAGTGGCTGCCTTGCCACCCACAAAAATCTGGCTAAAATATGTGACATCTCCCCCCTATTTTTCATTAACTTTGTTATTGACACTTTTCACTGTAAAGTTCCCTTTTTATAATGTGCCTAATGAGATCTCTGAATTATTTAAAACTTCCTGAAATCTGATCTTGGTTTGGGAGTACTTATTGGGATTAGCTGTTTAAATAATGTTCTTTTTTCCTTTTTATAGGTCCTTTTATTCTGTGTAACAGCTGCCTTGTTTATGTTCTTTTTCAGGTATGTTGCCAATACTTTTCTTACTTTTATGTTAAAAGTTTATTTGAAATGGAAAGTGCTGTGCTTTTATATCTTCGCCCAAACAAAAAAGTTCTTATGCTGAAAGGAAGAAAAATAAACTCCTGAATTATAGTTACATTTCATTGCAAATTTAATTTTCTTGGGATTATATTGCATAATACTATGTGTGAGAAAGTTCAGGAAACATTGGGAGAGTGCCCAGTAAGCAGTTAGTTATTCATTTGCTTTTAAAACAATGAAGCATCCATTGTATATGACCCATTTCCTACTATTGCAGTTCCTTAGCCACCTATTCCTAGTTCCAAAACCACTTACGGTTATTAATTTTAACACAGCAGCCAAGAAACAAATGCTCTGAAGAAACATTGGTGATGACACATCACGATGGATACAATGATATTTTTTTTTCTTGGTCTTCCATTTTAAGAGAATGAAATTTTACAAAGATATTCTGCTTTTTTTTCTAACTTAATTTCCGCAAAAAAAGAGAACGTTCTGACCCTGAAAATAAAATAATGAGAATTAAAATAACGACAAGTCAGTTTGGCCTAGTGCAGGGATCTCCAACCGGTGGGCCGTGGCGCACTACCAGTCTGTGGTCTGTTGGTCACTGGGCCCCATGACTGGCTGGCCAGCATACATGTGCACGCCCCACGCCCCCCTTGCTAGCATCACCACAAGCATTGCACGGATGCCACCATCACCGCATGGGCACTACTGACATGACCACCGTGGGAGGGCTACTGCCACCACAAGCACTGCACAGGCTCTACTGTCGTCATGGGTGCTACTGTCGCCATGCAGGTGCTACCCTCACCACCCCATCTGCGTCACGTGTGTGCTCACGGCCCCGTCCGCACATGCACATGCACGTATAAAGGCTCTCCCTTGCCCCTCCTGCCACCAATCCAGAAAGGTTGGGGAACTCTTGGTCTAGTGGATAAGGCACCAGGTTAGAAAACAGGAGATCATGCCTTCAAGGCCTGCCTTAGCCATGAAAGACAGCTGGCTTGCTTTGGAGCAGTCACTCTCTCTCAGCCCAACTCACCTCACAGGGCCGTTGTTGTGGGGCAAATAAGTGGAAGAAGGTATGTTGGATACGTTCGTCACCTTGAGTTTATTTGTAAAACTTAATAAAGGCAGGACACAAATGAATCAATAAAATAATGAGAAAGCTAAAACCCCACCAACAATTAAAACTCTTGTTTGCAACAGTCAAAGCCCTTTCCTATCCTACTTCCATTTATATGAGTTAGCTAAAAATCTGAATACTAAAATAATAAAAAACACTGTTGGGGATTCATATCTTACTAATAACATTTTTGTTGTTTCTGATCCATGGAACCCATAGATATCTGTCTGCTTCCCGTAATTTTTTGGAGAGTAAGCAGGTCCATACAGTTAGGTGTATCTCATATAAAGTGATGTATTATCAATCTGTTCTCTGAATGCCGTTGGGGAGAATTTGTGTAAGATTGATGGGGGGAAAACGCAAAGGAAAGCCAGTGGGAATGAAGAGAGTGGTTATTCATCCTCTCTTTGTCCTAGTTCCTATTGGGGGGGACACTGGCTCTCAGTCCAACTTGCCTTTTGATGGCAGAATGTGGCTTAAGAAGGAATAGAAATCATCCAGTTAGGCGAACAAATTTTAAATGATGGCCTTTTATGCATTTTAGTGTGGCTTTGAAGTCAGCTGGGAAAGATATATAGCATTAGGGGTTTGCAGAGAGGAATAACCAAGATGGATGAACCAAATTCTTCTACTTAATGATTGCCATTGTCATGTTTCCATTTTAATCCGTGAATATACCAGGCTTTAAGGGAAAACGGAGCATCACCAGGTCATCATTCTTGCAATGTTGTATCGGTAGGGCCTCATTAATGTGTCCCATCCCAGAGCAAAACAATGGTATGAAAAGAAAATGTAATATACTCTCTTCTCCATCCCCAGAGAAAGTGTTTAGGCAATCCCCTCGCTTCCTAGTTTGAAAATCCTCCACTTTCTTTGTGTGACTATATATTAGGCCAGTGTTTCTTGACCTTAGAAATCCTAGGATGTATGTACCTCAACTGTCTCACTGGGAAATTCTGGGAATTGAAGTCCACATATCTTTAGAGTTGTGTGGATTTACAGTAATTATTCACGCTGGTTTCCTAAAAAAGCAACGGCCTGACAAATATTAGAGTATGAGGAGATTTGAGAGGGATATTATTGTTTATTGCCCTTCTGCTTTCAACATCAGCATTCTAATAGACAGATGGGCTATCTTCTGCACAGAGATGCTTTCGAAGACGGCTTGGAAGCTGCAGTTGAGTCACAATGCAATTTTTAATTAGGTAAGGCCACCCTTGGAATACTGCATCCAGTTTTGGTCACCACAGTGTAGGAAAGATGTTGAGACTCTAGAAAGAGTGCAGAGAAGAGCAACCAAGATGATTAGGGGATTGGAGGTGAAAACATATAAAGAACGGTTGCTGGAATTGGGTATGTCTAGTCTAATAAAAAGAAGG